>NC_045605.1:7632643-7966810 GCF_009762305.2 Zalophus californianus
TGAATACCTGAAATGTGCCAGACATGGGCTAGGCAGCAAGGATACAGCGTGTGTGAGGCCTGGCCTCCCAGTTTAGTGGGGGAGTTCATAGGCACCCTCGACCCCCTCAAGGCATAGTTAGAACTAGACTGCCTCACACAATGATAGCAAAAAAGTTGTCAAAGAATATTTTGGTGTGCTTTGGCAATGGGAGATCTGGGTTTGGTAGGTTCTGTAACGGTTTAATTTATGGGCCCTGTAATTTAAAATTATGAATTCAAATGGGATACAACATTTGGAAAGGGATTAGTGTCAGGGAGAGGGAGGCCCTGAAGCATAAGCTTTATCAACCACATAGTAAATCTGCTCTGGATTTGGAGAGTACTAAAAAGATCCTTTACCCCTCGAGCTCTGCTTTAATAGTCCTATTCTCTGTCATTATTTTCATTCCACAGTTCAGACATTAAAGAGCTTGGTGAGACTGGAAATGTCTGGGTGCCAGATGACTCTCAAGCCCACACCATCTTCAGCTTTCCGGGGCCAGAGAAGGCTAATGCAAGGAGGAGAAACAAGGTTTTGAAAAACACCGTGTTCATTGCAGAACATTTGGGAAGGCACCAAGGGAAAAACAAATTCACCTACTAACTGCCCTATTACCCAGAAATACATCATTGTCAACATTTTGGTGAATTATCTTTCCAGTCTGCTTCACATCCCCTCAAACTGGTAACCTGCTTTTTGTATACAACACTAAGGAACCTTTCCAGGTCATGCATTTTCTAAATATAATAAACATTTTAAGAATTTTTTTCTTATGAAAAGGAAAAATAAGACATCCAAACACTATTGCTGAACTGTTCCTCCAGGCTAGGCAGAGGGACGGTGTCCCACAAAGCACGGATGCTGCCACCTAAAGGAAAGATGCTAAAAATACTGCAACGACATTTTCAGGGGATTTGATGTGTTAAGCTGTGCTCTCAACGGGACTAATTTTGTTTTGTTTTGGTTTAAACTTTCCTTCCTCTTGCCAGACTGGTTTTCCTCCTCCCTTTAAAAAGTCATTCGACTAGGTGATACATTTACCAGCATAAAATTTTAAATAACAAAATGGTAGAGAGTGAAAAGTAGGTCTCTTACCTAACCCTGCCCACCTGACCACAGTTCCTCGCTCTAGAATCAACCACTACTAGCAGTTTCTGGTCTTTCTAGAGACTGTACATACACAAGACTCCATGTTTGTGCAGATGCATGTACTGATACATAGATGTCGTCCCCCCTGCCCCCCCAAATGGTGGTACTGTAATATTGGACCCACTCTTCTCCACCTTGATTTTGGTTGCGTGGTATTTTTGTATACACTCTCTGGAGATGGTTCATGTCATATATACCGGGTTGACTTTTTTTTTTTTTTTAATGCTTGCATGATACCCCATTTAACTGTGATCTGTTTAACCTGTTCCAAAGGACAGGTATTCAAGTTGTCTCCATTTTTGCTATTTCTTGTTCAATGATGTGGTGACTCTCTTTGTACATGTCAAAAAATAGATAGACTGAGGGGCACCCAGCTGGCTCAGTCGGTAGAGCATGTGATTCTTGATCTCAGGGTTGTGAGTTTGAGCCCCACAATGGGTGCAGAGATTACTTTAAAATATATATATATATATATTACAATACATATAATACATATTACAATATATATATTACAATATACTATATAGATTACAATCTTGGAAAGAAAATTGTTGGAGTTTTTATCTGGCTCTAACCTTTGCCACTTCACTCCCTGCCTTTTGCCAATATGGTGACATCAAAATCTCTAGTCAAAAGTCAGTGTTTACATAATTAAGACTGAAATATTACTCACTGCTGAACCAAACAGAGTATTACAACCGTATCTTCTGGCATTAGTAACCGCTAATCACCCTTACCCCCTGGCCAAATTGCTTCCTTTTCTATATAGCATCACCACTTTTCCCCTCAAATGATCCAACAGATTTGGAAAACTTTTAGTAATAATTTCCCCCCAAACTCTCACACATGGAACAATCTATCAGTTCTAAATTTCTCTCCTTAGATGTCTCCCTTTCGCACTTAACACAGGCTTCTGTTCTTGGGAGGATTGCTTGTCAGGCGTGATGAATATCCAGCATCCTAACACTTCCCCTCTGCCATTCTGCTGGGTGCACCCTCTGTTTTTTTCTGGATCCCATGTCGCCTCTTCCTTGTTTACTCCACACTGTGGTGGAACTCTGCCCTTTGGGGGCTTTCTCCTACATGATATGGCATGGTAGCAAATAATTTGAGACTTTGCATGTCTTAAGATACCTTTATTTTCCCCCTACACTTGTTGGGGAGTTGGCTGGATACAAACTTTTCCGTGATATTTTATCCCTGAATTTCGAGAGTGTTGCTCTGCTGTCTCCTAGAATCCTGTGCTGTTGGAAAGTCCACTGCCAGCCAGAGTGCTGATCTATAATACATTACATGGCCTGCTTTGGATCTTCTCTTTATTCCCAATCTTCTGAAATTTTATGAAGAGGTGCCTTAGAGAGTGTGGTAGCCATCAAAAAGCATGTCTTCCTTCCATGGTGCAGAGTGGTGGAGGAGAATCCCATTCCCAGCCCTGCTCAGCATCTCCTACCCCTCTGCATTTAGGAAGAACCTTGTGACTCATTCTCTCCAACAGAAGGAAAGTGAGTAGAACATACGTGTTGGCTCATGTGGTGGTAGGATCAGGGGACAGAACTGGGGTGAGGAAGGTGAGAAATGGGGATACACTAGCTCCTGGCTGACCAGTACAAGAGAAGGCGGTGGGGCAAGGGACCAAGGTTTGTGTTCCTACCTCCACTTTGTCTCTAGATTCAGCCCTGCTCTTCTCTTCTGCCCTTGCTCGGTCCTCGCAGACCCTAAGTCTGACCTCTCTGGGAGAAGCATCTGATGCCTTGATCACATCTTCTTCTCTAGGGTCTCAGGCTCTCTTGTTCTCTACTCTGGTAAGTAGGTCACCTGTCATCATTCATTCATTTCCATCTTCCAAAAATTTACTCAAATCTCTTTCTGCTGCTCTCCTCATCTTTATAACATTTTCCCACCCATAACTGTTACTTTGGTGGGGTTTGGATGGAGCCAGAAGTGTGCTAATTTCCTGGGGCTGCTGTGACAAATCACCACAAACTTGGTGGTTTAAAACAACAGAAACATATTCTCTTACATTTCTGGAGGCCAGAAATCTGAAGTCAGTCTCACTGGGCTGAAATGAAGATGTCTGCAAGACGACGTTCCCCCTGTGGGCTCTAGGGGACAATTCGTTCCCAGCCTCTTCCACTTCTGGTGGCTGCCAGCATTCCTTGGCTTGTGGCCACATCACTCTGCTCTCTGCCTGTGTGGTCACATCTCCTCCCTCCGTCTCTCCTACAAAGATGCTCGTCGTTACATTTAGGGGCCCCACAGACAACTGGGGATTATCTATTTGAAGGGACTTAATCATATCTGCAAAGTCTCTATCATATCAGGGAACATTCACAGGTTCTGGGGATTATGGCAATGGACACACCCTTGGGGGGTCATTATATAGCCTAACACAAGGAGAGAAGATAAAGGCATATGGTCAGTGTACCATGTTTAACGGGGGTCCTTTCTATGTTTTCTTCTAGTACCTTTAGATTTCCTTTCATACATTTAAATCTTTGGCCCAGTTGGAATTCATTTCGTAATGGAGCTTCTTTACTATCCCAAACACTGATTATTAAATACCTGTATTTCCCCCATAAAGGGGAAACAAAGGTGACTAGCTCTTAAGAAAAAAAATCAAAACACATTTATTTTCAAATAGTAAGTACAAAAATATGAAAAGAAAAGAAAAAAGAAAAGAAAAAGGGCGCCTGGGTGGCTCAGTAGGTTAAGCATCTGCCTTCAGCTCAGGTCACGATCCTAGGAGCCCCACGTCAGGCTCTGTGCTCAGCGGGGAGTCTGCTTCTCCCTCTCCCTCTGACCCTCCCCCTGCTCATGCTCTCTCTCGAATAAATTAAAAAAAATCTTAATAAAAAAGAAAAGAAGTAACTAGATATAATTTTAGAGAAACTCTCTCTGCTCACTTTGGATTCTGAAGAGGGTGCATGGAGAACAGAAAGTCCCTTCCCCTGAATCACTCCCCATCTGATGAGAACACCCCAGCCTCAGGCAGCAGGATGGAATAGTCTAGGCACTGGCAGTACTCCCACCGCAGCGGTGGGAGAGGTGTGTGGTACAGGGAGGGACACCCTTACCTTCCTTCTGATTTCCCAGCCTTTATGGGGGCCTGCAAACCTGTCACTGCAATGCATGCAGCGAGGGGTAAGGAGACACAGCAAGCGAGGACTCCAACTCACACTTTCCAGGGACCATAGGCCTGGCTGATCCTCAACCTGAACTTGATAAAGAAGTGCAAAATGTTCACATTTTCACCCCGTTTTGGATACATGTCGAGGCAGTTAGCCAATTGCCTCCTGGGGGCTTCTACACAAGCTGTGCATGAGGATTTTTCTGTCATGGCCTTCTTTTCACTTATTTAAGGAAAATTTGGAGTACGCCAGGGTAATCGTTTTGTATTGAAGCACTGTAATTTAGCTCCTTTCTGGACTTTGTAAGTATGAGTCACTTTCTGCAGCAGTGCTAGGAGATGCAAATAGAATATTATTTCTAAAAATTTGAGATTTTAAGCTGGGTCTTTTATTTGTATTCACTTGTTAGTTTTAGTCTTAATTGTGACACTCATATTATTGAAAGAATGACAGAATTTGAATCACATTTTGTCCTGAGCACTAATGTAACAAGCTGCTTCTCAATTTCACACGATCTCTTTTACATGTGGGTCATTATGGTTCAGTGCTGTTGTCTTCCCCTCCTGCACGCCCTGTCTCCCTCCCCCACACACACTTCCATCTCTGGACCCCAGATCTTTCTTTACGGGCCATCTAGACGTTTGTGCATTCTACTTTGCTACTTTTCATAACTTCTAAGTGTCCCTCTTTGTCTAAGTGTGACTACCTTACACTTGTCCAACACCGGATCTTCCTTCTTTTTTTTTTTTTTTTTTTTTTTTTTTTTTTTTATGTTTTATTTTTTATTGTTATGTTAATCACCATATATTACATCATTAGTTTTTGGTGCAGTGTTCCATGATTTATTGTTTGTTCATAACACCCAGTGCTCCATGCAGAACGTGCCCTCCTCAATACCCATCACCAGGCTAACCCATCCCCCTACCCCCCTCCCCTCTAGAACCCTCAGTTTGTTTTTCAGAGTCCATCATCTCTCATGGTTCGTCTCCCCCTCTGACATACTCCCCTTTTCTTCCTCTCCTGTTATCTTCTTCTTTTTCTTTTTTCTTAAAATATGTTGCATTATTTGTTTCAGAAGTACAGATCTGTGATTCAACAGTCTTGCACAATTCACAGCGCTCACCGTAGCACATACCCTCCCCAATATCTATCATCCAGCCACCCCATCCCTCCCACCCCCAACCACTCCAGTAACACTCAGTTTCTTTCCTGAGATTAAGAATTCCTCATATCAGTGAGGTCATGTGATACATGTCTTTCTCTGATTGACTTATTTCACTCAGCATAACACCCTCCAGTTCCATCCACGTCGTTGCAAATGGCAAGATCTCATTCCTTTTGATGGCTGCATAATATTCCATTGTGTATATATACCACATCTTCTTTATCCATTCATCTGTCGATGGGCATCTTGGCTCTTTCCACAGTTTGGCTATGGTGGACATTGCTGCTATAAACATTGGGGTACATGTACCCCTTCGGGTCCCTACATTTGTATCTTTGTGGTAAATACCCAGTAGTGCAATTGCTGGATCGAACGGTAGCTCTAATTTCAACTGTTTGAGGAACCTCCATACTGTTTTCCAGAGGGGTTGCACCAGCTTGCATTCCCACCAACAGTGTAGGAGGGTTCCCCTTTCTCCACATCCCCGCCAACATCTGTCGTTCCCTGACTTGTTAATTTTAGCCATTCTGACGGGTGTGAGGTGGTATCTCATTGAGGTTTTGATTTGGATTTCCCTGATGCCAAGCGATGTTGAGCACTTTTTCATGTGCCTGTTGGCCATTTGGATGTCTTCTTTGGAGAAATGTCTGTTCATGTCTTCTGCCCATTTCTTGATTGGATTATTTGTTCTTTGAGTGTTGAGTTTGATAAGTTCTTTATAGATTTTGGATACTAGCCCTTTATCTGATACGTCATTTGCAAATATTTTCTCCCATTCTGTCGGTTGTCTTTTGGTTTTGTGGACTGTTTCTTTTGCTGTGCAGAAGCTTTTTATCTTGATGAAATCCCAATAGTTCATTTTTGCCCTGGCTTCCCGTGCCTTTGGCGATGTTTCTAGGAAGAAGTTGCTGCGGCTAAGGTCGAAAAGGTTGCTACCTGTGTTCTCCTTTAGGATTTGGATGGACTCCTGTCTCACGTTTAAGTCTTTCAACCATTTGGAGTCTATTTTTGTGTGTGGTGTAAGGAAATGGTCCAGTTTCATTCTTCTGCATGTGGCTGTCCAATTTTCCCAACACCATTTGTTGAAGAGACTGTCTTTTTGCCATTGGACATTCTTTCCTGCTTTGTCAAAAATAAGTTGACCATAGAGTTGAGGGTCCATTTCTGGGCTCTCAATTCTGTTCCATTGATCTATGTGTCTGTTTTTGTGCCAGTACCATACTGTCTTGATGATGACAGCTTTGTAATAGAGCTGGAAGTCCGGAATTGTGATGCCACCAGCTTTGCTTTTCTTTTTCAGTATTCCTCTGGCTATTCTGGGTCTCTTCTGGTTCCATACAAATTTTAGGATTATTTGTTCCATTTCTTTGAAAAAAGTGGATGGTATTTTGATGGGGATTGCATTGAATGTGTAGATTGCTCTAGGTAGCATTGACATCTTCACAATGTTGATTCTCCCAATCCATGAGCATGGAACGTTTTTCCATTTCTTTGTGTCTTCTTCAATTTCTTTCCTGAGTATTTTATAGTTTTCTGAGTACAGATCCTTTGCCTCTTTGGTTAGATTTATTCCTAGGTATCTAATGGTTTTGGGTGCAATTGTAAATGGGATAGACTCCTTGATTTGTCTCTCTTCTGTCTTGTTGTTGGTGTATAGGAATGCCACTGATTTCTGTGCATTGATTTTATATCCTGCTACTTTACTGAATTCCTGTATGAGTTCTAGCAGTTTTGGGGTGGAGTCTTTTGGGTTTTCCACATACAGTATCATATCATCTGCAAAGAGTGAGAGTTTGACTTCCTCTTTGCCGATTTGGATGCCTTTGATTTCTTTTTGTTGTCTGATTGCTGTGGCTAGGACTTCTAATACTATGTTGAATAGCAGTGGTGAGAGTGGACATCCCTGTCGCGTTCCTGACCTTAGGGGAAAAGCTCTCAGCCTTTCCCCATTGAGAATGATATTCGCTGTAGGTTTTTCGTAGATGGCTTTTATGATATTGAGGTATGTACCCTCTATCCCTATACTCTGAAGAGTTTTGATCAAGAAAGGATGTTGTACTTTGTCAAATGCTTTTTCTGCATCTATTGAGAGGATCATATGATTCTTGTTCTTTCTTTTGTTAATGTATTGTATCACGTTGATTGATTTGCGGATGTTGAACCAGCCTTGCAGCCCAGGAATAAATCCCACTTGATCGTGGTGAATAATCCTTTTAATGTACTGTTGGATCCTATTGGCTAGTATTTTGGTGAGAATTTTTGCATCCATGTTCATCAAGGATATTGGTCTGTAATTCTCTTTTTTGATGGGGTCTTTGTCTGGTTTTGGGATCAAGGTAATGCTGGCCTCATAAAATGAGTTTGGAAGTTTCCCTTCCATTTCTATTTTTTGGAACAGTTTCAGGAGAATAGGTATTAATTCTTCTTGAAATGTCTGATAGAATTCCCCTGGGAAGCCATCTGGCCCTGGGCTTTTGTTTCTTGGGAGATTTTTGATGACTGTTTCAATTTCCGTAGTGGTTATAGGTCTGTTCAGGTTTTCTATTTCTTCCTGGTTCAATTTTGGTAGTTGATACATCTCTAGGAATGCACCCATTTCTTCCAGGTTATCTAATTTGCTGGCATAGAGTTGCTCATAATATGTTCTTATAATTGTTTGTATTTCTTTGGTGTTGCTTGTGATCTCTCCTCTTTCATTCATGATTTTGTTGATTTGGGTCATTTCTCTTTTCTTTTTGATCAGTCTGGCCAGGGGTTTATCAATCTTGTTAATTCTTTCAAAGAACCAGCTCCTAGTTTCGTTGATCTGTTCTACTGTTCTTTTGGTTTCTAGTTCATTGATTTCTGCTCTGATCTTTATGATTTCTCTTCTCCTGCTGGGTTTAGGCTTTCTTTGCTGTTCTTTCTCCAGCTCCTTTAGATGTAGGGTTAGGTTGTGTATTTGAGACCTTTCTTGTTTCTTGAGAAAGGCTTGTATTGCTATATACTTTCCTCTCAGGACTGCCTTTGCTGTATCCCAAAGATTTTGAACAGTTGTGTTTTCATTTTCATTGGTTTCCATGAATTTTTTTAATTCTTCTTTAATTTCTTGGTTGACCCATTCATTCTTTAGTAGGATGCTCTTTAGCCTCCATGTATTTGAGTTCTTTCCGACTTTCCTCTTGTGGTTGAGTTCTAGTTTCAAAGCATTGTGGTCTGAAAATATGCAGGGAATGATCCCAATCTTTTGGTACCGATTGAGACCTGATTTGTGACCTAGGATGTGATCAATTCTGGAGAATGTTCCATGGGCACTAGAGAAGAATGTGTATTCCGTTGCTTTGGGATGGAATGTTCTGAATATGTCTGTGAAGTCCATTTGGTCCAGTGTGTCATTTAATATCTTTATTTCCTTGTTGATCTTTTGCTTAGATGATCTGTCCATTTCAGTCAGGGGGGTGTTAAAATCCCCCACTATTATTGTATTGTTGTCAATGTGTTTCTTTGCTTTTGTTATTAATTGGCTTATATAATTGGCTGCTCCCATGTTCGGGGCATAGATATTTACAATTGTTAGATCTTCTTGTTGGATAGACCCTTTAAGTAGGATATAGTGTCCTTCCTCATCTCTTATTACAGTCTTTGTTTTAAAATCTAGTTTGTCTGATATAAGGATTGCCACCCCAGCTTTCTTTTGGTGTCCATTAGCATGGTAAATGGTTTTCCACCCCCTCACTTTCAATCTGGGGGTGTCTTTGGGTGTAAAATGAGTCTCTTGCAGACAGCATATTGACGGGTCTTGTTTTTTAATCCAATCTGATAGCCTGTGTCTTTTGATTGGGGCATTTAGCCCATTTACATTCAGGGTAACTATTGAAAGGTATGAATTTACTGCCATTGTATTACCTGTAAGGTGACTGTTAACTGTCTGTTGTCTGTGTTCGTTTCTGCTCTTTGCTGCTTTTAGGTTCTCTCTTTGCTTAGAGGACCCCTCTCAATATTTCTTGGAGGGCTGGTTTCGTGTTTGCAAATTCTTTTAGTTTTTGTTTGTTCTGGAAGCTTTTGATCTCTCCTTCTATTTTCAATGATAGCCTAGCTGGATATAGTATTCTTGGCTGCATATTTTTCTCGTTTAGTGCTCTGAAGATATCTTGCCAGTCCTTTCTGGCCTGCCAGGTCTCTGTGGATAGGTCTGTTGCCAATCTAATGTTTCTACCATTGTAGGTTACATATCTCTTCTCCCGAGCTGCTTTCAGGATTTTCTCTTTGTCTCTGAGACTCGTAAGTTTTACTATTAGATGTCGGGGTGTTGACCTATTTTTATTGATTTTGAGAGGGGTTCTCTGTGCCTCCTGGATTTTAATGCCTGTTTCCTTCCTCACATTAGGGAAGTTCTCTGCTATAATTTGCTCCAATATACCTTCTGCCCCTCTCTCTCTCTCTTCTTCTTCTGGGATCCCAATTATTCTAATGTTGTTTCGTCTTATCGTATCACTTATCTCTCGAATTCTGCACTCGTGATCCTGTAGTTGTTTCTCTCTCTTTTTCTCAGCCTCTTTATTTTCTATCATTTGGTCTTCTATATCGCTGATTCTCTCTTCTGCCTCATTTATCCTAGCATTTAGTGCCCCCATTTTTGATTGCACCTCATCAATAGCCTTTTTGATTTCGATTTGGTTAGATTTTAGTTCTTTTATTTCTCCAGAAAGGGTTTCTCTAATAACTTCCACGCTTTTTTCAAGCCCAGCTAGTATCTTTAAAGTCATGATTCTGAACTCTAGGTCCGACATCGTACTAATGTCCGTATTGAGTAGGTCCCTGGCTGACGGTACTACCTCTTGTTCTTTTTGCTGAGGTGATTTCTTTCGTCTTGTCATTTTGTCCAGAGGAGAATAGATGAATGAGAGAACAAAAGGCTAACAGGTTTACTACGTCCCCAGCAAATATACTGTATACAAATCAGAAAAGACCCGAAACCAGGGGAAAAGAAAGGGAAAGAAAGAAAAAAGAAAGAGAAAAAGAAAAAAAAAAAGAAAAAAAAGATAAAAACAAAAACAAAACAATTCAAAAAAGGCAGAATATGATCAAATATGATCAGGCTAGTGCATAGATCAGTGCCACACACTAGATTTTGGGCGTATTTTGGTCTGTTAGAAAAAAGTGCCTCCTAAAATTTTAAAGGAAGAAAGACATATATGTACAAAATAAGGGTTTATACAATGAAGGGATGGAAGATGACTGTAAAGATGAAAATTATAAAAGATTTTATAAAAGGACTTGGTAAGATAAGTTGTTTGAAAAAAGAAAGAAGATTTAAGGAAAAAAAAAAAAAAAAGGAAAAAGGGAGAGAATGTGATCAGGCAGGAGACTAGAACAAAGCCATACACTAGTGATTTAGGGTATATTTTGATCTGTTAGAAGAAACTGTACCTCAAAATTTTAAAGAGAGAACAACTTATATATATATGCCAAAAACAAGGATAACTACTATGAAGGGATAAAATATGACTCTAAAAATGAAAAAAAAAAATGTTTTTTTTTTTAAAAAAAAGGGATTTATAAGATGTTGGTTGAAAAAGGGAAAAAGAAAAATAAAAAAAAGTCAACAAAAATTAACTTTGATGAAATAATGAATCATGGTTAAAAAAAAAAAAAAAAAAAAAAAAAAAAAAAAAAAAAGCCATGAATCTATGTGCAGTATTCCCTTAGCGCTGGAGTTCTCCTATTCTCCTTGATCGATCAACTTGGTCTTGGCTTGCTGGCTGTTTGTGTTGATCTTCTGGGGGAGGGGCCTGTTGCTGTGGTTTCCAAATGTCTTTGCAGGAGGCGGAATTGCCCCGCCCTTGTCGGTCCGGGCTAAGGAAGCTGCTCCAGTTTGCTCTCAGGAGCTTTTGTTCCCTGCAAGCTCTCGGCACAGCTTTGGAGGACCAGGGCGAAAATGGCGGCCTCCCAGTCTCCGCCCGGAGGAGCCGAGAACTCAGGGCCCCACTCCTCAGTGCGCCCCCAGAGAAAAGCAGTCACTCCCGTGTCCCCGGTCTCCGGCCGCTCTCCATGCTCACCCGGCCTGTGATCGAGCGTTGCTATCTCTGGCACCCGACCCCGCTCCGGATCTTCCTTCTTGCAATGATACAGTCACACGGTCTACTTTTTTGCCTTCTTTTGAGTGTGCCCAGAGAGTGAAGAAAGGAGACAGTCAGTTGGAAGGAAGCATGAGCTGTGGACAAAGAAAGGAGAGGAGGAGGTATGAAGAGAAGATCCTATGTCTTCTCCTTTAAATCTGAATCCAGTCTCAGAAAGCATATCTCATTTTGAACTATATGGAATGCCTGGTGCAGGAGCAAATGTTGGAGCAATCACAAAACTGAGTGCTACAGGCCATTGCCTGGCATCTCCTACTCTCCCCCTTGACTTTCCTGTGAAAGCTTTACCATAATGCACTACTGCTTTGCTTTATAAAACGCTTGTCTGTGAAAGTTGTGTAAGGTGACAGCAGAGATTTTAGAATCGGAAAGACTTAGTTTTAATTCTCAGCTTTGCTATGTGACCTTGGACAAATTATACAGCCTCCTGAAGCTTTAGCTTTTCCCCGGTAAATGTTTATTTCATGAGAGATAAAGGAGAAAATGTAGGTAAAAACCTTGGCATAGTGCCTGGCACTTCAAACAACCCAGAATTCCAATTAATCCGTTCGACAGATATTTCCCGAATATTCACCACGTGCCGGGGCCTGTCTGCTGGGTGCTGAGCATGCTGTGGCCAACGGTCAGGTCTGAGGAGTAAATAAACAGGTTGCGTGGCTGGGGGGCGCAGGGAGGACCTCTCTCTGCCAGGAAAGCCATGGAAGGCTTCACTGCAGCCCGAAGCATGAGAATGAGCAGGTGGAGCCTGGAGCTGTTTAAGGCCGAGGCACTTACATCATTGGCTCAGAAAGAGCCCGCCCACCTCCCAGGTCAACTGACTGGCGAAGGGCCAGAGCCCCGGGTGGCTGCCTAATGGACTCTGAGGGGCTGGAATCCACAGAGGAGTCCCACTTTCAAATCCCTCTTTGTGCAGTTTTGCAACCTGCCAGACTGTTGTTGCCTTTCTACTCTGGCTCCATCTATTGAATGAAAATGACCCGTGCTGACTAAATTTGTCCATTGCGGATTTGTTTGCAATCTTCTAATTGAGTAGAAACTGAATACACTTTCACCTAACATTACACTTAGTTTTCACTCTGTCAAGCTCTATTTCTGGACAGAAGAGAGTTTAATCATTCCTTCTGAGCAGATTTTTTTTTTTCCATAGGAAAGTTCCAGTGTCCCTTAGCAGTAATTAATTACGCTGGCTGATGTGGGCTTATGGAAACTGCAACCTTCCATTCATTTTGTTTAAAAGAAAACCACAGGTTTAAAATGGAGTCACTTATGGGGCACATGCCTGGCTCAGTCAGTAGAGCATGTGACTCTTGATGTCGGGGTCGTGAGTTTGAGCCCCACACTGGATGTAGAGATTACTTAAAAATAAAATCTTAATAAAAAATGGAGTCACCTATGTCAAGGGCTCCATGCGAATAAATAAACCAAGACGTACTATGCCAACCTGACTGCAGTATCAACCCCCTAGGCATGTACCCTTTAATGGTCCACATGAATTTCCTGGTCAGCACTAGGAAACTTACTGATAGGCCCTTCTGCTCCCCTTAGGAGGGCATCCTTCCCTGAAACAATGTACTCTTTGCTAATAATGTCCTCTTTTTGGCTCCCTCTCTTCCTTTAAAAACTTTTCCTTTTCTGCAGCTCAAAGGAGCTCCTTTCTATTTGCTAGATGGGCTGCTGAATCATTCTGATGAGGGAGCAGAAGGGTCACTGAGGACAAAGCAGAAGCTGACACCCCACAAACCACCCCCCCCCCCATGTGATATATGTGACGTTCCTCTGGCACTCCTGGCCGCCCTAAAGGAAAAACAAATGGTTAACTGATAGAGGTCACAGTCCTGCAGGACAGGACTCCCCTCAGTTTACAAAAGTCTTAGCAATTTACGAGGACAAAGCATCTCTATCAACGGCCCAGCTTCCAGAAGGGGATGTGGATACAATTAAATGTCCTTATAACCTGCAGCCCATTGGCAGATACTTGAAGCGGGCAGAGTGTAATGTCTCTCCAGGAAGCTCCCAACTATCTTACTGTTAATGCCTTACTAGAAGGAAAAACAACCTTCACTTGACAATGGCCAGGCCTCTGGTATCCTGTGAGTCTTCTTTAACATACAAAAATCCTTTTGAAACTTCCCTTGTCCTCACCTCCCCCAACTCCCAAGTATATAATCAGCCACCCCTCCCAAGCCTGGGGCAGGGGCTCTTTGGGTCCTGTCTCCGGGCTTTAATAAACCACCACTGTGCCCCAAAGACATCTCAAGAATTCTTTCTTAGTCTTCAGCTCCGGACTCCACCCCACTGAACCTCACTTATATTCTAAAACTTCATCAATTTGATAAAGCCAATTTGATCTTTTAAGCTACTCAGTTGAATTTCTGTTGTTTAATGATTTTCACTGATCCTCAATGACTGTTTTCAGTATGCAAAAGTTGCCTTTCCGGCAGACCTTCCGTTGATAATTATTACCACTATTAGAATCCCAGGGGCTGACCTGCATCTTGCACACAGCTTATGGAGCTTTCGAGCCCCTGCGACCTCTTTATTCCAAGGAAATCTGGCCCACCAGGCTATCCACATATTTCTAACACTTGGATTTGCATTTCTGGCTGTTTCACTTTACTTCTACTCTCAAGTCCAGGGGTATTTTCAACTCACTGATTCTTTCAGCTAATATTTATTAAATGCTTCCTATGGGCAAAAAATTGATTTATTTAAATAAGAGTATTTACTATACTCTTTTGGGAGTACATTAAAGTTGCTAACCTCCTGAAGAGAACATTCTAAGAGGTGGGGGAAGGGTGGATATGGAGACAGACAATAAACAAGTAAGTAGAAAATGTGTAAAACAGGGGCGCCCAGGTGGCTCAGTTGGTTGAGGGGCTGCCTTGGGCTCTGGTTATGATCCCAGGGTCCTGGGATTGAGCCCCAAGCCTGCTCAGCGGGGAGCCTGCTTCTCCCTCCCCCTGCTCTTGTGCTCTTACTCTCTCTCCCTCTCAAAGGAGTAAAATCTTTAAAAAAAAAGTGTGAGATAGCCAATAAATCCTGTACAGCACAGGAAAGCAGGGAAGCGGGGGTGGGGGTGGGCAGCTGCTATTTTATGGTTTGCAAAGGCCTCACTAAAAAAAGTAACCTTTGAAAAGACATCTAAAAAGTGAGGGAGTGAGGCATGTAGCTGTCTGGAGGGAATGCCTGATTTCAGGCAGAGGGAAGAGCAGATGAAAGGGGGCAGGAAAGCAACAGGTGGGAGGTAGGCAATGCGATCGGGGAGGCGGAAGGGACAGGCCCTACAGGGTCTCGTAAGCCATCGTAAGGCTCTTGCTTTTGCACTGAATGAGTTGGGAAGCCATTCAAGTATTTTGAGCAGAGAAACTGCAACCGAACTAACGTTGAGTTCGCTCGTTGGTGAGTCACATATAGAAAGTACACCAGATGGAGTTGTCAGACAAAGAAAGATATTTGCAGCAAATAAGGGGATCCAGGGAATAACTTCCAGAGCCGTGACTCCCCAAGGAAGGGCTAATAGTTTCCTTTTATTTCAGGCTAGGAGGAATCTTTACAAAGGGGAGCCCAGTCATTGTATTTGGAGGCGTGTGTAAGGACCTTCAGGAAACAGGCCTAGCTGTAGGTTATGTAAATGAGGCTTGTGCTCCTCCTTGCGCGGAGATTTTAGTATGGTGATGATGTAAAGGAAACTGTCACTCCATCGTCCATGTGTGCGGGTGTGAGTCTGGTGCTGAGCTCGAACTGGGCCGGGCGCTGGCTGCAGAGCTCTCCCTCTGGGGAGGAGCTATTGCTTGAGGAATAGTTGTGGTTTCCATCAGGGATGCTGTGCCCGTGGGGTCTTTAGTCTGAGTTAAGAGATAAACTGGAAAGAGCTTAAGGAAAAATGTGGGACAAAGGTGGATGGGTCTAAGCAGATGAGCAGTGAAGGTGAGGTCTTGGGGTCCAGCTGGTGACAGAATGACATAATCTGACTTAAATTTTTAATAAAATTTGTGTTGAGAAGAAACTATAGGGAGAGCAAATGCAGGAGAGAGATACAATGGGGGACCCACTGCAATAATCCAGGCAAGAAATGATGGTGGTTTGCCTCCAGGGTGGTAGCAGATGGAGGGGAAGAAGTAGTCTAATTTTAATATATCCTAAGGGTAGAAATGACAGGATTTACTGACAGCATGATAGGATGTGGGATGAGAGTTTAAGCAAGGCCCTCAAGGATGACTGCAAGGTTTTCAGCCTGAGAAAAGCGGAGAACAGAGTTGCCATTAGTTGAGACACAGAAGGCTGTGGGAAGTGAAAGTTGTGTTCATGGAGGATATTGAGAAATTGGTATAGTTGACCCTTGAACAACATGGGCTTGAACTGTGTGGGTCTACTTACGTGCAGATTTTTTACAGTACAGTACTGGTAAGAGTGTTCTTTCTCTGGGTGCCTGGGTGGCTCAGTTAAGCATCTGCCTTCGACTCAGGTCATGATTCCAGGGTTCTGGGATCGAGCCCCGCGTCCAGCTCCCCGCAATGACATTTTCTTCTCTCTAGCTTTACTGTAAGAACGCAGTATATAATAAACATAACATACAAAATATGTGTTAATCAACTGTTCATGTTATTGGTAAGGCTTCCACTCAACAGCAGGCTCTTAGTAGCTAAGTTTTTGGGGAGTCAAAAGTTCCATGTGGATTTTTTACTGTGCAGGGTGGGGTGGCACCCCTAAACCCCACCCTCAATATTCTTCAAGGGTCAACTGTAATTCCATTTAGCACATGCTAATTTGAGAAGCCTATTAGACATTCAGATGGAGATGTTGAGTAAGTAGTTAGAAAACCAGATTTGGAATTCAGACTAGAGGACTGAGCCAGATATAAATTTACGCTTTAGCAGTATATAGGTACATATATTTTAAAGCCAGGAGCCTGTGTGGAATCTCCCAGCAGAAAGATGGAAAATAGAAGGTTTGAGGTCCAGTCCTCAAACTGATTTGTGGACATTTAGATTTGGGCACATGAGGGTAAACCAGCAAAGGAGATAGAAGGAGCAGAACCAAGAAATGTGTCCTTGAAAACAAGGGAATGAGGCATTTGCAGAAGAATATTGACATGACAAATGCTGCTTGCTGACCTTGAAGTAAGACTGAAACTTGACAGTGAGAAGGTCACTATGGAGGTCAGTGATGACCTTGACTCATAAAGTGATGGAGTGGAAGTCTGACTTTAATAATAACAATCCCCTCAAGCACAAAAATAAACTCAAAATTGAATAGAGAACTAAATGTGAGATCTGAAACCATAAAATCCTAGAAGAAAACATAGGCAGTAATGTCTCTGACATCAGCTGTGGAAACATTTTTCTAGGTATGTCTCCTTTGGCAAGGGAAACAAAAACAAAATTAAGTTACTGGGACTACACCAAAATAAAAAGCGTTCACACAGTGAAAGAAACCATCAACAACAAAAAGATAACGTACTAAATGGGAGAAGATATCTTCTAATGATATATTAAATAAGGGGCATGTGGGTGGCTCAGTTGTTAAGCCCCTGCCTTTGGCTCGGGTCATGATCTCAGGGTCCTGGGATGGAGCCTCGTGTCGGGCTCCCTGCTAAGCGGGAAGCCTGCTTCTCCCTCTCCCACTCCCCCTGCTTGTGTTCCCTCTCTTGCGTTCTCTCTCTCTGTCAAATAAATAAAATAAAATTAAAAAAAATCCAAGATGTATAAAGAACTTACACAACTCAACACCAACCAAATAATCCAATTAAAAAACAGGCAGAGGACCTCAATAGACATTTTTCCAAAGAAGCCTTACAGATGGCCAATAGACACATGAAATGATGCTCAACATCACTCACCACCAGGGAAATGCAAATCAAAGCCACAATGAGATACCATCTCACACCTGTCAGAATGGCTAAAATAAAAAACACAAGAAACAACAGCTCTTGGTGAGGATGTGGAGAAAGGGGAACCCTCATGCACTGCTGGTGGGAATGCAAGCTGGGTATGGTCACTGTGGAAAACAATATGGAGGTTCCTCAAAAAGTTAAAAATAGAACTACCATAAGACCCAGTAATTCCACGCTAGGTATTTATCCAAAGAAAATGAAAACACTAATTCAAAAAGGTATATACACCTCTATATTTACTGCAACATTATTTTTAGTAGCCAACACATGGAAACAGTCCAAGTATTCATCCACAGATAAATGGATAAAGAAAATGTAGTATATATATATATATATATATATATATATATATAAAATGGAATTATTTCTCAGCTGCAAAATCATCTTAGGATGATTTTATTTTATTTTATTTTTTTTTAAAGATTTTATTTATTTATTTGAGAGAGAGAATGAGAGATAGCACGAGAGGGAAGAGGGTCGGAGGGAGAAGCAGACTCCCCGCTGAGCAGGGAGCCCGATGTGGGACTCCATCCCGGGACTCCAGGATCATGACCTGAGCCGAAGGCAGTCGCTTAACCAACTGAGCCACCCAGGCGCCCTCATCTTAGGATGATTTTAAACATGCAAATGTTTATATGCATGTGTTATATATATTATATACCATATATATACATAATTCATATTATATTATGTTACATATAAAGTTATATATACATTGTTATGGTGTATATAAAATATATAAATAATTATATATAATTATATATAATACTATAGTATATAGAATATAGTGTACAGTATATATAAAATTATATATTTCATATACAGAAGTACATGTTATATATATGTATATAATTTACATAATTATATATTATCCAATATGTATTATATAATATATATCATTTATTTATTTATTTTAAATATTTTATTTATTTATTCGAGAGAGAGAGAATGAGAGAGAGAGAGCACAAGAGGGAAGAGGGTTAGAGGGAGAAACAGACTCCCTGGCGAGCAGGGAGCCCGATGTGGGACTCGATCCCGGGACTCCAGGATCATGACCTGAGCCGAAGGCAGTCACTTAACCAACTGAGCCACCCAGGCGCCCTATATCATATATTTATATGCATCTAAAAGAAACTGGTTTCTTTATGTGAGGAAAACCTTTTCTAACCACCAATTAGACATCAAGGAATATGTTAGCATACACAAAATAATATAGGGGCGCCTAGGTAGCTCAGATGGTTAAGCATCTGCCTTGGGCTCGGGTCATGATCCCGGGGTCCTGGGATCGAGCCCCGCATCGGGCTCCCTGCTCAGCGGGAAGTCTGCTTCTTCCTCTCCCACTCCCCCTGCTTGTGTTCCCTCTCTTGCTGTGTCTCTCTGTCAAATTAATAAAATCTTTAAAAAAAATTAATATACATATATTTTTTAAAGACTTTATTTATTTGAGAGAGTGAGTGAGAAAGAGAGAACACAAGCTGGGGGAGCAGCTGGCAGAGGGAGAAACAGACTCCTCGCTGAGCAGGGAGCAAGACATGGGACTCGATCCCAGGACCCCGGGATCATGACCTGAGCAGAAGGCAGATGCTTAACCGACTGAGCCACCCACGTGCCTCCAAATAATTAATATTTATTTATAATCTGTTAGATCTTGTGATGACACCAAAATCAAATCTCATTGCATACATGAAACTTTTTTCCTTTTCTCCTATCCAAACACATCGGGCTATTATTTTTTCTTTGCTGTGCAAAGGTTCATATTGACTGATTTACAAGTCAAAGCAGAAAAACTAGTACAGTTAGAGGAAAATCAAGTGCATGAAATCTGTGGATTATTTAGGGATGGAGAGAGATTTTAAGTAAGGAAATCTAGATTGAGGTCTTGACCCATTGCTTGTAACCTACGTGTCTTTGGGCAAGATACTGAACCTCAGACTTCCATCAGTAAAATAAAAGCAGTAACAACAGTAACACTCAGGGAGCACACATTAGGTGCCAGCCTAAGTCCTTTACATGTGTTACCTCATTCACTCTTCACAACAACCCTGAGGTGAGTACTACTGTATTCCCAACCTACAGACAAGGAAACAGAGACTTGAGAAGCAATTTGTCCAAGATTACACAGCAATTGAGAAATGAGGCAAAGACTGAAAGTCTAACTCCAGAGCCCATGATCTTTTTTTATCTTTTAATTTTTTATTGTTATATTAATCACCATATATTACATCATTAGTTTTTGATGTAGTGTTCCATGATTCATTGTTTGTGCATAACACCCAGTGCTCCACACAGAATGTGCCCTCTTTAATACCCATCACCAGGCTAACCCATCCCCCTACCCTCCTCCCCTCTAGAACCCTCAGTTTGTTTTTCAGAGTCCATCGTCTCTCATGGTTCGTCTCCCCCTCTGACTTACTCCCCTTCATTCTTCCCCTCCTGCTATCTTCTTCTTTTTCTTTTTTCTTAACATATGTTGCATTATTTGTTTCAGAAGTACAGATCTGTGATTCAACAGTCTTGCACAATTCACAGCGCTCACCATAGCACATACGCTCCCCAATGTCTATCACCCAGCCACCCCATCCCTCCCACCCCCCACCACTCCAGCAACCCTCAGTTTGTTTCCTGAGATTAAGAATTCCTCATATCAGTGAGGTCATATGATACATGTCTTTCTCTGATTGACTTATTTCACTCAGCATAACACCCTCCAGTTCCATCCATGTTGTTGCAAATGGCAAGATCTCCTTCCTTTTGATCAGAGCCCATGATCTTAACTATTACACTATACTACGTTATCATAATATAATGTGACAATCAAATTGGTTAATATATATTCAAATGCTTAAAGCACTTGACACATGTTATTTTTACCTCATTTGAGAGGGTATCACTATAATTAATAGCATCATGCTGTAAAGACATAAACACTGAGATTGTTGATTAGGGGTCCAGGGATTCTCATCCTGATTTCTCCATAAATTGGCTGAGTGACTGTGACAAGTCACTTAACATTTGGGGTCCAAGTTTTCTCAATGTATACAGATGTATACATTTAAGAACCATTTAGATCCTGCTGGCTAGGAAATGATGCTGTTTTGCCATTTTATGCTCTTTTGGATCCAGCTTCCTCTAAGGTTCTGGCTCTAAGTTTTTTCTCACAGGACAAATGTTGCATTTTTCTCCCTTGCTCTGGCTTCTAATTGCCTTGAGTTCATACACAAGATTATCAAAAAGTATAACATGCTCAGAAAAATCAGTGAACCATGGAAAGAGGACTCTTGTTTCTTTTCAAAGCTTTGCTTCCTTTGTTTTGTTCTGAGTAGGTAATGCATTGGCCTTGTCCAAGAGTGAAAACCCTATCACAAGGCACACACTGAGGAGTCCTGCTCCCTCCCCTGACCCTCCCTCCCCTGACCCTACTGTTCTGTTCCTTTTTTTCTTACTTGTCCTTCTGGTGTTTATCTATACAAGTTCAAGCCATATGAAAGTAAATACTTATTTTCTCCTCTTTAACAAAAGATGAAACATTATATTCACTTCGATTTCTTCACTTAACAATACATCTTGGAAATCTCTTGTACACAAAGAGCTTCATTTACTTTTTTTTTCAGCTGCATATTATTTCATTGCAGGGTAGTACCATAGTTCATTTAAATCTCTGAATGAAGGACACCTGAAGGGCATTTTTAATATTTTGCTAATACAGACAGTAATGCGAATAAATAACACCATATACACATCATTTCATATTATACAGCTATAAACCCAGGACAAACTCCCAGGAGTGGAATTTGTGGGTTAAAGGGTAAATGAATTGGTATCTGTATAAATATTATCATATTGCCCTCCACAGAAGTCAGACCATTTTACACACCAACTAGGAATATATCAGAGTGCCTGATGCCCCATGGATTCACCAACATCGCGTTGTCAAATGTTGGATTTTTATTTAACAGATCATTTATCTGTTAGGGAAAATGGCAGGCAGAGTGATTTTAATTTGCTCAAAGATGAAGTTTTTAAAAAAGAGTTGGGAAGCTGAAAAGCTGGTAAAAATTTAAAGTAAAGTTTGATAGAAATGGATTCTTCAAATCAGACCCCAAATCTGAGGCTAGGCAACAGAGTAATATTCAGAAACTCCTGTAAATGACAACTGACATTGGAATAGAACAAAAACAATTTTTTGTAACCCAAAGCTCTGTGTCAGTCAAGTCCAAGGAAATGTGGCAATTGCTGTCTAGTTACTCAATCTTAATCCAAAGAAATCACTTGCTGCCCTACAGGAGCCTGGCTTTAAGCTGTCCCACAATACTGTTAACTGATTTTTTTTTTTTTTTACTGTTGTTTTTTTACTCTAGTCTGGCCTGTGCAGGAACCAAGGGCAAGCCATGCCCAAATGTGCCATTCTGGCATGCAGATTTCAAGCTTTCTTCATTAAAAGACTCAGGAAGAAATTTTACTGCCTAAAATAATTTATTTATTTATTTATTTTTTAAAAAGAGTTTATTTATTTGACAGCGAGAGACACAGCGAGAGAGGGAACAGAAGCAGGGGGAGTGGGAGAGGGAGCAGCAGGCTTTCCGCGGAGCAGGGAGCCCAATCTGGGGCTCGATCCCAGGACCCTGGGATCATGAACCGAGCCTAAGGCTGACGCTTAACAACTGAGCCACCCAGGCGCCCCTGCCTACAAGAATTTATATCGTGGACCTGCTCTAGGAAGAGAACTATCACCATAGATAACTATGTTGTAATATGAACTGGGTATGGTAGACAGGGAGCAGCCTAGCAAGGTCTGTTTCATCAAAGTCCTCTCTTTGTCCCATTGTTTCTGAATGGTCCAGAAAAACATTTGTTTACCAAACATTTATTCTTTTTCAGCTTCCTGTGAATTGTTTTCTTTCCCTCTAAAATTCCAGACCCCTTACCCCCTTTGCCTTAGTTTAGGATGACATATATACCTCATTTTAACTGTCTTTGGAATCTTATGTCTTTCTGGATTCCCTGTAAAACAAAATTAAATTTGATTTTTTCCTGTTGATCTGTTGCATGTCAATGCAGATTCCCCGCCAAGCAAGGGGAAAAACCCTTGCTGGATAGAGTAAAATCAGCCAGAAAAACCTTGATGGATAGAGTAAAATCTTTCCTCCCCAACACCAGCATATTAACAGCTCCAAATTAATATCTGCATATTAATTCCAAAGGCAAAATACACATTTGTTTTGAACAGATATCATAGAGCAAAAATGGCAGGAACAAGATGAAAAATAACTGGAAGAAATCCCTTTTTATACTGAGTTAATCTCTCTCTTCACACATACATAATCATGTACACAAGCGCACGCACACACATCAGCAACATGCATTTCTTTCAGATTCAAAGAAATGAAAATGTGTAGATTCTCTTCTATTTTTTTCTCTCAAATCTAAAGGTGAAAACATTCATTTTTGATAGAATGTAATATAAAATATGTAGTACATTTTCTGTGTTTGTATATTATAAAAACCACTATACTGAAGGCTATCTGGTCTCATTTCTTTTGGTAACACCCTAAACCTTCATTTAATTTAAATGTAAACTTCAACAAACTTCATTCATCAGTAAAGTGGTAATGATGCTGATACCCACCTCATAGGGTTTTTGTGAAGATTAAATAACTCAATGGGGTGCCTGGGTGGCTTAGTCGGTTAAGTGTCTGCCTTCGGCTCAGGTCATGATCCCAGGGATCGAGCCCCACGTCTGGCTCCCTGCTCAGCGGGAAGCCTGCTTCTCCCTCTGCACCTGCTCTCTCTCTCTCTCTGTCAAAATAAATAAAATCTTAAAAAAAAAAAGATTAAATAACTCAAAACATGTAAAGCACCTAGAAGAGTACTTCGAGCAGAGAAAGCACTCAATAAATGTTAACTATTGTCATATTTATTCTCTTGTAATACTTTTCAGTGACTGTGGAATCTTTGGTAGGCACAACGGTAGGTACAATACATATTATATTCTATATGTTGAGGAAAGTGTTGAAACCTTAATTAATGAATAGCGATCAGAATCAGCTCAGATAGTAAGAGTGATGATGGAAGGGATCCTCTACTGGTTAGTGTAAATGCTGTACTTGTTTGATATTTAAACTCAAACGTGGGGGCAAAATAATGGCCCATATATATATGTCCATGCCCTAATTCTTGGAACCTGTGAATATGTCACTTTATGTGACAAAAGGTATTTTTCAGATGTGATTAGAAGTAGGGACCTTGAGAATAGATTACCTTAGATCATCCAGATGGGCCCCAACAAATCATATGCGCTGTTAAAAGTGAAAACCTTTCCTGCTGTGATAAAAGAAAGATATGATAAAGAAAGTTCAGGGCAGGGCAGGCACCTGGCCGGCTCAGTCAGAAGAGCATGCAACTCTTGATCTTGAGGTCCTGAGATGAAGCTCCATGTTGGGGATAGAGATTACTTAAAATAAATAAGTAAATGTTAAAAAAGAAAAAAAAAGAGAAAGATCCAAGAGATGTGATATCAGGACTCAATCAACTGACCAGATGTTGCTGATTTCTTGAAGCTAGAGGTGAGCCCAAGAATCCAGGTGGGGGGAGAAAAAAAGGCGCCTGGGTGGCTCAGTGGGTTAAGTGTCTGCCTTCGGCTCAGGTCATGATCCCAGGGTCCTGGGACTGAGCCCCAAGTCAGGGTCCTTGCTCGGCGGGGAATCTGCTTCTCCCTCTGCCCCTCCCCATGCTCGTGCTCACTCTCTCGCTCTTTCTCTCAAATGAAAAAAAAAAAAAAAAAGAATGCAGGTGTCCCCCTTGAAGTCACAAAAGACAAGGAGACAGATTCTCTCCTATAGTTCTATAAAGGAATGTGGCCCTACTGATGCCTCAAGTTTAGCCCAGTGAGTCCCATTTCAAATCTGACCAACAGAATTGTAAGATAATCATTTTGATATGGCTGCAAAAGAGAACTAATACATAAGGTGGCAATCTTTTGCAAGGACGTAGTATTTACGGCCATTTACTACGTGTTTTGTACTTAAAAATTTAAAGTGACACATTGTGAATGAACAGTACCACAAACCGTATATTCTCCTGGCTTAGACCCTTTGAATTGGTGCACAATAGGCCAGTCTGTTGTTCTACAAACATTTAAGAGGACTTAGTCCAGGCCTGAGGCTAAAGAAGACTTTTGAGCTATTGGCAAGAAAATCAAATCCCTGGTATCACTCAAGGGCAATCAATGCTCAATCTGTCTCTGCCTCACACATATGTGTATAAATACACTGGGTGATTTTCTCATGCCTGGTGAAACTAGATCTTTGGAAACTGTTGGCAAGAAGTAGTTTTGCCCAAATTTCAGAAATTAAAAACATAGCTTACACTGCATTTTTTAAATTGTAGAGTTGAAAGAATTTCTGGCCATTTTCTCCAACTTAAAACTGAATGAAAATGAGTTAACATTGTGCAGTTCACCTTTTTCAATAATAGTGTGAATAAAGCGCTGCCAATCTATGTTACTGATCTCTACTACAGTATGGTCCTGAAAACAAAATATGCCAACATTGAAATATCAGAATTCTATAAATATCTCAGAGGTAGTTAACCTACATGTAAATCCAATTATAATCTATATTCTGAAGTACTTAAATTTTAGAACAAAGTAAATAACCCTTATTTTTATTTTCAACTACAATGTGGTCTCTATATCAATTTTTTAAGATTTACTGATACTTTATTACCTAGGACACTCAATTTTCATGTGTTTCCTCTGTACTTAATTGAGAAATTAGATTATTTAACTAAGTACAGGTTACCAAATGTGTCAAGTTTATTAGTCTTACTGAATATTTGATCTGTTAATTCCCTAAGAGTATGTTAACATAGGGATATGTGACTGCATATTTGCCCATTTTCCCATGAAATTGTTTTATATAAAACATATATTCATAAATATATGCTGTATTGTTAGATACTTGTAAGTTTAGAGTTGCTGGACATTCCAAATTAATTTAAATGCTTAGCATTTTTTAGTGATCACGTTTATCCTTTATAATGCATCCCCCCTACATCTATTTAATTGGATTTAAATGAAGTCCCGTTAATTGGACAGCAATATAGCAAGCTATCTTTTCACTGTATTTACCTGATTTTTTTATCCTTTTATATCTTTTATAATTTTGATATATTTCTTCTAAATGTCATAGAGTCAGAATTTCTGCATCCTCAACCAAAGTCTGCCTTTTCATTGGTGTACTGAATCCATTTACATTTGAGATATTGGGACTTATTTTTAAGATTTCATTTTATTCTTTCAAAATATGTGCTTTTAAATGTTTTTTTCCTTTCTTTTATTCTTTCTTTTGGAGCTTAAAGGATGTATTTGTCAGGATCAAGGCTAAGCTGTGGTAACAAAGAGTCTTTAAGATAAGTACCTTCAGGAGCATCCATGTCAACTTCTCTCGTGAAGCATTTCAGAAGCGGGCTGGGCTTGCAGAGCAAGGCTGCAGCATCAAGGCCGGGAAGTAAGTCGGCCACACGCAGTCACACGGGAGCCCACGAGGGTAGACCGGTTCTGACCGTCTATCATCTCTGATATTTAGCTTCTGTGTTTGCCTCCCACGTGATCACCCTGGTTGCTGAAAGGAAAACAGACAGAAAGGAAAACAAAGAGCTTCCTTTTAAAAAGACTATCTGGCTGCACACATCATTTCTACCTCCACGGCTGTAGCAAAGGCTGTTACAGGGACACACTTACCTGCACAAGCAACTGGGAAATGTGGTCTCTGGTGAGAGTAAGACACATGCTCAGCTAAAATGCAAGATATTCTGTCACCAAAAAGAAGAAAGTGAGAGAGGATTGTGTCAATAACACTTTCGGTCTTATTACTCATTACATATTGGTTCAATAATATAATTCTATCTTGCTCTTATTTTTATCTCCTCATGAGATCATAGTTGGTGTTACTATTTTACAACCAATTGTTATTTAGATTTACCCACATGGTTGCTAATTTTTTGCTTATCATTTCTTTTTGCCTCTTAGTCCTTCCTTTTGGGTTCAATTTCACCATTTTTTTTTTTTAAGATTTTATTTATTTATTTGACAGAGAGAGACACAGCAAGAGAGGGAACACAAGCAGGGGGAGTGGGAGGGGAGGGAGAAGCAGGCTTCCCGCCAAGCAGGGAGCCCGATGCAGGGCTTGATCCCAGGATCCCAGGATCATGACCTGAGCCGAAGGCAGACGCTTAATGACTGAGCCCCCCAGGCGCCCCTCAATTTCACTATTCTTGAAGAACATTGTATTAGCTATCTATCGCTGCATAACAAACTGCTCCAAAGGATAATGAGTGGGAACAACATTTACGATCTGTTTCTGGATCTGGGGTGGCTTCGCTGGGCCCTCTGCTTCAGGGTCCCTTAGAGGCCACAGTCAGGGTGTCAGGTGGGGATTCAGTCATCTCAAGGCCCCACTGAAGAAGGAGCTGCTTCCCAGACCACTCACATGGTTGTCGGCAGGATTCAGTTCTTCGTGACTGGATAACCAGACGAAAGTCTCAGTTCCTTGCTGGCTGTTTGCTAGAGGCTGTTCTTGGTTCTTTGCCATGTGAGTGTCCCCAACCCACAGCTTCTTCATCAAAGCATGTAAACCAAGTGGGCAACAGAGGAAGAGAACCAGCAAGACAGAAATCACAGTCTTTTGTAACATAATACAAGTGACATTCCATCATTTTTGCTGTATTCTATTTGTTAGAAGCAATCACTAGGTCCGGCCCACACTCAAGAAGAGGGGATTACATCTAGGTGTGAGTCCCAGCAGGTGGGGCTCACGGGAGCCATGTCAGAAGCCGCCTACCAAATACACTCTTTATATAAGTTCTTTCAGTGAGTCTGAGACCAATAGCTCTATTAATTTTTGTTGGTTTAAAAATGTCTTAAACGTCTTCATTTCAGTCTCATTCTCTTTCCTTCTGGGACTCCAAACAGAAGTGTGTTAGACCATGTGATATTATCGTCTGACAGCCCAATGATGCCATGTTCTTATGTTTTTCTAGTCTTTTTTCTCTTTGAATGTCATTCTGGAAACTTTCTATTGCTATGTTTTCAGGTTCACTGATCTTTGCTTCTGTGGTGTTATTGACTTCTAACCTTTTGTACATTTAGACATTTAAAACACTTCCAATCAGAGGAAAAACAGCATGGAAATCTGATTAATATTTAAACCAAACAATACAGAAAATATCACGTTTCAAACTCTTGACATAGCCAAACACACTACTTAGAGGAAACTTAAATACTTAGAGAAATTAAATACTTCTTTTAAAAATCAAATTGAAAATTAATAAACTAAGTATCTAGATCAATAAGTTAGAAAAAGAACAAACAAGTAATCCCAAGAACATGGAACAAATCATAAAGATAAATGAATAAGGACACCTGGATGGCTCAGTAGGTACAGTGTGTGATTCTTGATCTCTGGCTTGTGAGTTTGAACTCCACACTGGGTGTAGAGACCACTTAAAAATAAAATCTTTAAAAAAAATGAATAAGATTAGGAGTGCCTGGGGTGGCTCAGTCGTTAAGCGTCTGCCTTCGGCTCAGGTCATGATCCCAGGGTCCTGGGATCGAGCCCCGTATCGGGCTCCCTGCTCAGCGGGAAGCCTGCTTCTCCCTCTCCCACTCCCCCTGCTTGTGTTCCCTCTCTCGCTGTGTCTCTGTCAAATAAATAAATAAAATCTTTAAAAAAAAATGAGCAAGATTAGAAAACAAAGATATAGCACAGAAAACCATTGTCCAAACCTGTTATCTGAAAAGACCAATAAAACAAAGTTTTGCTAAGATTATTCAAAGAAAAAAGACTCAGAAAATAATATAAGAAATATGAAAAAAGGGTGCCTGGGTGGCTCAGTCGTTAAGCGTCTGCCTTCGGCTCAGGTCATGATCCCAGGGGCCTGGGATCAAGCCCCACATAGAGCTCCCTGCTCCGCGGGAAGCCTGCTTCTCCCTCTCCCGCTCCCCCTGCTTGTGTTCCCTCTCTCTCTGTCAAATAAATAAATAAAATCTTTAAAAAAAAGAAATATGAAAAAATTCAGAAAATAATATAAGGATTATGAAATGTAGTTATAGATATATCAGAGTTTTTTTTTTAAAAGGTGACACTAGGAAAAAAATTTATGCCAACAGATTTTGAAAATCTAGGTGAAATATACTATTTATTAGAAAATTATAACTTTTTTTTAAAGGGGGGGTAGGGCAGAGAGAGAATCTAAGTTCCATGCCCAGTGCGGAGCCTGACAAGGGGCTCAATCTCACCACACTGAGATCACGATTTTGAGCTGAAATCAAGAGTCAGATGCTTAACTGACTGAGCTACCCAGGCGCCCCAGAAGATTATAACTTTTAAATCAGCTTTTGAGTAAAGAGAAAACATGAATAAACCTGTAAGTACAGCAGATAAATAAAGGGAAACAAGCCTTTATCCTGCCTTTCCCATACAGGTTCCGAGGAGATCTGAATAGAAGATAAAGGCAGATCTGTCTAGAGAAGTAGTCTAGGTGATCAATGAAAGAATGATAGGATTAGAACACCTGCATTTTGCAACCCCAAGTGAACTGTTCATCACCCGTGGCTAACGTGACAAAAAAAGACAACCAACTATTAACATTTGAAGGACACATTAAAAAGTTAAGAAGTACATAAGAAGTAATCTTAACAAAGAAACGGGACTTGAAACTGAGCAAGTCACTTGATCCAAGCTCTTATTTGCATGTAACAATTTAATTGTAAGCTGTGACAGAGGGATTTCTAGTGTGTAAGGCTCCCAAAGATGCATGTGTCAGAGAATGGTTCCTCCAAGGACTGGAGTCCTGGAGACTGGTTCTAAGTCAGCCAGGTTCAGGCTGCCAACATAACCTGCAGAGGAGAAAGGCATGATACGGGACTGATGGGCAGTGGAAGGCAGAGCTTGAGGGGGGTGGTGTGTCCGGCTGAGCAGTTTGTTTTACGCTATAAATAAATGGTGATAAAATGTCACTCAAGGATATTCATCAAGAAAGTAACAGAATCATACCAGTATTTTAATGGGATCAGCCTACTAGCAGTATGGAGGCTGTCTTAGAGCAAGACAAGACTGCAGGCAGGAAGGTCAATTAATTTAAATATCAATTATATCTTTATATTTAGGAAATATATCAGTATCATCAGCCATATTAATAAATCACCTGGGGGTGGGGTAATTTCTTGTGGTGAAATATACTTAGGTCTAATTTTGTATTCTTTTTAAAAAATTTAGATAATTGCTGACCTTATTGCTAAATTATAGGGACCCTGTAGAATCTAAAGCATCTACTATCGAATATAGAGTTGAAAAATGTGACATGTAAATACACATTAATAATATATAATAATAGGGATACCTGGATGGCTAAGTCAGTTAACTGTCCGACTCCTGATTTCAGCTCAGGTCATGATCTCCGGGTTGTGAGATTGAGTACCATGTCAGGCTCTGCATTGGGCATGGAGTCTGCTTGAGACTCTCTCTCTCCCTCTGCCCCTCCTCCTGCTCTCCCTCTCTTAAAAAAAAAAAAAATATATATATATATATATATAATAAAATTATACCCTATTCATAATAAAATATAATAAGAAGAATAAAAATATCATTTCTTGTGTTTATGCCCTGGACTTGGGATCAAGAAGACCTAGATTTACAGTTTGGATCTACAACTCACTAGCAGTATGATTCCAAGAAAACTACCACTGGGCACCTCCGTTTCATCTGTAAAATAAGAGGGGAAGGATTATTTTCTTCACTGCTGTGTCTGTAGCACACGCATGTTGATCTACACATTGCTTATGTCAATAAATATTTTTTGATTAAAGGCATTTATTGACTAAAGGCATGTCTACTCTACAGAGTTGCTGTGATAACGAAAGGAGATAGACATTGTGAAAGTTCCTAACACAGCTCTTAACGGACACATTAAATGGCCGCTTTGTGCCAGGCATTATGCCAGGTGCTGGGCAGACGAAGATGAGTAAGATACCATCCTTACTTCAGGGGGGCTTCTGCCTAGAGGGGCTACGTAAAGTATGTACGATGGAGCACACAGTACCATGAAGTGCAGAGTAGGGGCTCAATAAACACCAAATCTGAATTTTTATGACACTTTTCAGTTTACAGAGCACCCTCATGAACATTACTCTATTTGAAGTAACAGGTACTATCAGTTTTACAAGAATAGACAGAGGTCTTAAGCATTCAGCAGAGGGGAAGGATGATCGGTTGGGATAAACAGGCACAACTTCATGGGAAAGACATAATTTGAAAAGCTTCAAAATATGGACAGATTTTGACAGGAATGACAGATGGAGAGATGGAAGTTTTTTGTTTTTTAAATAAGCTCCAAGCCCAAGGTTGGCCTTGAACTCATGGCCCTGAGATTAGGAGTCATATGCTCTAAGGACGGAGCCAGCCAGGTGCCCTGGGGATGGGAGTTTTATAAGGTGGAGAAATACATAAATCCCCTCTGGAATACTGCTGAATTTATATTTGTAATCTTTGGAATCAAGCCTTATCCATCTTTGAAAATCCAGAGTCCGTTTTTTCCATCTTTAATTTTCAGGTACATGCTTCAGGCATTGTCATGATTACTAATGGAAGTTACACGACAACATTCATTTATTCACAAATATTTACTGCCCACTTGATATGCTCAAAGCCCTGTGACTGGTAGTATGAGGGCTACTAAGATGAACAATGTATATAAGCTACCCCACAAGGCACAAAGCTGGAAGCACTATAACCCAGCTGAAGCTGGATCTGTTGGGAGAAGAGAGAACATTTGCATTCCCTGCCCCTCCTATTTTCTTCCTACAATTAATTCATCTCACTTTGAAGATCTGATCTTATAAAAAAAAAATTAACTGTTCTTTACAATTCCTCTTTCCGACTACTTGTCAGGTTTGTTGTGCCCTTTCCAGCCTGAAAGTCTTTCTCTTTATGGGAAGATTTAGACGATTTGGGAGCCAAACGACTGCCCTCCTTCTGCCCTCAGGTTCAATGCCCAGCACACCTTGTTTCGAGAAACTTTACTCAGGTCTGTGCTTTCTTGTTCTGAATATTCTTTGAAGTATCTTTTATTGCGTTCGGCACATCTGCAAAATCCACTTGACTATGATCTGTAGCGTCTTTAAAGATGGCTTTAGGGAGGGGGCCCAAGGAGTTATCACATTAACGTTCGTGACGCACTATGTATGCCATTGTGCGTTTTTTCTGTAACCCTCAGAACGGCCCTGGAGACTGGAACATCTTATCAGCGTGTAAGTGCTTTGGAAACTGTGATCCTCGAGGACAATAATCCACCCAAGGTCTCGGAGCTCCGCAGTGGCAGACCTTGGATTTGAAGATTGCTATTTCTGACCTCAAAGCCCATGTTCTTTCCACCACAACGTATCAATCCTGATAACGTGTATTTTTAATTTCATCTTCCTTGCGTTTTGTAGAAACCCCTAAGGAAAAAAAATTCGGTTCATCAAAAAGTTTCCAAACACATGGATTTCACGTGCTGAACAAGCATTTATTTACCCCGGATTATTACCTGCTTTCTCCAGTATCCCCGAGTTTATTCATTACTGCGACCTTTATAACTGCAAGACCATAATGGCTCCTCTGTGTGTCACGTCTTTGGCGCTGTGAGATTTCCCACCGTCCCTGTTTGACAATGCCCAGACTTCATTTTTCCCTCTAATTTGAACTCCGGGACGGTAACTGCCCACGTTGGTTTTTGTTTTGAACAGGGAGAAGGCGAGAGGCGTGAGGAACAGAAGAGGTTTCGTTACCTGCGGGTCGTTCTACCTCAACTTTCCGTCAGACGTCCGGCTGCCTCTTAGACCCCGTCGTTCCCGCGCGCCCACGGCGGACGGAGCGGCACGGCGCAGGCCAACCTGGTCGGGAGGTGCGTGCGCCCCGCGCTCAGCCCCGCCCCCTAGAGGCCACACCCGCCCGGGAGGCGTGGGAACGAGCAGGGGGAGGCGCTGCACTTGGGGTGCCGCCGGGTTTATAGGTCACCCGGAAGGCGCGCGCAGCCTGCGGCCGCCGCACGGAACAAGCCCTCGCCGGGACCCCAGCTGCCGCGCTCCTCCCCGCGGGCCCCCGGGCGTCCGGCGCCGGCGCAGCGGCCTGTTCGCGCTCGCCGAGCCTCTCGCGGCCGCTGCCGTGCGGCCTGCGTCGCTTCCGGTTGTTACCCGACCATCGGCTATGGCCGCCGCGGGGGGCGCCCGGCTCCTGCGCGCCGCGTCCGCGGCTCTAGGCGGCGCGGCCCGTCGTTGGCAGGTCGTCGCCGGACCCCGCGCGGCACCGGGCCGGGGCGGCGGCGCGGGGGGGCTGGCCCGGACGCTGAGCATGTCGGCGCCGGCGCGGAGCAGGTGAGGCGCGGCCCGCAGTGCGCATGCGGGCGGGGGGGGGGGTCCCCTGGCGCCGCGGCCGGTTGGTCGTGGGGGTTCTCGTTCCGCTGCCTCGGCCCGGGCGCTGTCCGCGATTGCTCGCCCTTCGCCGCGCCGGCGCCGTGGCGCCCCTCGGGGCCCTTGTGTCGCGCCGCGGTTTCCCTGCCAGCCCCCGACGCCTGCGGGAAGCGGTGCCCCGGGACCCCGGCTCCCCCTTTCCCCGCGCCTCCCGGGGCCCCCCAGAAAGCCGCGCGCTCCGCCGCCGCCCTTCTCCCGTGGTTTCGCTCGGCGGCTGACCTTTGCTTTGCCCGGAGCCTGCAGTGACTTTCATAAGATGTTCCCCACGGATGTCCTGGCCAGCAGTTTTCGTTCTGGGCCTTTCCCCGGCCCTGTTAGGACATTCTGTGTCCAGTTCTCGGGTAGGGGAATGTCTGTTTGGAATACACCCACTCTGTGCTCTGTACTTCCCTGGCCGCTCTCGGAGCCTATAAGAGGGCTAAAAGCCTCTGCCTTGGACTGGCAAGGCAGGGTTTTAAACCGAGCTGAATGCCTAACTTCCTCCATTACTGTAGGTCTCATTTCTCCATTTATAAATGGAGCCTAACACTAGTCTAGGCCTCCTACGGTTATTTGAAGAGTAAGTCAGGTAGTACAGGTGGTCTTGTGCCTGGCACATGGGGAGGGTTCAGGGGATGCCACTCGGTAGCGGTAGCTCCTGAGGCCCACAGTGTTGTGTGGTGTACTAAATGTTGAAAGAGATGTGAAAAAATTTCCCCCAAACATGTTGAAGTTTTATATTCTTGGGCATATTTGTTTTTCAAAGACACAATCCCCTGCGATGTAATAGAGTTAAAATGTACTCGTCATTTGTAGCCTTATGTAATCCAGGTCTCTGAACAACTCTGACCCCTTGCTGTCCCGGAGCAGGAGGCAAGAACTGGGGGGAGAGAATGTTGGCTTTGTATGCTGCTTTCTCTGGTTTCTTCTTGATAAGGTCTCCAAGAACAGAGGCTAGGACTTAATCATCTTTTCCCCTTCATCCTATTATGTGGTGTGTGCTCAATAAATTTTTGTTGCGTGGACTGTGAGGGAGATAATGGAGAAGGCAAGCCAGATTTATTTGTCCCTATTTCCCTGACATTTCCCTGCCTTGACTTCTCTACATGCATATGTCTTGCTTTCTGCAATGGGTGCATTCTTGAAAAATCGTGTATAAATTGGGACATATATTGAGCATATTTACGAAACTAGTATTTAAAGAAAATGAGTGCTTTTGTAAATGGGTATTACGTCCCCCAAATTTATTAAGTTTGAACTTGGTTATTATCAAGTTGTGTCAGAGGGAAGCACATCTGTTCCTTTCCGTCAAAGTCCTGCTTTCCTCCTCATTGACACAGTTTCAATGGATGGCCTTGTGCCTTGTATTACAGACTTTGGAGCTGCAACTAGATTTTCCAACTCATAGTATCTGAGGCTTGTGTTTTCCAGTTTGGATATGACTAACCACATGTGGCTATTTAAGATAACGTACGTTAAATACAGTGAAAAGAATCAGTATTCCATTTGCAGTGGCCGCATGTCAAGTGCTCAACAGCCGCGTGGGGCCAGTAGCTACTGTACTGGACATTGCAGGTACAGAACATCTCTGCTAGTGCAGAAAGTTCCATTGAACAGAGCAGCCTGGAGGCTGTAGTCCCGTCTCGGGAAGTTTAACATGTAGCTAAGTCATCACTAATTGAGAGTTGAAAAAACTCCTTTTGCTCCAAAATATCCTGACAAAATACTTTGTTTCGTAGTGATTTATGTTCCACAGGGCTTTCACAAAAATTGTTGTACTTCACTCTCAAGAAAATCCTGGGAGGTAGGTGGGGTAGGGAATAAAAATTTCGTGTCAAGTAGTTGGCATACTAGGAATACAACTCAAGTTGTTTTCGCTTGTTTTCTTGAGCACTGTAAGAGTTGATAATTCTTTAGTCCATAGAGTCATTTGGAAGAGTTAAGGTGGTTATGGAAGTAGGGAGCCCTAGAAGGGGCCCTTTCCTTGGACCAAGTGCCCCAGGCCCCCCCCCCCCCATGGTGAAAAGGTGGGCATGAGCAGCTATTACTTCCCTCCCTGGGAGAAGTCAGTTACGAACTTTATCACCGCCACCCCTGACAGCTTCCCCCCCCTTTTTTTTTATTATGTTATGTTAATCACCATACATTACATCATTAGTTTTTGATGTAGTGTTCCATGATTCATTGTTTGTGCATAATACCCAGTGCTCCATGCAGTACGTGCCCTCCTTAATACCCATCACCGGGCTAACCCATCCCCCCACCCCCTCCCCTCTAGAACCCTCCGTTTGTTTCTCAGAGTCCGTAGTCTCATGGTTCGTCTCCCCCTCCGATTCCCCCCTTCATTTTTCCCTTCCTACTATCTTCATTTTTTTTTTTAACATTTAGTATATCAGAGAAGGACATGTATCATATGGCCTCACTGATATGAGGAATTCTTAATCTCAGGAAACAAACTGAGGGTTGCTGGAGTGGTGGGGGGTGGGAGGGATGGGGTGGCCAGGTGATGGACATGGGGGAGGGTATGTGCTATGGTGAGTACCCTGACAGCTTCCTTAAAATACCTGCTGTGGTTGAGCAGAATAAATGACAGTAGGAAAAGGTAACAAGTGAAGAAAAGAGTTGCGTGTGGTGCTGATTAATTGATGATGGTAGAAGATTTAGAAGGATTGTATTTCTCAGGGCATGAAATCTTACCCTGGGGAACCGCTCAGTGCTTTTGGCTAGTTCTCAGAATTAGGGGGGGAGATATAAAACCCACCAATACTAATTACTAATAGCAAACGGAGAAAGTTATTTGGGTAACATACATGTGTATAATGCTTTAAGGAACAAAGTTTCCATAGACTTTGATTGTCTCAGCCGCTTGGTGAAGTCACTGTTGTCCCCCCCCCCCCCCCGCCCCCCGCCGGGAAGTAAGTGGCTTCCCACCGTCTTTTTTACATCCCATACTCGGGTCAGCTGCGGATCACCCTTCCTCTCTCATTTCTGCGTCCTCTTCGGTCCTTTGGCAAACCTTTCATTGCTCTCTGCAGTTTTTTCTGGGGACTGTACACTCATAATACACAGCAGTTTTAGGCTTCTTAGGAACAAAAGGACTGAGGCCTTAAAGTTATTAATCTGTGTTTGTTGAGTGCTGTGCTCCTCTGCATTAGGTATTTTGCCTCCATTGTTAAAATTAGAATATGAATGTTACCCTGATTTTACAGAAGAGGGGTCTGATATCAGAGATTTCTGTGCTGTAAGCTTAGCTGTAGAATGATCCAGAAGAAGAGCAATTGTAAAACCTCTGGCTTTCAGTGGTGCACATACATGATGGGATTCTTGCTCTCGTCCTTCCTGCAGCTTTAGCTCCCGGGCGTTTGTGCACATCAGATCCCTAGACTGAAGTGCTGGGCTCACACCCATATTTCCATCTGGCTTCTGGACATTCTCCTCTGGTTTTTTTCTTTGAACTCAAAACAGGTTTAGACTGGAACTCATTTCCATCTTCCCCAAAGCTGCTCCATCTCTGTTAACTCTAGGTTAAACTGGACCCCCTCATTGCCTGAGCTGCAGATTTCAACATTGTTTTTTCCCTCTTTCCCAATCTACCTTGTATAGATGGTCAACAAAACCTTCTATTTCTGCCTCCTGAGTATCTCTGAGGTCAGTGTCTCCTACGTTCTTTCTTAGTCTGTATTCTTTTAATAACCTCCAAAGTGGGGTCCACCCCTGCCTCCAGAGTATCTTCATTCGCAGCCATTCTGCCTTGAAGAGATGGCAGTTATCTAGTTGAAAATGATGAATAATGTTCAGGAGTACTTATTTCTAAAGTATTTTTTGGCTGTGAAAAGAAGTTGGAGAGCACAGGCCCTTTTGGAGGGACATTCTCCCTCCCTCTCTCTTTCTCTCTCTTAGACACACACACACAGTTGATAATTTTTAATTCTCAGAATTCTCTTTTTCCAGCATCGAATTATCAGGGAGGGCATTATCTGAAAGGGGCTTTCACTTGCCTCATTTGTTAAATAAGATAATTTACTTGATAATTTGGGATTATGTAATTCTAGGTTATTACTTACATTAAAGTTTTCTTTGCTGGATTATTACCATCTATTGGCAGTGGTGAAAATTACAGCTAATTATTTTAGCTGAAGTATATCTTTTCAGTTGTGAGGTAAAAATTAAAAATGACCAGTGGTAGATGACAAGCATCTAGTTGCTAATATAATTTCTTCTCCCAAATTGTAAGAAGGGAAAGAAATTTAAGTCAGTCATGCGCTAACTCTGATGGATAATATAATATCCTATAATAAAACACGTAAGGAGGCATTATATTTATTTTCCCATTGATTGAAACAAATACAAATCTACGCTAGTCCCTTTGGTTTTTGAGTACATGGTGTGGACCAAAGTGAGATGTTTAAATGCTCAGAAAACGATCGGACCACTGCCTCCCGGCAGCAGTACCTACCGGACACCTGCACAACAGGTGTCTTACTGATCGCAGAACGATGAGCCTTTCTACCGCTCTCCACAACCAGGGTCTCGTCTTTTAGGGACACTCCATAGAGACGTTGCTTTTCAGAGGGCTGTGTTAGAGCAACATAGATTTCCTGACTGATGAGGATTGCTAAATGTTTTCACATGACTGTGACCTATGACCGTGACTTTTGACCGTGACCCAAGGCACAGCAGGTGGCCTTGATAGGGGTGTGGATGCTCTTTCCTTTAAGGTGGTAGGTAGAGCTTCCTCTCTGGTAGATGGAGAGATAGACATGCCTCTGCTTTGTGATGTCGTCTTCTCAAACTTTGGAAAGGAAAGAAAATACTATAAAAACATATTTGTGTGTGTGAGTGTGCCTCCATACATGCACATCCTATTTTCTTTGACCTTATAAGTTCTGAAAACAATTATTTTAAAGTATCCCTTGAAATTATTAAAAATAATGAAGGACTGCTTCCTTTTCCAGCTCAGAAGATAAAATAACAGTCCACTTTGTAAACCGTGACGGTGAGACATTAACAGCCAAAGGAAAAGTTGGTGACTCTCTACTAGATGTTGTGATTGAAAATAACCTAGATATTGATGGTTTTGGTGAGTATGGAACATTCCTTAAAATTTATAAGTGAGACCATTAAATAGGAACTTTTGGGGGGTTTTTTGCAGAATTTTAACCTTTAGCATGCTAAGTAAAATATTAAAATTCCGGATGTGTCAGTGTTAAATTCTCATTTATAAAGAACATGAGTGACACTGCGTTTCTCTTCTTTGTACATTGAATTAACTGTGTGCCCCGAAGTCTCTTGCCTCATTACCTTACCGATGATGACTTGTGTGCCACTAAGCTGGGAGTAGCAACTGGAGTTGAAAGACACCAGGTTAGAGATAATGAATGTCATATCATGGGAGAGTAGTTAGTTTTGGCTTAGTTTTTTGGTTTTAACTTTATATTTGGAAATATCTTCGATGTAGAGAAAAGAATTTTCTGTATAATCTTTACTAAGCTTCCCCTACTATTAACAGTTTACATAACTGTGGTATAATAATCAAAATGCAGAAATTAATGTTGGTTCAATAACTCAAAAACTCTAGACTTAATAGAATTTTCCTATGACTGTCTTTTGTTTTGGATTCGACGTAAGAGCCCATGTTGCATTTAGGTAATCTTTCTCTGTAGTCCCCTTCAGTCTGTGACATTTCCTTAGTCCTTTCTTATTTTTCATGACCTTGATGCTTTCGAAAAGTACTGGTATGTTATTTTATAAAATGTATCCCTCAATTTGGGTTTGACTGGTGTTTTCTTGTATTGATAGAGCTATTGCATGATTTTAAGTGTGTTTTATTTTGCTTACTCTTTTTCTAAATTTTATTTTTATTGAGCTGTAATTGCCATTTAACGTTATATTAGTTTTAGGTGTATCACATACTGATTTGATATTTGTTATGTATTGCAAAATGGTCACCGCAACACGTCCAGCTAACCTGCGTTACCATACAGAGTCTTGAATGTCCTTTCTCCTTCCTTGGAAGGGCAGTTTATCTGCCTCTTGTTAGAGAAGGAAGTGTTCTAGTTAGAAAGTTTTTCTGTCTAGATCTGACCGTATTCTTTATCCACTCACACAAAGCAGGTGTCCCAGAAACTGCCTTCTTACAGCTCAGGGATACGCAGTCTCTCACTTGGCAGTTTTGCTCAAGCTCTCTCTCTCTCTCTCTCTCTCTGGAGTGGTGGTTCTCAAAGGGGGTTCCTTTTACCATTAGCATCAGTGTCACTTGGGAAATGCAGATCCTGAGGCCCCACTCCAGACCTACTGAGTCCGAAAGGCTGTGGTAGGGCCCGGCGATGTGTGTTTTAACAGGTCCCCTGTGAGATTCTGATGTATGTTAATGTTTGAGAACCATTGGTTTGCAGTAAGGCCCAAGGAGTATACCTAACGTTCTTTCAAGGTACTGTTCACATTGCACTTTTAAGAGCCCTTTCCACATCAGAATTATTTCTCCTCCTCTGTTTTCCCATCCTATAATAAATATGCCTGTGTTAATGCTCATCACAGTTTTCCTTTTTAGGGAGAATGCCTCTCTCCCGTATGAGATTATGAGTTTTTGCTCAGTTACCTCACAGAGTAGATTTTGTCCAGAGTTGACAGTGCATCATATTTGCTGAATTGTTAAATCTAACGTCAGTTTCAGGGTAAATTATAATAGCTCCCATTTGAGTGCATATGACATTCCAGCATATGTTATCTCTTCTTGTAACAACTTTAAGAACTAGATTTGTTTTTTAAACTTCTATTTTATAGATGAAAAAAGTAAGGTTCAGAGAAATTAATTTTCCCTGGGTCATACATGGAGCAGGTAGGAGGTCTAGGACTCAAGTCTCTAACTCCCAAACCTTGGGCTTTTTCCTTTCTACCATTTTCCCTAAGAGATGTCCTTCCTATGTGAACACCTGTCCCAGAAATAGTTGATACAATTCTAATTTTAAGGAGTTTTTTAGTCTAATGTAGTGGTTCTTGGCTGGGGCTGAGTTTCAGAACCTCTCCAGAACTTTAAAAAATGCAAACGTCTACGTTCCATCCTAAATAGTACAGGGAGAGATGAAGTTGTGCAGGTAGAATTGTAGAAGTTGCACAGGGTTCAGATCTATAACGTGGTTAAGAATGACTAATTTAGGGAAAGAACTCATTGGTAATTTATGTAAAATATATATTCTATAAAATTTATAATTCATCTTCCGTATGAGTTCATATTCAGCTACACCTTTAATAAAAAATTTTTTTTTTTTTTTTAAGTAGGCTCCACATAGGCTCTACACTCAGTGTGGAGCCCAACCAGGGCTTGAACTGACGACCCTGAGATCATGACCTGAGCTGATATCAGGAGTCAGATGCTTAAGTGACTGAGCCACCCCAGGCGCCCCCATATTCAGCTACACTTTTGAAAAATTTTTTTATTGTTATGTTAATCACCATACATTACATCATTAGTTCTTGATGTAGTGTTCCATGATTCATTGTTTGTGCATAACACCCAGTGCTCCACGCAGAATGTGCCCTCTTTAATACCCATCACCAGGCTAACCCATCCCCCCACCCCCCTCCCCTCTAGAACCCTCAGTTTGTTTTTCAGAGTCCATTGTCTCTCATGGTTCGTCTCCCCCTCCGATTTCCCCCCCTTCATTCTTCCCCTCCTGCTATCTTCTTTTTCTTTTTTCTTAACATATGTTGCATTATTTGTTTCAGAAGTACAGATCTGTGATTCAAAAGTCTTGCACAATTCACAGCTCACCATAGCGCACACCCTACCCAATGTCTATCACCCAGCCACCCCATCCCTCCCACCCCCCACCACTCCAGCAACCCTCAGTTTGTTTCCTGAGATTAAGAATTCCTCATATCAGTGAGGTCATATGATACGTATCTTTCTCTGATTGACTTATTTCACTCAGCATAACACCCTCCAGTTCCATCCACATCGTTGCAAATGGCAAGATCTCATTCCTTTTGATGGCTGCATAATATTCCATTGTGTATATATACCACCTCTTCTTTATCCATTCATCTGTCGATGGGCATCTTGGCTCTCTCCACAGTTTGGCTCTTGTGGACATTTTCAGCTACACTTTTAACTAAACTTAGTTTCTCTGAATTTTTCTCCACAAATGAAAAGTAGTACAGTGCACAGTAATTGAGAATAGACTGGAATCAGATTATGGTTCATAAACCAACACTAATGCTGCCTCTGAGAGCCATGAGACCTGGAGCAAGCCACTTGAAAATCTGTTTGCCTCAGTTTCCTCTTCTGAAAAATAGGATTATAATAGTTCTAGCCTCACAGGGTTGTTGAGGATTAAATGGGGGTGTTGGAAGCGTAGTGCTTAGCACAGTACCGACCTTGGTAAGAACAGTAGCATTTGTGGCATTTTAACTTGGCCTTCCTGCATCCTCTCTCCGCTTCTGCAGTAGCCTTAAAATTCTGCAGCTTCGGAACTACGGGAGCTGTGAAGACCAGCAGCCTCGCAGCCACTGGGGGGCAGATGGGGTTTGAATTCCTCGGGAAGTTCAGTCTGCAGGACGCGGGCACCTGTCCCACAGCTTCCTGGGAGAGCTCCATCCCAGGGCTTGTTCTTTGGTCTGCCTCCGAGACGGCTGTGTGCAAGAAGCTCTGTCCCTAGGACTTTAGTCTAAAGCAGTCACCTGCCATTGTGTGCTGACGCTGTCATACCAGCTGGGCAAAGAAGAGCCCGGCCAAACATTTAAAAGGGAGATCTGGGGAATGAGATGTTCCGTAGTTGGCTTTGAAATGCCCTGGGAAGGCTGTGCACATGTGCAGGACTTGGCTCAGGCCTGGGAAGGACACGACAGGGTCCTAGCCCCTCACCTCGGCTGATCTTCAGGTCCCATGCGGTGAAGGCTGAGACAGATAGGTAGGCTGCTCGAACGTTGAAGCAGACACACCACGCTCATCAGCAAAGGGTAGAAGACTCACTGGTTCCAAGCATTGAAGGACACCCTGCCCAGTCATCTGGCTGACCACCAACCTAAGCAAGCAGAGACCTCAGTATCTGCACACAACAGGGAAGACAGACTTCAGAGAATTAGAACAGGAAAGTCACCAGGAAGCACCTAGCAGCAACAGCAAACCCAGGGCACAGGCTGGAGATCCTCATTTCCACAGTTGCCACATCATACTATCTCCAGTGTCCACTTGAAATAAAAAAAATTCAAGCACCGAAAGAAATGGAAAGTGTGGCCCATACTCAGGGAAAAAAAAAAAACAACAGTCAATAGAAGCTGTCGTCCCCCCCCCCCCAGGAGGCCCAGGTGGTAGACTTTCCAGACAAAGATGTTACACCAGCTGTTACAGAAGTTCAGAATGCTGAGGGAAACTACATGGAGGTGTTCTCTGGCAACTTCATGTCGGAATGTGTGGAGGCCATCGCCACTCTAAGTGGGGATCCCATAAATGAAATAATGAATGTTGTTCATGCCCTTGAGAAAGCTGAGCTTTTGAGCTCTGAGAAAGCTAATGTGGAGGCTGCGACCAGTAAATCGATTTTTATAAATTTCTCCACAGATTCGATCATATGCACGAGGCCTATGCACTGGGCTATTACTGCAGAGATATTTGTAATAGCAAAAGATTTGAAACAACTGAATGCCCATCAGTAGAGGGCTGGTGTATAAGTTATACAACAGGATATTATATGTCTGTGTTAAGAGAGAAAGTTTCTGGAAGGAGTCTTAAAAACAAATATCAGTGGTTACCTGTTGGTAGGAGGGAGATTTTCATTCTACAGGTTTGGTTTTTTTTTTAATAAGATTTTATTTTTTTATTTACTCGAGAGAGAGCTCACAAGTGGGGGGGGGGAGGGGCAGAGACAGAGGGAGAAGCAGGCTCCCCGCTGAGCAAGGAGCCCGATTCGGGACTCGATGCCACGACTCCAGGATCACCACCTGAGCTGAAGGCAGACACTTAACCGACTGAGCCACCCAGGTGCCCCTCATTCCACAACTTTTTATACTTTTTGAGTTTTGAACAGTGTGAATGGGTTACCTGTCTTCAAAATGTCTGTAAGAAAAAACTTAGAAAAGACAACCTAAACGTCTCACAACAGGAACTGTGTAAGTCCGCGATGGCATTTCTAAATTACAGTATGTGTCTGCTACAAGTAACGTGCACGGTGTATTTATAATTGTATAGGTAGATGCTTGTCAGTGGAAAACACAATGTTTTTAGTTGCTTTCTATTTTTCAGAATGCACTGAGAAAGATACTAGAAGATGTTCAGTGTTGATTGTCTCTTCTTGATCTGATGGTGAGGTTTTCATCTTTATTCCACTTTTCTCTGTATTTTAACTTTTCCCTTAGTGACTTACTTGAGTTAAGTCACTGGCCTTACCTGTGCCTAATTTTCATTATCTATCAAATGAGGGTAATAATAGTACTCACCTCGGAGGACTTTCATAATGATTCAATTAATATTATGTCTTACAATATTATGACATTAGGAAAATGTTATAAATATTTGCATTAGTCTATTTTATTATGTAAAAATCCGTGTACGTGATGAGATACCGCTTCACGTCCATCAGGATGACTTCTGTCAGAAAAATGAGAGAAGAACAAGTGTTGGCAGGGATGAGGAGAAATTGGAGGCCTGATGCATGGCTGCTGGGAATGCAAAACGGTGCAGCCGCCGTGGATAGTTACACAGGGTTACCATGTGATCCAGCAATTCCATTCTAGGTGTATCCCCAGAAGAATTGAAAACAGACTCAAGCAGATTCCTGTACACCAGTGTTCACAGTGGTCAAAAGGTGGAAACAACTCAGGTGTCCACCAGTAGATGAATGGATAAACAAAATGTAGTAGACAGTTATTTAGCCATAAAAAGAGCAGAAATTCTGATATCAGCTGCAACATGGATGAGCCCTGAGGACATTGTGCTAAGTACAGTAAGCCAGACACAAAAGGACCAGTGCTCTGTGATTCCACGTACGTGAGCTACCCAGAATGGGCAAATTCAGAGAGACTGTAGAATAGAAGTTACCAGAGACTAATGGGAAGGGAGAATCTGGCCTGAAGAATATCTTCTGCAAATAGACAGTGGTGATGGTGTTACAACATAATGAATGTACTGAGCACCACTGACTTGTATACTTAAAAATGGCTAAAGCTGGTAGATTTTATGTTATGTATGTTTTACTGCAATTAAAAAAATTGGAGTAAGAAATAAAATCTGTATAAACACAAAATTTTTTTTCTGATTAAAAAATCATTGCATATTCATTGTAGAAAACTTTGGAAAATTTAATAAGCCTGTAAAATAAAATTCATTCTAGGGCGCCTGGGTGGCTCAGTTGGTTAAGCGACTGCCTTCGGCTCGGGTCATGATCCTGGAGTCCCGGGATCGAGTCCCGCATCGGGCTCCCTGCTCAGCAGGGAGTCTGCTTCTCCTTCTGACCCTCTTCCCTCTCGTGTTCTCTATCTCTCATTCTCTCTCTCTCAAATAAATAAAATCTTTAAAAAAAAAATAAAATTCATTCTATTCTCTATAACCACTAATAACATGTCTATGCTTTTTAAAACCTGTATTATGTTTACATTTTATGCAAACATGAATTAGATAAAATAAGGGCAATATGAAACTATGGAAGTTTCATAATCTACACAGTGTTTGAAATTGTGTGAATCTGTCCACATTTTTAAGATGTGAAGAGATTCACTTAATTTTAAAGCTGACAATCATGATGGAGAATTACAACCTGTGTTTGTGCTAATGCCCTATGGTGGAGCCACTTCAACAGATAAATGGAAGTATTTCCTGATCTTTGACAGCAGCCTTGGAACTTGGGACTGTACGCTGTTGAAAAAATGGAAATCTGACTCTCCCGTAGCGGTGATCACTAACTCACCAGGCGATGGCGTGGCGCTGGAATACACGCCCAAAGCAGTCACTGTGGACTGGCAGTTGAATGTGACCTAACGCTGTAAGATGAAGGTTAAACAATCACCCTGACCTTCGGTGCTATTAATTGAGGAGTAGATACTGTATAAGCAAAAGTGCTTAGAAAGTAGGATTTTATTTATTTATTTATTTATTTTTTAAAGATTTTATTTATTTATTTGACAGAGAGAGACACAGCGAGAGAGGGAACACAAGCAGGGGGAGTGGGAGAGGGGGAAGCAGGCTTCCTGCTGAGCAGGGAGCCCAATGGAGGGCTCGACCCCAGAACCCTGGGGTCATGACCTGAGCCGAAGGCAGACGCTTAATGACTGAGCCACCCAGGCGCCCAGAAAGTAGGATTTTAAAAAGCAAAAATATTTGTAAGCTTAGAAAAATCTCCTGGAAATCAAGACTGGGGTCAGAGTTGCGGGCGTGCCGCCGTGTGCCCGGGCCTCTATCTGTAGCAGGTGCTGCTTGTGGGCTGGAAGTGCAGACCAGCACTCCTGCCTGGCCCCTCTTGGCATTTGTTTCTATGAGAGAATTAGTCTCGACTTGAGTTTTGAATTCTGGGAGAATTTTGGGACTAGCATCCCTTGCATAAATGATGCAGGGGTTTTAAATCATCAAAAAAATGATTGGTTTTAAATGTGTTGGGTTTTTTTCCCCATTGAATATTCTATGAGAGAATATCTGACATTAAATATTCTTTTGTTAACATCGTTGAAAATGTCTGGGGGCGCCTGGGTGGTGCCATTGGGTGTCTGACTCTTGGTTTTGGCTCAGGTCGTGATCTCGGGGTCATGGGATCCAGCCCCATGTCAGGCTCCGCGCTCAGTGTGGAGTCTGCTTGGGATTCTCTCCCTCCCTCTCTCTGCCCATCCCCACTTCGGTGCATGCTCTCTCTCAAGTAAGTCTTAAATAAATACAATGTATGTTTTCCTGTCATATGGATATGCCATGACTTATCCATCTCTTTTTTGGACATTTATGTGGCTTCCAATTTTCACCTATTGTAAATAAACTTAAGGTGAACATCCTCAGAAATACTTTTTTATGTATATGTTTTATAATCTTGCAATAAATTCTAGGGATAGAATTACCTGGGAGAGTTTGTTTTATAAATTGCTCAAATTATTTGCCTGTTTTTCTGATGAGGTATTATTTGTTTTCTTGGTTAGCCAAAGCTGTCTTAAATGTGCTATTCGACAAAAAAAAATCTTAAAAATGAAAACTAACTTTAAACATTTATTTAAATGACTTTCAACCTCTGTTACTTGGAAGCCATGGTTTTTTCTGAAAGCATTATAAATGCTTTATTTGCAGTAGATAATTTTCTTGAGTTGCTTTTCATTCCTTCTAAATCAAACCAAGCATAAATATTGTGATCTTAATACCTCAAAGTATCTTTTTAAAAATTTGAAAATATTTCATCGTTAATGACTGTGTATTGCCGTACGCTATTTTTCAAACTGCAGGTTGCAACCATTAGTGGATCATGAAACCAGTTTAGTAGTTCCCAACAAGCATTTTAAGGAAATCAGAACAGAATATATAAAAACACATGATCTTTTGCAAGGTTATTATTTCATGAACTGTTTGTATAGCTATTTTACAAAGCATATGTGTGCTGGGTCATGGTGTAGAATGGCATTCATACTGAGAGTCACAATAAAAAAATTTTTTTTGGAAGGCCATTAGTTGGAATGGGTAAGAAGAGTCTCTGTGCGTAGGTTTGATTCTCAGCTCTGCCACGTCGCCAGCTTTGTGACGGGGGGTTAGGTAGCTAACCGCTCCATACCTTGTCTGTCTGAGGGTGAAGTGGGAATAATGTTAGTATCTACCTTATGAGGCTTCTGGAAAGATCAAATGAGCTAATCAAAGTAAGTGTTTAAACATTAGCTACTGTTGTTAATAAGGTTATTAATATAGGTTCATTGTTCATTATAGAGCATTTTAAAAATGCATTGAAAAAGGTTTCCCAGGAGTGCCTGCGTGGCTCAGTCGGTTAAGCATCTGCCTTCAGCTCAGGTCATGATGTCAGGGTCTTGGGATCGAGCCCTGCATCAGGCTCCCTGCTTGGGGGGAGCCTGCTTCTCCCTCTACCCGCCCGCCTCCAGCTCATGCTCTCTCTTTCTTAAATAAATAAATAAAATCTTAAAAAAAGATTTCACATCCCACTGAGGTAACCACTGGAAGAATCTTTTCCCCTTACTACCCTAGGAGTATAGAAAATTTAATGACACAATCTTTAGTAGTTTGATGAGAATTCTGCATTCACTTACGTGGTCTCAGGAGAAAAGCTTTGAAGATCAACAACCTGAACATGTCCAGAAATTTGGGCATGTAAATATAAACTTGAGATAAGCTAAACCGGGTTCACTAATGATAGAGTTAAGCCTAAGCCACTTTCTTGAATAAAGATGAAGGAAATGAGGTCAAGAAGTCTGGGGGTGGCTATTTGGTTTATTCCTAATGTTGAATATAGAGATCCTTTCAGTGTTGCCCTCATAAGTCCTACTCAAGGGAGGCTGACCAAGTACAGAGTCCCTTTTACAACTTCTCCCCAGGTCTTCTCAGCCCTTCTGTGACCCTAAACCCCATGTAGATGCCCATAAATTCTTGCATTTACCTTGTTAGTTCCCCTCTCCCCTGGGCCCTGGACTTACAGATCCAACTTTCTACTTTACTTCTCTTCTTGGAAATTGCACAGGCCTTTTAAAGTCAACATACCTAAATAGCATTTGATCTTTTTTGTCGCCACTGAAACTAGTTCTTCCTCGGGTCTCTCCTGCCACCAAGGAGCAGCGCTCAGCTGTTCGAGCCCAAAACTGGAAAGTGTCTTTGACTTTTCTTCCTTCTCCCCTACCCCCCACCTCCAGTGCCATCAGCAGCTCCTGTCAGCTGTGCCTCCAAAATATGTCTCCCCGCATCCCTGCAGTCACCGCTTGGGGCTGGCCAGCCGCTGCCCGCTGGGAACTGTGTGGACCTGCTCCCACTCTTGAGCCCCACACTTGGGGTGATTTGTCATTAACACACATCAAGCATGTCCCTTGATTGAAAAGCATGAGTAACCTCCCGTGTCACTTAGGATACAAATCACATTCCTTACCCCAGCCTAAGAGGCCCCACTGCCCTTCTTCTACCAAATTTCTCACCATTCTTTCTCTCATTTTGACCCCACTGGCCTTTTCTCAAGAGCTGACCTCACCCAGAATTTTTACTTTGAGACTTCATATACACTTCACATGTTTCTCTGCCTGGGACACCCCCTCTCTCCTTTCTCCTGTACAAGGGATTTTCATATGCCTAGGCTCAGGTTATGTGTTACTTCCTCAGTGACACTTTGCCCAACCACCCAGTCTCTCACTGCCCTGAGCCCTTTAGTCTCCATCACAGCATCCTGTTTCTTTCATTGCATTTATCACAATATGTTCATTATATATTCCTTCATTTGCTTCCTCCTCAAAGACTGTGATGGACGATAAAATCATTCCTGTTTTATTCCTCTCTGTGTACGAAGTAATGAGTAAAAAGGAAAAAAAGTGGTAAATTTTGGAAGCAACTTAAAAGCATGCTTATTTCCAACTTTTTTTTTTTTTTTTTTACTTATTTCCAGTTATTGATCTAGATCTTCGGAGGATTAAGTTTTCAGAGTGTATTATTATATTCCATCACTAGGGGGCAGTTATACCTCTCTGATCAAATTCACCTAGTTTATTATCTCAGACCTTGGGTTTTTCCCGCTGTATCATTTATTTCCTGCATGTCCCTCTTGAGGGAAATTATTCAAATTGGGAGATCCTGATAATGTTCACATAAATCTGTATGTATTCTGATTATGTTTATTGACTCCTTATTATACTGTATTACTGGCTATGCTAGATCAAACTTGACTCTAGAAAATTAGATTTTATACTTATATATGGTTTCATATTTTTAATATATAATAGAGTTATTCTCTGGACTTTTGAGGGAAAGGGATTAGGTCGAGGTGGGCAGTCTTCCTTGTTATCCTCATATCTCTACAAAATAATATACACATGTGCACACATGAATGCAAAATGATCTTTTTCCTGTTGGCAAACACTCAAATTATGTGAAGGGAAAGGAGCAATAGTCTGTAGATACCTTTCTCTGGGAATTAATATTATGGCAAGAATTTCTGAGCATTTGCATAAGAACTTAATATTAGTTTTGTTAAAAAAAAAAAACAACTCAATCCGGGGGTGCCGGGGTGACTCATTCGGTTGTGTCCAACTCTTGATTTCAGCTCAGGTCATGATCTCAGGATCGTGGGATTGAGCCTGGGCCTAGAGCCTGCTTAAGATTCTCTCTCCCTCTCCTTCACCCCCTTAAAAAACAAAAACCAAACTCAGAAATTTTATTTATTACCAACCTTGAGATTAGCCAATAACCATACTTTCTTATTCTTAAGATAATTTTTAAATTGTGTGAATTTGAAATTTTGCAGATGAACAGTATTAAGGGTCTTAGCAAAATCAGAAGTACTGTGAAAACTGAAAGTTTGTCACAAATCCCATAGTTTCCAGGTGATAGGCTGTGTGAACTGTAAATTTTACATTTGTTATTGTAGCTAAAGTGATGCCATCCTTAGTCACTATCATGTAGACTGCTGTTCATAGAAATCTGAATGTCGGTATGATTTTGTTGCCTATAGTGCTGATATTTTAAATTGTTATAATTTAATATTTTTAAAGCCTATAACAGTTTCAGCCAAGCATTCATTAAGTGCTAATGCTGAAAAATGCATCTGAAAATCAGTTATTTTGGAATAGAAGATGTGACGAAAAGCTATGAAGAAAGCCAAAAACCTGTCATGATACGTGTTACTGTTAATTTAAGAGAACTCTTAATCATTAGCCAGAGTGCCGACAAAATAAAAGCAGCACTAAAGTGTGCATACCTTTAAGTTCATGAAAATTGCTGTATAACCAGGCAAGGATGACAGATAAAATGCTGGCACCAGGGGCTAATACCAATGTGGCTGTAATGTGTCCTTAAGTCCAATTGTCATCTATGCTAAGTATTTTTGATTATTTGAAAGGTGGAGATAGTAATGTAAAAAGTTTAATTTGAAATGTTCACCTAAGTGTATTTTATTATTATTGTTATTTTTAAAGATTTTATTTTAGAGCTTTTGTTTGGGAAAGTCTTTGTCTCTCTTTCATTTCTGAAAGACAACTTTGTCAGTATTTTTGGTTGGAGTTTTTCCTGTCAGCACGTCATATATGTCATCCCGGTATTTCTGGCCTATAAGGTTTCTGCTGAGAAATCCACTGATAGCCTTATGGGGATTCCCTTGTAAATTACAAGCTTTTCTCTTGCTGCTTTTAAGATTCCTTTTGTCTTTGGTTTTTGGCAGTTTTATTATAATCTGTCTTGAAGAAGATCTCTTCAAGTTGAGTTTGTTTGGGGACTTTTGAGCTTCATGAATTTGCATGTCCAAATCTCTACCAGATTTTGGAAATTCTTAGCCATTCTTCAAATAAGCTTTTTGCTGTCTTCTCTCTCTCTTCTCCATCTGGGACTCTAGGAATTCATGGATTGTTTCGATGGTCAAAACACCAGTAGATCACATAGGCTTTCTTACTCTTTTCCATTCTTTTTTTCTTTTTTCCTTCTGACTGGAAAATTTCAAAGGTCCTGTCTTCCGATTCACGGATTCTTCCTTCTGCCTGGTCCATTGTGTTGTGAATGGTCTCTATTGCATTTTCCATTTCATTCATTGTGCTCTTCAGCTCCAAAATTTCTGTTTGGTTCTCTTTCATGATTTCTAGCTCTTTGTTAAACTTACCATGTTGTTCATGCATCGTTTTCCTGATTTCATTGAATTGTCTTTCTGGGTTTTTTCATAGCTCATTTAATTTCCTTGAAACTATTCTGTTTGGAATTCTTTATCAGGTAAATAGCAGATGTTCTTGTCTTTGGGGTCAGTTACTAGAAGATTATTGTGTTCTCTTGGTGGTGTCATGTTTCCTTGATTTTTCACGGTCCTCAAAGTCTCGTTTTGCTGTCTTCACATCTGCAGGTAGTCACCTCCTCTAGTCTTCACTGACCAACTTTGGGAGGGAAATTTTTGTCAGCCCTGCTAGGGATTCTGAGGCTTTCTTGGGCCTTCAGTGAATTTACCTGCATGCTTGCTCCCTCTTGTGGCACATTCTTAAGTTTATGTGCCTTCTCGCGGATTCTGCAGCGCCAGGTTGTGTGCTGACAACTTCCCTTTTACTTTTCCAAGGGCAATCTCCCCCAGGCCCGCAGATTCAGGCTGGCTTTGTGTGCATGCTTACTAGTCATATGCATAAATTCACTCTTGGTACCCTTGGGAGTGTGCACCGGGAGTTGGCCACAGGGTCAGAGGGAGCAGTAAGTAGGAATGAGTTGTGGGTGCACGAGACCACTTAGATGAATCTCACAGGCATTATGCTGAGTGAAAGAAGCCAGTCTAAGAAGGCTACATACTGTATATTTATACAACATTCTGAAAAGACTAAACTATAGGTTGGAGACCAGATCAGTGGTTACCAGGGTTTAGGGATGGGGGAGGGTGTGACCCCAAAGGAGCAGCCCAAGGGAATTTTTTGGGGGTGATGACATTGTTCTGTATTGTGATTGTGGTGGTGGTTATACAAACTAAAGATGTGTTAAAATTCATACAACTATATCCCAAAAGGGCAAAAGTCAGGTGCTTACTATTTGGGGGACTACCTTTAACTGTAAGACCAGGAACCTATTAAATTGGAAGGAATTGCCATTAAGAAATAATTTTTTATGAGATGAAAAAAGAACCAAAAAAAAAGGAGTAACCTTTTTTCTAAAATAGCCTCTTGTTCTTCTCACAGTTTTAGGCTTTTTAAAAAAATGTATTTTTTCCTCCTAAGTACTTTTTTCAGACATGTCTTCACTATTTTCTATAAGTTCCTGTGGTTTTTTTTTTTTTTTAAGTAGTACATATAGGATAAATCTCAAAAAAAAATACTGCTCAGATTGTTTTATTATATTGGGGGTTTCGTAGGATTGTTTCTTCTAATAAGTGATTTATGAGGTCTTGTGAATCTTTGCTGCAGAATTTTTTTCAAAAGCGACACTTAGAGCAAGCACAATATGACTGTATGTTTGGTACAGTGTTAGCCATCTTATACTGGCTGAATTGATTTCATTCTGAGTCTCAGGGTCTCTATTATATTTGATTTCTTCCTAATCCAAAGAATAAGAAAACACACCTGTTGACAGCTTATGGCAGACAAAGTTTGGAAGAAACCATAAAATAAGGGGTGATCATGAATGTAGTGCATTGATTTAAAGAGTAAACACAAGACTAGAATTATAATAGGAACTTAGCTTGTAGGAACCAAAAGTTTAATCTTCTGTATATGCTCAACATTTGTCAAATCCTTATTAGAATCCTCTTCAGGTCTGAGTTTGGCAACTTAAGCAAGATGTGGAAACAGTTGGCAAATTTCCTGAGAGGGCAATGAAAATTATATTAGAGAATGAAAATAAAACCTTTAAGAGAAGGTTAAAAGAATTCAAGTTTCCTAGGGAAGAGAGTTGAAAGCATATGAAGAGCTGGAACATGGTTGGTAACTCTTCATTTCATCTGACCAGGTGGTGCAAAAAGGAATGTCCTAAATTGTTCCAGAGGGATTTATTGGGCATATGAACTTTTCTCTCCATTCCAAGCTGATTGAGACCATATTGTCTGCACTCTCCTCTTCCCTGGGCTTTTCTCACATTGCACCTCTCTGGCTCTCTTTCTACCATTTGGAACATTCTTACTTTGACTCCCTTTCTGGGAGGGGGTCTCTCCTTGGCTCTCTCTACTTCCTTCCATCTTTTTACCCTCCCCCTGGTGAAATCTTACGGTTTTTGCTTCTGTCTTATTCATCTCATGTCCATCCTTTACACACAGCCACCAGTGAGATCTCTCCAAAATAAGACATGCCGCGTCATTTTCCTGCTCAGAATCCTTTAGCAGCTTCCCATAACCTGTAGCAGAGGTTCACAACCACCACCTCTCCAGGGGCTGGATCTGGGAGAGGACAGGTGGAGGGACAGGTGTCCATAACCCCCTAGCCACTCTCATCTCTGTGGCAACCCACCATGAAAGATGTTTGGTTACCTGAGCATGTCAGCTACCTACCTAGTGTGTCGGGAGACAAGGTGGAGAAGAATAATGGGCTTATGGAGCAAGTTCAAGCTCCTTAGGAGAACATGGGAGACCTTCCATGCTCGGTCCACCACTTCTGCAGCCTCCACACACCTCATCCTGCCCGGAACTGTGATTTCTGTTTTCTTGAATCTTCTGTCACACACAGCCTTCCATTGTCAGGATTCAGTTTTTTTCAATAACATAACTCTGAAGGGAAGTATAAGCTTTTTAAATTAAGAAAGTTGCTTAAAATAACTTGTAAGGATTGTTTGACTTACATTTTAAAGACAAAAGGAGGCTGGATTTCCTGATTTTTGTCCTACAGTATCTCTAGAGGGATTTGCCATTTTAGTTTTGAGTTTGTCTCGACTGGGTATCGTTGAGATGAAAATAGGAATCAAGATAAGTATGTGTTTATTGAATATTACTGAACAAGCCATTAAGAATTGTAGTTCTTGGCTGCCTGGGTGGCTCAGTTGGTTAAGCGACTGCCTTTGGCTCAGGCTCAGGTCATGATCCTGGAGTCCCAGGATTGAGTCCCGGGATCAAGTCCCGCATCGGGCTCCCTGCTCAGCAGTGAGTCTGCTTCTCCCTCTGACCCTTCCCCGTCTCATGTGCTCTCTCTTTCTCTCTCTCTCAAATAAATAAATAAGATCTTAAAAAAAAAAATTGTAGTTCTTCTCTGTGGGGTCACAACGTATTGGAGCCACAAGTCCTTAGAAATCATCTACCTCAGTCATTATACAGATGAGAAAAAAAGGAGGCCCTTAAGAGAATTGTCTGGGATACAGGAGACAGTGTGGTGGGTCTTCAGGGTTACACTGTAGCAATTTTCCTTTCAGTGCAGGAATTTTTGAACTTGAGATATATATATGAAGCCCCCCTCTCTTTTAAGTAAAATATATCCATTTACCTTTTTGTGTGAAATGTTTCAAATTTACACAAAAATAGAAAAGTCAGCTACTTATTCAAATAACCAATTGGTGTGTGTATATATTTGTGTGTGTGTGTGTATATGTGTATATATATTTTTTCACTTGAGAGAGAGAGAGCATGTGGAGAAGAGGGGCAGAGGGAAAGAGAAACTCAAGCAGACTCCATGCAGAGCACGGAGCCTGATGCGGGGCTTGATCCCACAACCCTGATATCATTACCTGAGCTGAAACCGAGAGCTGGATGCCCAACTGACTAAGCCACTGAGGCGCCCCTATGTATATGTTTATTAGATTATGTATATTTAATATTTAAGGTGACTTCGATTATGGAGTGGCAGGAACTAGTTACCTTCAACATTGGGAAACTTAATTGAAGCTGTGACTCATCTCTAACTAGCAGTATGACCTTTAGTCTATTTAACTTCTTGGGTTTAATTTCTGTTGTATTTAAAAAGAAGGTTGAATTACTTTAAGATTCCTTACAACTTCCAACTAATAGTATTAACACATAACAATACTAATAAATGATTAATAACAACAATAATACACTTGTATTGGGCTTACTACCTGTATATCATGGTTGCAAGTACCTATGTTAAGTAAACACTCATATGTAATTCTTGCAACTACCATGTGAGGCTGGTATAGTTACTAGGGAGGGAACTGAGGTGTGGAGGGTAAAGTAGGTCGAGGTGATGCTGGAATTGAAGCCTGGGAGTCTGGCTCCAGAGCCCATCTGTAACTCCTGTACTTCACCATATGGTCTCTCTCTACTTAATCCTGTTACTGCTTTGAATTAGATTTGGTAAAAATGGGAAGTCTCTCATTTCTTTCTTGATTTTTTTTTTTAAGATAATAAAGTGAATGACACAACAACTCTTGTTAAAATGATTAATTCATTCGGAGGAAAATTAAGCAGGTTACTCGTTATTGATAACAGTTATATGTTTTATGTATTGTTGATTGACCAAAAGAGAATCTACATCAAACTGAAGTTACTCCTAGGACTCTAGGAGTGTTTAAATAACTTAAAAATTATTTAAAAAACAAGCCAGAATAACTTTTTTCAGGTGGAATTTAACCAGAACATGATTCTGTGTAATTCTGTTTTGTCAGATCCTTCTTTGGACTCCCATTTCTGAAAGACAAGCTTAACCAGACTGGGGGATGGGATTTAGAGCTGTTTTTATGTAAGACAAACTTGAAGTAGCTAGGTATGCTCAGCCTGGAGAGGGACATTTGTCTCAAATATATGAAAAGCTATTGTTTAGAAGAAAGATTCACTAAATAAACTGTTAATAAAATTCTCACAGTAACAGAGTAGAAAAGTGGTTGCCAGGAGGTGGGGAAATAGGGAGAGGTTGGTAAAAGGATACAGACTTGCAGCTGTAAATGAATAAGGTCCGAGGATTTAATTGTAACATGGTGACTATAACTGATAACAACTGATAACTGACATTTGCTAAGAGAGTAGAGCTGAAATGTTCTCACCAAAAAACCACAAAAAATGTAGATCTATGAGGTGATGGGTGTATTAATGAATTAGGTGGGGGGGATCCTTTCACGTTGGGTACACATAGCAAATCACGATGCACAGTGCGGTGGGTGGGGGGAAGAAGAAGGCCTGGACTCTCTGGGCTAGACTTGGATCAGTAGCTAGAAGTTACAGTGTGACAGGCTTCGCTGGGCAGAAGCCCAGGGCGGAACTGGCTGGCTGACACTGTAGCTTTGTCAGGAGGTTTTCAAGCAGAGGCTAGGTAACCCCTGGGACAGAGATGTGGAGCAGATCCAGTCATGGTTTGGTTGGACTCGACTTCTCAATTCCCCTTTCACAGTGCCTGGCATATAATAGGCACTCAGAAAATAACTGTCAAATTAAAAACTTAAAAAACAGGACAGGAGAAATAGTCTTATCTCATTGTTTTAAAACCAATATAATTCTTAAATGACTTACTTGATTCTATCTGGATTATGAGGAGAGATCGAGAGGGAGAAATATTTAATTTGATTTAGACATAGGTTTGGTTGCTTTCTAATTCCTCTCATACACCACAAGGCTTCATCAGTTGTGTTCAGCTCTCCAGAATAAAGGTAAATAACTTATGCTATTATATAAATTATTATTATGTAAGTTTAAAAGTGCATATATTGTTATATGCGTGCATGTCTGAGTTTATTAACTTGTAAGCTCTTTGGTACTAGGATTGTGTATTTTTGTGTTTCCCTTCACAGCACTTAGCTCAGAACCTTTTTGAAACCATATATGAAAGCGATTTCAAATTGTGTGTGTGCTCAGGGCAGGAGGGGTGGGGGGGTTTTCCCAAAATCTCATTATTATTCAGAAGTAAAGTCTTATCATTTCTGTATGCTAATGCTGATTCTAAAATTTAGAAATAATTAGTTCAAACTAGATTTGAATTGTGTTTAATGTAGGGGGAGTGTGTTCAATGTGTGTTGCTTTCGTAGGTGCATGTGAGGGAACCTTGGCCTGCTCCACCTGTCACCTCATCTTTGAAGAGCACATATTTGAGAAGTTAGAAGCAGTCACTGATGAGGAGAATGACATGCTCGATCTGGCGTATGGACTAACAGATAGGTAAGACTTTAGGACCACTTCAGCTATACTAATAATTTGGGAAGATAAAGTTTTGAGTAGTTCGTATCTGAGACCAAACCCACGCATGGAAGAGTGATCTCCTGGCACAGATAGTAACAGTCACAAACTTTGAATATCAAATATGGGACTTTTTTTTTCTTCTCACTCTGCAATTTTCACCTTTATGAAACTTTCTGCTAAAGTAAAAAAAAAAAAATCCATTGAAGGTATAGAAGGTGTAAGTTCTAGATCCTAATCTTTAGTCTATTTTTATTCTAGGGATTAATATTTATCACAATTTAATGAGTTGGGATTCAATTTAATGCTTTTTATGGTGTTCTTGAAGGAGAGATTTGATAATTGGATGAAATTATCCTGGGAAGTTTTAGCTACTTGAAGGAATTTTTAAAGAAACTTCATATATAATAGTAACTATATTAAAATGAATAGTTCTGTTTCTAAGTGTACCTTAATAGTAATTTAATCAGAGCTTATTCTTGATACTAATAATAGGTAGAATACTCTTAAAAGTAGTAAGATTTATAGTAACAAGTGATATTGAGTGATACTTTATTTTTTAAAAATTACCTGTCTTGGTTGGAGTTAGAGGGGGTAGCTAGTTGAGTTACTATTTCAAGGGGGCAAGATCATGAGGACTTAATTAAGGTTGGCTTTGGCGTTTGACCATAATTTGGTGACCCTCATGAAAAATAGTTGTTTAAGAAATTAAAAATAATAGTAATAACAATAGCTTGATATTATATATATTATATAATCATAGTTTTGTTAAATCCTTAACATCAATCATCTTATTTAATTCTCACAAAAATGTTTAGGTCATTAGTATTTATTTAGAGGTAAAGAATCATTTTATTCCCTTTTGTGGTTCATTTCCCCATTGGTGGCAGTGAGACTGATACCCCTGCAGGAGAACCTGGGAAAACAGGGTCTCTTTAGGCTGCAGAGCAAAGTGGACTGTAGCTGCCACGTCCCCATGCCCCCGTCCCATCTTCCGGTGCCACATTCTCTGTCGACACCTGTTTTTGGTAGCAGTAGCACACAGAATGCACCCAATGACTGTTATGGGGAAAGAGAACAGTGCTTCTCGCAGGGAGCACTTATAAAACACGGAGCATTTATAAAACACTGGGGCACATCTGGAATGAAAATAATTTTGCTCAAAGCCAGTAACCACATCTAAATGATTTCTGGGGTACCATATACTTCCAAAACAAAGATACAAGGAAATTGTGTCTTTTGGTTCCTACAGGTATTTTAAAGTTAAGTGCTATGTAAATGTCTTCAATTTTTAAGATAAAACACCTTTGTTTAATGTTTATTATAGAGTATTCTTCACCTTGGTTACTAATGGACTGGTGATACACGGGCTCACACGGCACTTATTATAGTGGTTACTGGTCACTTTTTTCCTGTATCTCCAGGGCCTGATTCACCATAGGGCATCACCAACTAGTTGTGAAATTAATGGTTGATAGAAGGAGAAATTCAGGAATTTACCTGTGAATCAGTATTTGATGATAGTCATTGCCTGGTGCTACCAATTTCCAGGGGTACTGTACATAGAGGCCTCGGTTTCTGTAATTGTCAGATGAGGATAACAATAGTACCTGCCTCATTGGGTTGTCGTGGGAAGCTCTTAGAACAGTGTCTGGTGGAGAAAGCATTCGTTAAATAGTTTTTAGCATTGTAATGATAAAAATATCAATTTATGTGCTGGATACTTACTGTCATGCCTAGGTACTTGACAGTGATTATTTCTACCCTTCAGGGTTAGGCAGTATCATCACCATTTTGTAGGTAGAAAAATAAGGTTTAATTATGAGATTTGCTTAAGGCCACACAGCTAGAGAATGACAGAGCCTTGATGTGAATCAGTTATATTGGGCCCCAAAGTCGTTGATCTTGTACTTCGCTGAATTGAAAACCAACCCTTAGGAGTAAAGTACTCCCCCCCCCCCCCCCCCCCGTGTATTTCCACTGTCGGGTATAGATGGCAAAGGGGACTGGAGAACATACCGTCCAGGTTTGCACAGTGTCAGAATTTTTTGGAACTCCGGGAGAAATCAAGGCCGCCTTGTGGTCTGTCTCCTGGTCTGCAGGTATAGACACTTTCTCCCTGGGGTGGACGTCGAGCAAGGAGGTGGAGGGGGGAGGGGAGAACAGAGCCGCAGGGCACAACCGCCTTGTCTCCCTGGAGCCGCTGTCCCTGGGTTCCCGTAACACGTTTCCTGTTCTCCGTCTGCGCTTGCTGTAAGCGGCCCCTTCACCAGCAGCTGCGTCTCCATCTCTGTCTCGCTTACTCCATTAAAAGTGCCGTACTGGCATTATCTTGTCTTGATGGGACACCAGGAACAGCCAGCAGTCTCCCTAGAACTTGCCACAGTCCTCATGAATTGTCTAAATTGGCTTGCCACATTCTCTGTCCTGCAACAGAGCTAAAGGCATAATTGAGTACTGTCAGGGCTATTTGTAACGAGCAAATAGGAATTACTGGTAGAAGGGGTTTTTTTTCCTGTCAGAAGTCAGTATTTCCTATGGTCATACGTACTCCCTTGCTCAAAAACTTCCCAGTGGTCCCTCGTTATCACTCTTTCGTTGGTGTTCAAAGCTGTGTGTGGTCTCATGGCCATTCTAGCTCATCACCCTCCCTGCATAGTAGCCAAGCCAAGCGCAAGACCCCTGTTGCCTCGGATATGCCCTGAATCCCTGTTACCTTTGCCTCACATGCCTTCCTCCTTTATCTTTTATTAAATACTACATCCTCCCCCTTTGTTAAAGCCCATTCTAAGTACCATCTCCCCTGGCCAGAAGTGCGTGCGTGCTGCTTTCTTCTCAGACCTTCTGGCTTTCTCTCTCTGTGGCATTGGTCACGATCTCACATGTTAATTATCTGTGAATGTGTCTCATCTCTTCTATTTGAAAGTTCCCTCCTTCATACTGATATTGGTAGGTCATTCCCACAGCAGTCCTATGAGGAACCTGCTTATTCTTCATCTTTAGGATTAGGTTAGGAAAGCTGCCTGTGAATGTGCCATGTGCAGTGCTGGATTCTGGCCCACTGGCTGGTCGGCTGCACCCCGCTGCCTCCTCCTTACCGCATCCCAGGCACCCCCCACCCAGCGATGGAAGTGAGGTGCTGTTCTTTGCACACCCACTAACATTCAGTGCTGTGCCTTTAGATGCTCAGTAAATGCTGGATGGATTCATTAATGAAACCAAGACCTGCATGCCGTATCCCATCAAAGTGTAGACAATTTGACTGTAACACTAATATATTTGTTTTTATGTGCCTCAAAGAGAAAAGCACTGCTGATTGAAATACTGGTACAAAGTTATCACTAGACATTTTGTGCATATTAAAAGAGCTATTTATACTTATCTAGACATAGCTTTGTACATCACTGTTAAAAAAGTAAAATATAAATAAAATTGGTAGTAATTCTGAAGAAAAAAATGGTATTACAGTTCCTTCAATGACACATATTTGCTTTACTAATACCAGATTTATGTCCTGCTATGTATGTTTCTGTATTTGTAACTTTCATCGTCTTTTTGGACTTATTTTGAGTGATAATTAAATTCCCACGTGGAGTATGAACACCCTTCCAACAACTCAGTTGAAAAGACACCTGTCAAACACTGAGTTCACAGCTCTGACGGGACTGCCGCCTCCCAGTGCAGCTGTGAAGCCATTGATTTTAAGACGCATCTTAATTTCAGAGATGGTAAAAATGTGGCAAAAAATATGCATCTGATAATTGATGACTTAAGTCTATGTATTTATTTCAAATTTCTTGTTTCAACAGTTTTACAAAGGGTAGCTTTCTTTTCTCGTCCATATGGTTTCAAAGCCCGGGGGACTGATGAATCATTCTCCTGGTGTTGCTCAAACCTCTGTTCTCTTCTCCACTGTCGGGCCTTCTGCTGATTTCATTGCTCATCAGCCCTTTCACTGAAACACAGTAGTTGTAGGAGATGCTAGAGACTGAAGACGAAAATGCTTCGGCACACCGTGCTTTGTGTTCTGTTTCACATTGACATTTCCATGTAGCCTCTAGTTTTGAAAGGGTTGGGTATATGTGTTTTGATGTAATGGAAATTTAAAAGGTAAGTAAATCCTTCACTGCTTTGGGTAAGAAAATGTCCTGTTAACTGCATCGCCTTATGAATGATACATACTTGATGCTAAATCATACTTCTCCCTTTTTTATTCAGATCTCGGTTGGGCTGCCAAATCTATTTGACAAAGTCTATGGACAATATGACAGTTCGAGTACCTGATGCTGTGGCCGATGCCAGACAAGCCGTGGATGTGGGCAAGAACTCCTAAGCAAGAATAAATTGGAATATTTTCACAAAATTTTACCTATTTTTATAATTATTATTTCTTAATGTAATTACGTGAGAACATTGGTGAAGGGGTTTATTATGATTAGCCTTACCACTTTAATTGACCTTCCATAACTACTGCATTTTGTAGTTCTCAAAGTATGCAGTCTTTATTTTGGTTAACTTATAAAAAGCAAATCAAATATTAGAAAATACTTAGTATTATAGAACCTTACATATTTTACCTTATGTTTGTTTAGCAACTTTAGCAAGATATTTTCACCTAAATCTTATGCCTAATTATGTGTAAGTTAGGTTAAAAAAAGGTATTATTTTCCCTGTTAGATTGGGTGAAGGCAGAGATCTAAAATGGCTTATCTAGAGCCATAGAACAAATTAGAAAATATGTATTAGAACCCATATCTTCTTACTACAAGTTACATGGTCAGACTGAAACTAGAGAAATTAGGAATATAATGGACAAAACTAATCGCTCAGTAAACCGCTTAATTTCAAAGACTATGACTGCCTTCTAAATAAATATTTCAGAATTTTGATTCAGTGAAAAGTGTCTGGACTTCCCCATAGCTGGGGGCTGGTTTCCAAGAGCCAGCACCCGCGAGGGAGCTGAGGGGCCAGGCAGAAGCAGTGACTTAGTTCTGGAAGTCACACACTATCACTTCTGCCTCTTCTTTTCATGAACAGTGAGGCACGGAGTCTGGCCCATCATTTGAAGAGAGGGTGTCAGAGAACTTGCAGACATGGTTTAAAGTCACCACAGTAATCCTTACTTTGAGGTTAGCTTTCTGGCGCATTACTGCCTGAGAAGACTGGTCTTCTAACAGTGTTCTAAACGTTTCAAGAAGGGCTGGATTTCGCTCTTACGTTGCATTTTGAAAGATTCTGTATTATGATGGTTCATTGGTTTTATTCTATAACTCCCAACAGTTTTCTTCCTGACAGTTGGTTAAAATCCGAGAGAATAATGGTGGGTTCCTTTTCAATGCTGTATAATTTTAGTTAACATTTCTCTGCATTTTGCCATCAAGAAAGGCAGCTTCCTTTGGCATAACAGTATATATAATTGTTGGTTACCTGCTAACACTTAATATTGTATTTGGTTTTCACAAATAAAACCAACCTGTAGTTACATAAGTAATTCAGAACTGCTGAATTAGTTTTTCAAGTGAACGATTCTAAGAATTTTGAAAACCTCTTACCTAACTTTCACTGTGAAATAGTCTAATTTTTGTCTTAAAGGACAGTTTTCTTATTTTCTTTATAACTTTAAATATGGTCATCCATGTGGTTTCTATCGTAGTCATTTAGCATTTATCAGAACAATTACATTTTGCTTAAAAAATCGTTTTCTAAGGGGGAACTTAGATTCATTGTATGTTTTCCCATCTTTTTCTTCTTTTTTACAACTATTTTAATTGGTGTCCTGCTCTTGAACTCCCTGAAATGCTGTGGTCAACCACACTTTGGATCAGAATTTGTTAGATGGACTTCTTATTTATAGGCTAACTTATCACTCTCTAAATTAAAAAATAGAAATAATGTGTTGTATGTACATTTCTAAAAATAGTACATGAAACTTTATTCTAAGTGTAAACTATTCAAAGGTATTCAAACATTATACACAAACTTTGTTTCCTATTAGAGAAATATTTAAGAATAGAAATATGGTCTTGGTTAAGCAACAACAGGATTCCTTTCATGTGTCAACACATCACATGATATCAAGTTGTTTTTATCAGATTTTCTTTTGTTTATAAGTTTCTAGAAACTTAAAAATTAGAAAACCAGCTGGCAGGAGGAAGACATGATCACTTGCAGACACAGAGTGGTTATTTCAGAACAGAAACGGGGTTAAAAGATCATTGAAATCTACCAGAGGCCGTTGAGGAGCGAAGTGGATGGGAAAGATCTCTGTCGTGAGAGGCGTTACTTCTGCAGAAACTGTTAGTAAGAAATCATCTAGTCAGTGACTTCATTCCTCTTTCCTTCTGACTCTCATCTGCCTATCTTATCCGGAATGTCTTATTTGTCTTTTAATTTTTAGACTTGGTTTGATGTTATAAAATTAAGCAGAGCCATTGTGCCTTTCTGCTTCCCTCGTCTCTGAGCCGTTGCTGAAACCATGACCCTGCAGCTTGATTCACCCAGTAGTCTCTCTCTCTCTCCCTCATCTGCCCAAGGCCTCTGCCTCGGACTGCCCTTTATAGCATTTCCTCCATAAGGTGTTGTATAGCTTTCTAAGGTGCAGCACTTATTACATGTGTCCCCTGATAGACTAAGTTTTTAAGAATAAGAACTGGGTCGTGTTCAGCTTTGTAACCGCAGTGTCTTATCGCGGTATTTATCCCACAATAGGTATATAATAAATACTTGAGTTGAGCAAAACCTGATCTTAAAAGAATATGCTTCCAGCATCTTGCTCTGTGGCGGTCTCCTGTTATGGATGAGACTGCATGAGCTCAATATAGGCCTATATACTGAGCCTGTCTCTTTACTCCAACTTAACAGAAATCAGTACATACCTGTTTTCCGGAGAGAGCAGATAATTTCCACTGTATTAAAAAGGATTGTTCAACTTGTCATCTTTTTAACACATACCTTGAATGAAATAGCTTTTGAATGAGCTAAAGTCAGGTTGCTCTGCTGGTCTTAGATCTTGTAGGTAGGTAGTTTTTGAAATACAAGTGCTGAGATCCTATAGGTGGTATATGATCTCTATCCCCTTGAGTCATGTGACACCGTCATGACCAAGCCTCCAAATGGGCGCTCCTCCATCTTGGGAGTGTCTGCCATCACGTGTTTTGGAAGGCCTCAGTGATTTCTCATCAGCCTTAGGCTTCCCATTGGTCCTAATGAGGATTCCTTAAGGCAGTGAAAAAGGGATAGGTAGGTAGTTCTCAGACTATTTTCCCAAACCAAGCAAACCAAAGACTGAGAAAACTGAGAAAGACACTCTTCTTAATGGTTTTATTTTAATGTCCTATCTTTAATAGAGTCTTACTTTGTTTCTTAACTCCAAAGACTGAGTACACCTCAGAGAGATAGCAAGGTAAGGTCTCCTTTGCAGTGAGGGAAAAGCATGGGGTTTATTGTTTGAAGGCCTGGATACTGTTTAAAAAATTATCTAAAACTTGGAAATAAAGCAAAAAGACTACAGCAGGTCACTTTAAAGTGATACTTAGAGGACTGTCTACCTGGGCACCGAGGATCACCTGATCTTCTAAGATGGGGCATTAGCGAACTATGTCCTATAGGTCAGATCAAGCCCCACACCTGTTTTATGTCACTAAGCCTTCTTGGAATGCAACCATGCTCATCTCTTACTTATTTTCTTTTTGGTAGAAAAGGCAACAGAGTTACGGTGTCTTGCCTTGTAGGGCATCATCCTACAGCGGCCTGAGCAGTTCCCTTCCGCACTCTTTTCCACCACGTGTGCATATGCGTGCCTGCGTGTAGTAGTTTCTCACGTCCTCTTTGAACCAGTTTGACATGTGCTCACCATGTATTTGTATGAGAATCCTTTATAATTCATAGAAAATTATACAAAGACCTCTTGAGGCCTATCTGCGCCTCCTCACAACCGTTCCATCCTGCGGCAGTCAAGCCTCTGGCTACATAGGTGGTAAGCAGAGATAATTACACCCAGTACCTCAGCCACACGACTCTCATCCGTGTAATAATACCCTTTGGACAACGGTTTTTAGTTACTTAAATTAAAAGATGAGGTGTGTAAACATCTTTAACTGTAAGCGCTGTGTGGAGTGTAGAGTGTTAGTGTAAAACACGGTAAAACTGATTGTTGATGATCACTTCTTGACAAAATCTCCACCTTAGGTAATAAAGCAGAGGTAGAATTCTTATTATGTAGGAATTGCAGACTGGGGCTAGATTCTTTGACTTTCCCACTTAGAAGACTTATTTTTAAAAAGCAGATGTATACAGGGGATTAATCTTAAGCCTAACTATGATGAATGCGCTAAAATGAATGTGCTTTATTATAATCTTTTATGTTGGAGAAACAGTCCATTGATAACCACCTGTATTAAATCCTTGAGAAGTAGTGATGGGTTGACAGTTTCTAGCCTGTAATAACTACAAAAGGAAGCAGATAACAATACAGAGATGAACGTGGGCTGGAAATAACTCATTTCCTTTTTATTGAAAGAAAAAAATGAGCAATTCTAATAAAAGCAAAAGAAGGAAAGTACCTGTCACTGAAAATGGAAATACAAATTGTTTACTTTTTTAGAGCAACATCAGTTCTTTCAAACCACAGAGTTGCTGGTAATACTCCAAAACACACTGCCACATGGAAACCTGTTCTGAAAGGGAGAATAGCACTCTACCATGATCAGCTTACCCTTTACCTCAGCTAAACTGAGATATACATAGGAATTTAAATATATTTTGTCAAGCTCAAAAAAGTTTTTTACGTATTTCTGGATAGCCCAATCTGGTTATTTTCAAGTATGATCATTGGCTATATCTTGCATGATAGATAAACCATTTCTTAAGCATGGGAGAAAACACTTAGGAGGAAGTTTTTTTTTTTTTTTTTTTTCAGCTTTCATTGTGTTTATTTCCCTTTCATATAAAAGTTACAGGTTTGAAATGTCTGCAGGAAGATTAGGAGGAAGTTTTAATAATCCCATCAGGGTTCCATTTAACAGAACTCTGCCGTGGGGAAGTAGCACACTCTGGCTGCTCAGTTTTGAGCTGTGTCCTGTACGACCAAGTGAAATTGCCAAAGGATTCCCATGTGTACAGTAATTTCAACTGATGTGGTCTACCTAATCAGATTTGAATTACAAAATCAACAGTGATAGCTCCTCCCTTTTATTAAAATCCAGTCTCTCCGAACCATGAGAACTATGGACTCTGAAAAACAAACTGAGGGTTCTAGAGGGGAGGGGGGTCGGGGGATGGGTTAGCCTGGTGATGGGTATTAAAGAGGGCACGTTCTGCATGGAGCACTGGGTGTTAACACGCAAACAATGAATCATGGAACACTACATCAAAAACTAATGATGTGATGTATGGTGATTAACATAACATAATAAAAAAAAAAATCCAGTCTCTGGGTGCCTGGGTGGCTCAGATGGTTAAGCGTCTGCCTTCGGCTCAGGTCATGATCCTAGGGTCCTGGGATCGAGCCCCGCATTGGGCTCCCAGCTCAGCGGGGAGCCTGCTTCTCCCCCTGCTCATACTCTCTCTCTCTCTGTACTCTGTGTCTTGAATGAATAAATAAAAAAAATCTTTAAAAAAAAAATCCAGTCTCTCTTATCCATGTTATATTCCAAATGCCTGGAGGAGTCTCCGGCACACAGTAGGTGGTCAGTCAGTAGTAGCTGATTTTTTTATATGAATCTCCTATGAAAAGACTTACTGGCTTGCCCACCACTGTTTCCCAAAACGTTTCTGGGGTAAAACAGCAGGGGCTTGTGAGAGGAGAAAACCCCGGGTTAGAGCCTTGGATTAATAAGCATAATTATGTTAAATGAGTCACTAAACTAAATAAAAGCAAATAGGTTCTATACCATCAACAGCTTCCAAGGTTAAAGGCTTAGGTTATAGCTCTTATCAGGATGATGAGGAGACAAAGTTTCAAGTGTTTTTAAGTCTTCGTTACTTTTGCCAGACAGTTGAACTCTTTAGAAGGGCAAGATGATTATTTCTTTTGAGAATGCTGCCAGATAGCACGAAACTGAAAATAAAGTGCTCATGTCCCCGGCAGGGGGGTGGGCATACTTTGACCTGGCGCCCACCTCTCCCAGCTTCTGCTTGTGTGTCCTGCATAGTGCAGTGCTCAATGATCAGACCTTTAGAGTATGGAGGTTTCTTTCATTGTAAAGGGCAGAGAGAGCATGGCCCTAGAAAGCTGACTTTTCTGGCTTTTTCTTACTCTGCCAGAGACTAAAATGTTCATCTAACTTGCACCATCTCTCGGCCAACCAGCTGGTTGCATTTGTGTAGGAATCATGCACAGCCTTGGAGCTCTTCCAGAGCCCCTGTGAAACCCCATCCTTGGGGGGTCAGAGCCTCATCTTGATGTGGTTAATGTGCACACCTCAAAATATCCAATATCAAGCCCAGAATACATGCCAAGCAGCAGGATAACAGAACTTACCACAAGGCATTAGATTATGAAACCACCTGTTGGCACTCATTTGTCTCCATTATTACACAACGTTTTTTATGCTGCAAGTCCAAACCAAAAGTTGTTTGGAGAGAGAGCAAAGGAAAAGCTAAACAGGAAATAAGTAAGCCAACAGTCATCACCTAATGCAACTGCACAGAAAAGTTGAAAAATATTTTAAGTGTTTTCAAAATGTTTGTAGATATCAAAGAGCCAAACCATCTGGGTGAAACATTCCATTACTCTTCACTTTTTTGTAGTTTTGAACTAGAAAAAGCTCATCCCTGCCCAAGGTAACATACTTTGCACTTAACACCTCATTCAAAACTTCCAAGCATGTTAAGTTCTAATTAGTAATAAAATCTAGAAGTGCATGGCTATTAATGTTTTTCTTTTAAACACTTGTCCGTGAGGCTTGAAAAGGAGAGGGAGTCTCCGTATCCAACTCACATGGCCTGCCAAGATGTAAATTCTCTTCTAGCTCCTCCCTCTGTCCTGCCCCTCCCCCTTTCACGTCTTTCCCTTTTTACATTCACCCAGCTCCTTCAAGCCTCGCAGCCTTGAAGGAGCTGGGTAATAGAGGAATTCTGATTCTCAGGGGTGCTCTGCCTCCGCCCTGCCACCTGACCCTACCCTTTCCTCTGTCCACTCCTTTGTGTAGTACCTGTTATGTCCCTCTTACCCAAGATGCCTTCCACATCCAATCAAAGACTAGCACTGAGTAATTAACAGGAGAGAGCTTATTGGTGGAACTTCTTAGTCTTGAAAGAATTGGCTAATTTGGTCATCTGATAAACCCAGACTGGAGATGAGGGGCTATGGTTTTGGACAAGGAATGCTTCGGGTCAGCTTCTGAAGACTCCGGGGTCACCTGGAAAGCCCCACGTAGGGACTGGCATATGAGACCATGTCCCATCTAGGGGGAGCAGGGGCCCAGGGTGGGGGGTAGCAGCTGCTATTTCTCTCCAGCCAGTTGCCAAAGAGGAAGACAGGCTGGTATTTTCAGATTTTTTTTTTTCCCCAAGAGAAGCTGGGACCCAAGTTTTTATGTGAAATCTCCTGATTGTTACATGTTTGCAAGGATTTTAAGTTTGGTTTGTTTTTCATGTTATATGGGCTGAATAAAACAGCCACGAGCAGGAAGAGTGGATTCTCATCTCGCAACCTCTGGTCTAGAGACCCCGAGAAGTGGGCTAGCTGTGTCCTAGATTATTAGCACTTTATACTTAGAAGGCTCTGACATGTCCACATGGGTCTCCTTCAGTGAATTTGATTTTCAAGTTTCTTCAAAATTCGTCACCTGCTAAGGGATTCTCTGGGCTTTGGAGGCTGGCCAGACCTGGGGTGAGCCTGTAAGCTGAGCATGGACTGGAGTAGATGGCGCCCCCACTCTCAGGTGTCTGCCCGATTCTAAGATGGCCTCCAGGCTGCAAGGCTTCCTGAAGTGTCTGCATCCTCTCCTGCACCACATGGAAAGGGCCCAGTGTGTCATCCAAGATCTCACCAAGTCTTGCTTTCATAGTCGTAAGAACCCTTTAACAAGCCTGGATTAGAACCATCGTCCATTAGGAATGATCAATCTGGAAACAAACTGAATCATTTCACATTCCACATCCCTTCCTACAGCACCTGAGAGATCCTGAGATCCTGGTCTAGTAACACAAAAACCTTGTGGTTCCCTGGATACATCCTGCAGTTTTGTAACTCTGCATTTGCTTAGCCTGATCCCTGGAGCACGCTCCTGCCTCTTCTTGCTCGGTTAACTCTTGATCCTCTTTTAGACCTGTCTGGAAGTGTTCTCTGAACTCCCAGCGGGGGCCCCCAGGAGATGGTTCCCTCTTAGCATTTTCCATAGTAGAGTGTACTGAGATTAGCTGTTGGCTTTGGTCTCTGCCATTGAGCTCACACACGTCCTGTGGACCATCCTGCCCAGACATGGTGCCTGACACACACTAGTCAGCAGACACTCCTACTGAAGTGTTGGAAAGCAGGTGTCTTTGTGCTTAGGGGACAAGCCATGTGAACACACACACACACACACACACACGCAGTGAACATATAAAGTCCTAGATATTCCAAACCCAGGAAGGAGTGAGATATGGATAAAGGGGCCCCAGTAACATTACTTGTCCCTGGCTTGGGCATGTGCTTTGTCTTGGAGTCCTTTAAATGTGTTTCATGGTTCCTAACAGTTAAATTTTTTCCTTGGGTTGTTTTATTTTTCTTCATACTTTGGAAGGGCAGAGATTTCTGATCTAATAAAGTGTGTGACCTTGGAAGAGGAAGGAAGGAAAGAAGGTAATATCCACCTACTTATTTAACAAATTTTCACTGAGCATCTACTAGGTACTGGGGATTCAGCAAAGACAAAACAATTAAATCGCTGTCCTTACAGTTTACTTTCCAGTGGGAGAAATGGAAAACACATGAAAGTATAGGGTATTTTCAATGGTAAGTGCTTTGGAGAGCCATAAAACGGAGAAGAGGGATGAAGGTGCTGAGTGGGGCAGAGCGAGGAGTAAGGACCCGTTTTTTTTTTTATTTGACACAGAGAGAGAGAGTGCACAAGCAGGGAGAGAGACGGAGAAGCAGGCTCCCCGCTGAGCAGGGAGCCTGACTCGGGGCTCGATCCCAGGACCCTGAGAACATGACCTGAGCCAAAGGCTGAGGCTTAACCGACTGAGCCAGCCAGGGGCCCCAAGGACCCGTTTTTAAATAGGGTGGTTTCTGAGGTGTAACGTGCTGGGGTAGACAGGGCCTAGGGAGTGGGCAGAGACCAGGGGAGGCCTAGAAGGGTGGTCAGAAAGGTCAGTGAGTGGAGAAGGGGAGTTTCCAGGTGGTGCAGGCCCCGTAGGCCATGGTAAGGACTTGGTTTTCCTCCATGGAATGGAAGCTGCTGGAGGGTTTTGAGATAAACAGCCTGACGTTCTGACTTACTTACCAAATGCCCAGCACTGTCCTAGGTGCTCACGTAAGCTACCTCACTTAATCTTGTACAGTACCCTGCAAGGTGTGGTATTCTCATCAGTTCTTGGGTGTGGACTTACATGACCTTCTCCAAGGTCAAATAAGCAGTAAGCTGGGGAGCCAGGAAGACTTACCCTCTGTAAGTCCTGGCTTTGTCCTCCCTAAGATAGGGTTACCTATAAGCCCTATACAATTATTGTGAGAATCAAATAATAATGTATATAATAAAACTCAATAAATGGTAATTTCCTTCTTTATCCCAAGGTCATGCACACAAGAGTAAAGGGAACACTAGGGGCGCCTGGATGGCTCAGTCGGTGAAGCCTCCCACTCTTGATTTTGGCTCAGGTCATGATCTCAGGGTTGTGAGATTGAGCCCCCACATGGGGCTCCACGCTCAGTGGGGAGTCAGCTTGAGATTCTTTCCCTCTGCCCCCTCCCTCCCTCTCTCTGTCTCAAATACATAAATAAATAAATCTAAAGAAAAGGCAACACTCGATAGGAGACCTCCACCTAGCAGCACACCCATGCACTTAATAGTATTTCCTTTTCTCCCTGCTATCTCTGGGTTTAGTTTATCTTTATATTGAGCCTGTCTGACTGCTCTCTAAGGCAATTTCTAGTTAGAAAGTTCCTTATTGATTCTACTTTGTCTTAGACATTTGTTACATCCTCTTAATGACCCATGGAAGGTAGTGCACATGTCGGGGGGGGGTTTCCTCAATGCCCAATGGATGATCTCGGAGGTTAAATGCCACTGTCACATTCAAGTTTGATCGGGTCAGTGGTCTTGCCAAAGGGGCACGGTACAGTGCATTAGGGAAGGTCTTGGGAGTTTCTGAAGATGAATGTAAAATAGAAAACGTCACAGCTTCCCAAGCAATGCTGGAGTGATCCTGCCTCAAGTATGTCAGCCTTATGACTTTATAATTACCTTCTGACCTTTACTGACTCTGACAGTTGTGAATCTTTTAAAAAAGAATTCAAGAATATTACCATTATGCAGTTGCCTAGAAACAGGGCCTAAAATACATCTGGCTTTAATAGAAGAGCTAAAATGAGTTTTCAGTTTTTGGCATTGTCTCTCTCTTTTCCCTCCCCACCCCTCCCCCCAACCCCCCTTTTTTTTGTATCAACCACGAATTGCAGTCGAATTCCCCTCTAATCCTTTCTGAACTGTCCGAGGCCAAAATACCTAACAGAGGGAGCATTTTTGCATCACGGGGAGCTTTAGCTACACTGACGTGGCATTATGAACCCTCATCCTCAGCCTTGGTCGCGCGGCATGTATAGAATAAGTGTTGTCAAATCCCTCACCACTCTCCCTGAGGAAGCTTTTGCCAGCACTCCTGGCAATGCTGGGAGGAGACCGTATTTGTCTCTGCATCAAGCCATGTTCGACTGCAGGTTGCCAAATGGCTGCAAACATGTTTCTGACCCATAAAAATCTGTTCACCTCTCCTCACCTCCAGGCTCATCCTCACTTCTTCTACTCCTCTCACCCCCGCAGTGGTCAGTGTAGAGCTGGTGGGCATTGCAAACACAAGCCCTCATAACCTCAGGAAAAGAGAAAAAAGGGAAAAAAAAAACATGAACAAGAAGGAGACACAGAACATAGTCCATTTCTTCCATTGTCTGACATCACCTCCAGGCTGTTTTGCCAAATGTGCCTGATCCTGAGAACCACCTGAGGGCTGTTGAAAATGACTCATTCCAAGCCTCTCCTCTGAAGACCAATGCAGTAGGCTTGGTGTAGAACTTGGAAAGCAGCTTCTAGCCGTCACCCTGTGTGATTTCTATCAGGAAGGTTTAGGAAACACACAGGCCAACAGGGTAGAGCCTGGGCACCTCAGAACTGCAGATGAAGCTCTCTGTGACCTCGCTCCAGACTCCACCATTTCTTGCTCACACTTTTGGCTCCAGACGTACCCCTGCTATGCACCACCCCACTGCACGACCCCAGGTTTTGCCTGTGCCTGCTGCATGTGACCCCACAGGCTGCACATCATCTTCACCAGGCTTCCTGTGCATGAAGACTCTCTTCAGGTATCCCTTCGTTGGTTTCTGAAGCACCTGCCCTGGCTTCTACTGCAGGAACAGCACCTACCAAAATGTATCAGAGTTACAGGCTCACCTGCTACTATCCCATGTCCTGCTTTCTCTAGCTCACCTTTACCTCGGACTCCTCATTTGAAATGTGAGGGACCTTGCATGTTCTACATTCGTGAGTGCCCCAGTCAAGACTCCTGCCAGAGAGCTGGGCACGTGGTGGGTGCTCCCTAACTCTTTGTCGATTAGCCTCTGTCTGTGACTGGGATCTCCTGGACGGCCATGTCTTTCACCCCTACAACCCTAGCACCTCATTCTGTGCCCACCGCTCGAATGTCAGTTGAATAAATTATTGAGAAACTTGACTTTATAACCAGGCGTGCGTCCACTCAGGGCTCTTAGAGGAGGGGGCATTAAGCAGATGCAACTTTGCAAGGGGAAAATGGGGCCAAGTAGGGGTAAACCACAGAAGCCTGTTAAAGGGTAGAGGGGAAAGAGACACATAGAGAAGAGAGAGGCTAAGAGCACAGGCTTTGGGAGGAGATAGGTGTGATTTGGAGACGTAGCTCTACTGCTTCCTAGACGTGTGACCTCCGGCGGGTTACTACGCTCTCTGAGCGTCACATCCTCAAGTGTAAAGTGGGGATAATGGCTACTGTTTCTTGAGCATTTATTATATGCTGAGCACTTTGCACCCATTAGCTTGTTTGAGCCAGACAGCCATCCTATAAGAATACTAGCCCCATATACCGATCACCCAGGTTCAATAAATGCCAGCTCCTAGTGATCACTGCTTTGTCTATAACCTCAACCCCTTCCTTCCCCCTACCCGCCCACCCCACACCCTGCTTCTTGTCAAGCAAACCTCAGATAGACTATCACTTCATCTGTCAGTATATTTAATAAGGTTTTGGCAGCTTCATCTGCAGTTATTCTAATAAGTAAACAAACTTGGTTCTGGAAAGGAACACGGTGGAACACCTTGCCTGTTGTTGCCATTCTTGTCTTTCAACTTCTGAACTGCCTTTCTCAGCCCACCGATGAGCTGATACCCTGACCAGCAGGCAGCCCTGGGGTGGGGCAGTGAGGCGAGGTACCCTGGGCCCCACCTGAGAAGGCTAGGCCAGTGGACAGCGTAATAGGAAGTTCTTTTGCCCTGGCCTTGTACAGATTAACTGGATCAGGATGCCTGTGATGATCACCACACGCCACAGCCAAGCCAGGCTCTCCCTGAACACACAGGCCGCCATGCCTATGACTGACCACATGCCAACCAGCCGCCATTGCTTAGCAGAAAGCAGCATGCTCTTCTGGGGACTGTTCTGAGACCACCAAGACCCCTTTAGAACTGGTCTCCATTAGCAGTAATGAACTTTGGCAGCGACACAGGCAGAACTGCAAAACCATCTTGACTAAATTGTTGCTTGATCCTGTGACATCAGGCTATCATTCTAACTTGTCAAAAGTTCTTTGCATCCTAAATCTGAAAGAATTCCAAAATACCTGAGTCTAAAGTGAGCAGACAACGGTCCTGAATATTTTTCCTTCTTTTCGACATGGATGCCTTTGCCATTCTGAGTCTAATGTGTTGTTTAAAAGTTCCTTTTCTTTTCTCCCAGAGCTCACGTTGCTACTTAAGCAATTGATTCTAAATAGATTGGGTCACCGCTGCTCCAAAAAGAGAGCAATCCTTGTATAAAAGGAAATACGGTCAAGCTGCAACTTCCAAATTCTCTCTGTAGACGAGTATCGGTTCCTCTTGAAGGGGACTCTGACCCTCATGGAGTCTCCTAACGTAATCTTCAGGATGGCTGTGAGGCAAATCTAGGTAAGCCTGGAGCCAGGGAGAGATTTACTTATTTACTTATTTCTGGTAGCATTGCTGATATTCCTATTACACTAAAATTTCTGAGGGAGACCGTATTATGTAACCACTGCTTCAGATAAACACCACCTCCAGTCTTTCTGCTGAGGGAGGGCTGCTCTCTCCTTGGAAATGAGCTGGAGATTGTCCCTGGTGAGCAGGCAAGTGCCACACTGCTTTCTCTTTGTGGCAGAAAGGTTTTGACATCACCCCTTGGTGTGAATGGGAAACCAGTAAGCCTCCTTATCTGGGCTCTGCCTCAGGACTAGCAGAGGTTTCTATACCACCATGTCTGCACCCCAAAGCGTGGTGAACAAGTAGGTGATAAAGTTCTCGTTTAGAGGGATTGCTGAAATCCTGTTTTTTTTTTTTTTTCTCAAAGATTTTATGTATTAGAGAGAATGAGAGAGAGAAGGCATGAGCAAGGGGTGGGGGGCAGAAGGAGAAGCAGACTCCCCGGGAGCAGGGAGCCCCACTCAGGGCTCCATCCCAGGACCCCACCATCTGAGCCAAAGGCAGACGCTTACTGACTGAGCCACCCAGGTGCCCCTGAAATGCCTGTTTCAAGACATCATTAATCTACTCACAGAAAGACTGCTTCCACTACCTTTGGGTACAGTTGTGTGGGTGGTGTCTGTGAGCTCAGTTTCACTTTTAGTTCAGAAAAATCTAAGGCAAAAAGGTGGCCCTGGGGGCTCCTTCCAGTTTAGTTAACACCTGAGGACCAACAGCCCGACTCGTCCTGATTCGGCTTTACATCAAGAGACTGCTTCTCACCCGCGCTAGGAAGTTTGATTACATTGACAAAATTAACAGTAGCTGCCCTAACAAACAAACCCTAAACCTCAGTGACTTAACACAAAAAGGTTTCTTTCTCATATCCATGAAGTACAGTGTGGGTCTGGCTGCCCCCACTGTCCTGCAGCAGGGCCACCTGAATCAAGGGGTTCCCAAGTGAAGAAGAAGATGGAGGAGGAACCCTGCTCATCGTCCATTGGCCACAATCAGTCACACCCCAACCTACCTTCAAGGGAGGCTGGGAAACAAATACAGGGTGAGCACTGGCTTTTTTTTCCTGTCACATTGACTATCTAATTCCATGATTTTTCTGTTTTCCAGCAAGTCACTGACACAACTGTTGAACAAGTTAAAGTCAGGACAACAGCCCTGAATACACCACGAAGTACCTTCCTTCCTGTTTTTTGGTTCAGAAAGCACCACCATCCGTACTCCGAATATCCAGCTCCACTGTGGGTGGCAGGTTAGGCTCTGGATCCCGGCAGGGGGACTGTCAGGGCACTTGCCCTAAAGGAATGCTATTCTGCACAAGACTCAGGGCAAGAAGAATGCTTTCTTTTGCAAGTAACCAAAACCATTGCTAGAAGGAAGGGACTGTGAAAATAGGCTGGGATAGTTCTCTTTTTGTGGCCGCCATGTATATATGCTCATTTTGCTCCTCTCTTGAGGTAGGATTCCAATTCCTCACTGGAGGATGCATTTTGTCATTCTGTGGCTCAGTTCCTAATGGACACAAGGAAGGTAGTAGCTATAAAAAGTTCCTCACAAGGCAAAGGAACTACCAAAAATAAAATAGAATTCTTGACCTATGAACAGTCTTTACCCTGGCTGAGATTGAGGCTAGCCACATAGAAAAGTACAGACAGGGAAAAATTTAGCAACTGTCATAAGTCAAACAGTCTTTTCTACAGCTTGAGACGCAAGTAGAGATAGGTGAACTTCTTATCTGGTGCAACTTTGTGTGAATGATAAAGTGAGAGGAGTGTACCCTCCAAGGGTATACCATTATCTTGGAGGGATGATGGTTAGGGGGATGCAAGATTTTTATATCGATCGATGTATCAGAAAGGAACCTAAATTTAAAAAGAAGGAGGGGTCCTTGGGTGGCTCTTGATTTTTGGCTTAGGTCATAATCTCAGGGTCATGAGAGCAGGCCCCACAGTTTCTCTCTCCCTCTCTCTCTGCCCCTTCCCCACTTCATGTTCTCCCTATCTCCAAAAAAAGAAAAAAAGAAAAAAAAAAAAGAAGGAAATAAAAATGGGAGGAGGAAAAAAGACAAAGACTTTTTTAACTTCATAGTTAGCAAGCTTTCAAACCTGAGTATGATTATAAGAAGTGCACATGTATCATTACTTGCTAGGAAAATGAGTTGCGATCCAATGCTATAAAGCCTCATATCATGTGGAGTAGGAGTGAACAGATTTTCTGAAGTGTGGTGGCTGGACTTTTATCACTTTTAAAGACATTCCAGATCTGAGGTGACATGGTGAGGGGGCTTTCTTTCTCCTGGAAGAGGTTTTCAGTCTATGACCCCGATGTCACTAGAAGCACTTCTGGCCCTTGAGATCTAGGTAATATCTTTCCGGAACATGTTAACATACTAACACAACACAATAACACTTGTTTTGCTGCCGATGGAGGGCCACTGAAAAATTTCTACCAATTCTTAGGGACTCACCTTCTCATAGTCCTATGCACTTATCTTTATGCATGCTGCTTTGGCCCTTACCATGTTGATCAAAACATGAAATTTAGCCCTTTCAACAGTTTCCAAACACACACACACACACACACACATACACGCACATCAAACATTTATGAGCATGTATTTATAATTTTAAGACTTTACTGAAAAACTGGGTACTGAAGTGAATGCACACCAAATAACACTTAAAAAAAATCTGTTTTGTGGAAAGATATACACCATATTGTTAAAATGGCAATTCTCCCTAAATTGATCTATGGATTCAACACACTGCTAGTCAAAATTCTAGAAGGCTTTGACATTTTTTTTTTGTAGACATTCACAAGCTGATTCTAACATCATATGGAAATGTAAGAGATCTAGAATAGCCAAAACAATTTGAAGTAGAACAAAGTTTGAGAACTTACAGTATCTTAGTTCAAGATATATTATAAATCTACAGTAATCAAGATGTTGTGATACTGGTATAAAGATAGTGATATGGATCAATGAAACAGAATACAGAGTTCAGAAACAGACTCACACGTATATGGTCAATTGATTTTGACAAAAGATACAAAGGCAGTTTGGTAGGAGAAGGATGATTTTTTAACCAATGGTGTTGGAACAATCGGTATCCATATGCAAAAATATGATCTGTGATCCATACTTGCTCCATGTGCAAAAATGAATTCAAAATGGATTATAGATTTAAATGTAAAACCTAGAATTATAAAACTTCTAGAAGAAAGAATAGGAGAATACTTTCGTGACCCTGAGTTCGGCAAAGATTTTTCAGCCATGATACCAAAAGAATGATCCATAGAAGAAAATAATAAATTGTACTACATCAAAATTAAGAACTTCCACTTCGAAAGATAATGGTGAATAGAATGAAAAGTAAAGCCACAAGTTGGAAGAAAGTATTTGCAAATCACATATCTGATAAAGAACTTATATCCAAATTTATAAATAACCCAAAACTCAATAAAACAACTCAATAAGAAAATGCTAATGGACACTTCATCAAGGGAGATATATGGATGGTAAATAAATACATGAAGAGATGCTCAACTTATTTTATTAGAAAAATGTCAATCAAAGTAAATGAAATACTACTACACATCTTTCAAACGTTAAAAATTTAAAAGACTGACAATACACGTGTTGGCAAGGATGTGGAAGAGTTGGAATTCTCATGGTTTCTGATATAACCACTTTGGAAAACAATTTCTTAAAAAGCTAAACATAAAATATGACCCAGCCATTCCACTAATAGTGGAAAGCATATTCCGTACAAAGACCTGAACAGGGATGTTCAGAGTAGCTTTATGTGTAATAATCCCAAACTGGAAACAACCTGAATGTCCATCAACAGGTGAATGATAAAAAAATTTGATACATCGATACAATGCAATACTTCTCAGAAATAAAAAGGAATAAATTATTGATAGGCATTAAAACATAAATGAATCTCAAAATAATTGCACCAAAAGACACCAGACAGAAAAAAAAAAGAGTGCATACTGTATGATTTCATTTACATGAAATTCTAGAAAATGCAAATTAATCCATAATGATAGAAAGAAGATCCATAGTTGCCTAGGGTGATGGGGGATTATAGAATGGCATGATGAAAGTTTGGGGGTGATGGATCTGTTCACCATCTTGATGGTGGTGATCGTTTCAACCTATAATGGTATACTTTAAGTACGTACAGTTTACGTCAATCATACCCCATTAAAGCTGTTGTTAAAAACCCATTGTAGACTTTCCTGTTCTCCAGAGTCCTATTTTAGGCTTCCCTACGACTGGGGAATTCTTCTCTTGGCCTTTCCCACATCATTCTTTGACTCTTTTCTCCTCCCCTCCGTTCCTTCTCCCCATCCACTTCCTTTTGCTTCGACTATGAATTTCTTTCCCTGTCTCAGGCTGAGCACCCTGCCCTCATCCCTGAACTCTGAACCTGGGACTCCAGCTCAGACCTGAGCCCTTGGCCTTGCCGTCCATCTCATGGAGGTTCAGACTTCAAGTTCTGGGGCCAGAGTGCATGGATTTACAAACTCTGCTCTCCCGCTTCCTACCTGGGAAGTCAGGCAGGTTACTCACCTTCTCTATATCCAAGTGTCCTTATCTGCAAAACGGCAGTGAAGTCAGCAGTACTCTTATAAGATTTGCTGTGAGGGTCAAATGAGTTAATAAATACAGGACACTTAGAAGAATACTTGGCATCCAGTCACTATTCAATACATGTTAGTTGTTATTATTACGTCTAGGACTTAAAATCACTTTTCTAAGTTCAGACAGTTCTTTCCTTAAGAGGAATTAGAACAACAAAGAAGGAGTTAAATAAACAGTGGTCTATCTACTCAGTGGAATATCACATGTACCCTTAAAAATTCTTTCCTATGAGTCTATAACAATTTGGGGGACATGCTTGTTAAATAAAAATAAAGTAGGCTTCATAATCCTTCAAGCAGTGTCATCTCAACTATACTCAAAAATCAAAATGAGAATCATGCAGAGAGTAAAGAATGTAAGAAATTATACTGAAATGTTAACAGTGTTGTCTTTCATAATGGAAATTTTTTTTTTTTTTAAAGAATCCTCCAGTTACTAGTGAATACCTCTGTGGGGGTGGGGGTGGGGGCTGTGCACACTATATACTTTGATTAGTTAACCTCTTATCTAGACACACCCTGAGTAGGAAGCAGTGCCAGGCAACCCAGGGCGGAGGAATATGTTAGGATGGGAAGGGAGAGGATACGAGAAGAGCTGTGTGAAAGACGACACTACAGGGAAGATGGGAAATGCCAAGGAAATGTTTGCTTTCCCCCTGTGCTTGGAGGCAGCCGCATCCACGGCCACACCTCACGCTGGCCTGGCCAGCCAGCCTACTGCTGGAAATCACCCCGGTGTCATCTTATGTGAAGACCCGGTTATGCCATGGTGCCGACGCTCATATTTTTCTTTAGCTTGAGGTCTCTGACTATGGGAAAGGGTATTGCTCATTCATGATGATAATTGCCGAGAACATGATTAAATTATTAATAAGCTGCTCAAATCATTTCCTGATCTTCCATCCCGAGCAGAAATTCAACTTTTGTCACACTGACAAAATTTTGATCCTAGTTCATGCTGTAGTTATATATATTTAATTGCAGGGAGAACACAACCTTCCTCTTTTCTCCTTTCCTGATCTTCTCTTATTTGGTCTGTGATTTTCTGGGGTGAGTAATTTGTTTGCGTGATCACATGCAACTCATGGGATGAGGCAATGCAAGGAGTTATCTAAGTTCTTGGGTGCCGGGTTCTTTGTCACCTGGAGCAGTTGGTAATTTTAGCTGGATGCCTCCCTTCATCATACTAATTAGACCCTCAGCACTGTGGGTGGGGCACATGGGCCATGAACTCATGTCCATGAGTTCTACCAGGGACTCTGGGTATCAAATTTCTGTCTGCTAACTGCACCTCCAAGGCTAGGAAACTGGAGACAGCCCTAATGCCCATGGGCACCCATTCACTTTTGCTCAAGAAATCAAGAAAATAGAGTTACCATTATATAGGCTGTAGGCTAGGAAATGTGGCCTCACTCTTTGAGGGAGCCAACTGATAAAAAATATTTGGAGCATTCCCTTGGGGGCAGCCTGGCTATAAACCCTCCAAAGAGCCCTGGCAGCCAGCCTGAGGTATGCCTACATTTTCTGCCCAGCTGGAGTGGGAAGGTCCAGGCTGGGGAGAGGGTGCTCCTGGTCCCACTCTGCCACCACACTGAAGAGAAGTCACCACTCAAGGCAATCTGAAACAGCACACTTTAAACAAAGTTATTTTAATTCTGCCCTCTTGTTAAAACATGAAGGTGCATGGCATTGGAAAACAGAAGAAGTCACAAAACAATATTTTGGAGTATTTTCTTTAATGTTATTTCATTGGCCTTTTTTATATAGTTGAGCACATATGATGTATCCGACTCTTATGTCCTGCTTTTATTACTTTACATGAGTATTTTTCTATAGTGTAGAGAATACTTGGCAACCATTGGTTTTGATGGTTGTTTAGATTCTCCTCTAGTTTCTTTAGCCGTTCTTCAATGGCTGGGCATTCAGGTTATTTCCTATTTTTCAGTATTATGAATAGTATAGCAATGAACACCTTTGATGATAAAACTTTTTCACATTTCAGACTATTTTGTTAGCATAGATTACCAAAAGAGAAAGCTAGGACCGGGGATAATAAACTGCGTTAAGTGTCAGGCACTTTATATTCATTAGATAATTTCATTCTCAGAATGCTGCAGGATCTGTATTATTATTTTCATTTTACAGATAAAAGAAGGCTCCAAGAATCACATACCTATTAAGTGGTAAAACTGGGATTCAAATGCTGGTTGGTTTGATTCTAAAATGTATTTGTGATGGCTAACTTTATGTGTCAGCTTGGCTGGGCCCCAGTGCCCAGATATTTGGTCAAACATTTTTCTGGGTGATTCTGTGGGGGTGTTTTTGCATAAGATTTATATATTTATTTATTTTTAGAAAGATTTTATTTATTTATTTGACAGAGAGAGATACAGCGAGAGAGGGAACACAAGCAGGGGGAGCGGGAGAGGGAGAAGCAGGCTTCCCGCAGAGCAGGGAGCCCGATGCGGGGCTTGATCCCAGGACCCCGGGATCACGACCTGAGCGGAAGGCAGACGCTTAATGACTGAGCCACCCAGGCGCCCCAATAAGATTTACATTTAAATTGGTGGACTCTGAGGAAAGCAGACTGTCCTCCATAATGTGGGTGGGTCTCATCCAATCAGCTGAAGGCCTGAATGGGGTGGGGGCGTTGGAGAATGACCTCACCAAGCAAGGGAATTTTGTAGCAGATGGCTTCTAACTTGAATTGCAACTCCTGGCTCTTTTCTGGGTCTCCACACTGATGACCTTTGGACATGAACTGTAGCATTGGCTCTTGTGGGTCTGAACCTGCTGGCCCTATAGACTTTTGACTTGTCAGCCTCCATAATTGTGTGAGTCAATCCTTCAAATAAATCTCTTTATATGTATATACATATGTATATACATATATTTATATGTATACACACACACACACACACACACACACACATTCTATCAATTGTCTGGAGAACCCTAATAGGACATTCTCTCACTAGAATATTTTTAAAGTTTTTGATAGTTATTTTCAAATTGCTTCTAAAAAGGCTTAACAGTGAATACTCCCCCCAGCCATGTATGAGAGGATATGAGCTGACAATTCACAAAGAGGAGGAATATAGTGCATGAGCACCTGTCTCAGCACATTGGGCATTCATCTTTAAAAAATTCTATTTATATACAATATGAAAAAGGACATTTCAGTGTTGCTTGAATTCATATTTTCTTTCCTGACTAATGTAGTCAAGCATTTCTTTATAATTTTTTGAACAGATGAATATTTACATATAATTTTTTTTCTGTTTTTCTTTTTTAAGGATTGAGTTTTTTTACACTGAAATTGCTGGAGTTTATTTTGATGTAGAGCGCATGATGAGGATCTGATTTGGTTTCTTCCAAAATGGCTCATCTATGGATCTAATACCTTGCATTGTCTAATCCACTGGGCTTCAGTTTTCCCATCTGCACAATGAGAGGGCGGGTCTAGACATGGTCTTCAGCTCTTACTGCACATTAGAATCACCTGGGGTACTTTTTTAAAAGCATAGTTGCTTGGGCAACTAGAGTTTTTGTTTCAGCTGGTCTGGGGTCTGAATTGGAGGTTTTTTCCCCCTCTTTTCTGGTCTTTTACATTATTTAATGTGTAGCCAGATTTGAGAATGACTGAGCCACAGGACCATGAGGTCATTCCACCTCTAAAATCCAGATTCAATGGGAAACCACTGTGACACCAAGGGCCCCTGCTCTCCAGGCTCGTGGAATTTGGAGAACGTGGCAGGAAATGGGGACATGACCTCTCCCTCTTCCTTGCTCCCTGTGACACCTTCCAGAGACTGCTGGTCCACGAGGACACTGGCCCAGCTCTGCTCCCTGTGAAGACTTCCAAGCATAGAACCCAATGATTCCTCAGACTTGGATTTCCATGGAAATCCAATGTTGGAAAAATCCAACATTGACAGGATTTCTACAAAAACTTTGCCACAAAGAAATCAGGAGCAGAGCAAAGCCGTGTTATGTTTCCTGTAGGGAAAAATCAGGTTCTGGTTGATTTTGCTGCTGATTTTTGGTCCATTGCCTGTCCTTGCCCACCTCTGTAATCCAGGGATTGTCCCTGGTCCAGTATTTCTGCCATCCCTCACCCTCACTCATCCCAACTGAGATACAGTCTCCTTGGGAAGTGGTTCACAAGCTTGGCTGCACATCAGACCCCGTGGGAAGCTGTAAAAGATACTGATGCTTGTGCCTGAATTCTGAATTAACTAGTCTGCAGAGGGCTAAGAGCATCAGTGTTTTTATAATATTTCTCAGGTGTAGTCAGATTTGAGATCTACTACCTGGCAGGTGGTGGTTGAACTCAAGCTGCGTTTAGAGAAATATTCTTGAGAAAGAAAATCCTAGTCAAATTAATTTTTGTTTTTGGCAACATGGGGAAAGGGGGGGTGAAGTAGATGGCCTGGTGTGGATAAACCAAAATGAAGGGCCATCCAGAGTCCCTCCTGATGGCAGGAGCATCCTCTCCGTGCCTCTCTGCTCAGGGATACAGGGGGCGGGGCAGGTCCAGGAGGACAGATCAGATCTGCGGTTCATACGCTACGGGAGCACGGTCTAGAAGTGGGGAATAGCGGCATGATTTCTGCCAGACTACTGCTTCCCCTAATCTCTGGGGTGGGCAGATGGCCGTATTCACTCCTCACTTCTCTCAGCCGCCCCCAGCTTCTGCCCATGAGAGTGGCCCCTGAAAAGAGTTCCTGAAAGGGAAGTGCCTGGTGTTACCTGTTTGGACATTCACAAAAAGAGGTCAGCAAACCTTTAAGGAGGCAGGATTTTCCTTCAAATACACCTGAAAAAGCGTTTCCAGTGCCTTGATAACAGTTTGCATCTTAGCTAAATATTTCAAAAGATTGCCTTTCCAACTTGGAAGAGGATTTCCTTAACTTTAGGAAAGCTGGAATGAGCTATTGCCAAGGCAACCAACAGGCAACCCTAATATTTGGCCTCAGCCACGTTAACCATGCCCAAGTCAATTGGAGGGGTCACACGGAGGAGGGAACCAGCCCTTCTAAGTATCTCATCTCTGCTTCCATCCTACCACTTCCCTTCTGCTCTTCAGGTAAAGGCAGTTTACTTCTGACAGCTGGTTCTGCAGCTGTGATGCAAACAGGCCCTTTCCTCTTTCATCTCCTGGTCTGAGACCGCTCCCTTATTAACTACATGCACTGAGTCAGGGAAAGGGAGCTTTATAACTGGCTTTCAGGCGAGTTCAGACAAATCAGTCTTTCCCATCAGCTCTTCCTGGATAATGGCAATAGCATTTTGACTGGCCTCTCTGCTTCCATGTTTACTCTCTTACAAGCCAGGCTCTTCATGGCTCAGCCAGTGAACTTTTAAAACAATAATCATGTCACGTCACCCCCCTGCTTAATTTCCACTAGCGGGTTTAAAAATCTCGATCAAGATAAAATCCAAGCTTCTTATGAGGCAGGCCCATGGGGCCCTGTGACCTCAGGCCTCACTGGCCCTCAGCCTTAGCTCCCCCCAGTCCCCCCAGCTAGCCCACTCATGCCGTGCTTTCTGTTCTTTGTGATCCTCGTTTGACTGTTTCATCCAGTCCTTCCTGGCTCCCTGATCTGAGTGCTGGTGAGGCGGCGACAACCTCACACTCTTCTCTAAACAGATTAACTCTCAGGTATTTCATGGAAAAATCCAACATTGACAGGTATGCCCAAGTCTGTAAGATGACACAAAACGTGGCCTTACCATTAGATCACCTGGTCCTGGGAAAGATGGGAAAAGAAAATGGAGGGAGAAAATGGGAGCCTTGGGGGAGAGGAAAGTACAGAAACTGGGTGCACAAAAGATACGAGGAGAGTTACTGATAATATTGTCGTAAGATTTAGTCACTGTGTATGAAACGGTAGATTAATTCTGGGTAGACTGTGATGAGAAGCCATACTGTATTCCCTACATCAATCACTTAAATATATACAACAAAAAAATATAGGTAAAAAACCAACAGAGGAAATAAAATGGAATAAAAATTATATTAAAAATTAAAAAGACAAGAAAAGGAAAAAGAAATAACAGACGGGAAATAAAGAAACAAAAACCAAGATGGCAGACCCAAACTCAACTGTATCAATAATTACAATAAATGTGATATTAGTTTCCTAGCACTACCATAAAAAATGACCACAAATTAGGGGGCCTAAAGCAGCAGAAATTTATTCTCTCACAGTTTAGGTGGCCAGAAGTACAAAATCAAGTTGCTGGGCACCACTGGCTCCTTCTGGGGACTCTGAGGGAAAAGCTGTCCCATGCCTCTCTCCCCGTTTCTGGTGATCGTTGGCAATTCTCAGTGTTCCTTGGCTTGTATCTGCGTCACTCTGATCTCCTCACATAGTCTTCCTCTCTCTGTGTCTCTGTGAGTGTCCTCTCCTTTTCTTACCAGTCATTGGTTTAGGGCGTGTTCTGATTTGGAATGATCTCTTCTTAACTATCCTCTGCAAAGTCACAATTTCCAAATAAGGTCACATTCTGAGGCTCCGGGTGGACATGAATTTTGTGGGGACATTATTCAACCCACGTAAATATTAATGGGTTAAGCACTGATTAAAAGGCAGAGACTATCAGGATTAAAAAAAAGCAAGACTCCACTATTTGGCACTTAAAAGAGATATACTTTAGGGGTGCCTGGGTGGCTCAGTCATTAAGTGTCTGCCTTTGGCTCAGGTCATGATCCCAGGGTCCTGGGATCGAGCCCTGCATTGGGCTCCCTGCTCCACGGGAAGCCTGCTTCTCCCTCTCCCACTCCCCCTGCTTGTGTTCCCTCTCTCACTGTGTCTCTCTCTGTCAAATAAGTAAAATCTTAAAAAAAAAAAATAAATAAAAGAGATACACTTTAAACATAAGGACAGATTAAAAGTAAAAAAAAAAATGGAAAAAATACCATGCAAATTGATATGTGACTGTACTAATATAAAAAAAGGAGTTTTCAAAGTAAGGAATATGACTAAAGAGGGATATTTCATAATGATAAAAGGGCCAATTCATCAAGAAGACATAAAAATACTAAAAGTGTGTGCACCTAATAACAAAGCTCCAAAATATGTAAAATAAAAATAGATGGAACTGGAGAAAATAGAACAATCCACAGTTGTAGTTGGATATTTCAGTATTTCTCTCTTAGCACATTATAGGAGATGAAACCAGTAATGATATGGAAGATTTGAACAACAGCAGCAACCAAGTTGTTTTAATTATTATTTATAGAACTTTATATTCAACAACTGAAAAATCTAAATCTTTTCAAGCACACATGGAACATTTACTAGTGGACCTGGGCCATAAAACAAATCTCTTTATTTTTAATATTATTTTTCAATGACTAATAAGACTCAACAGTTTTTCATATACCTTTGACTATATTCTCTGGAAAACTGTATTTTTGTGTCCTTTTGCAAGTTTTTTTTTTTTAATTGGGTTCAAACTGCATTAACCACATGATTTTGAGCTTGTCACTTTGTCTGAATCTCAATTCTTTTTTCTATAAATTGTATGCTCATTCATTCACTCTTCATTCCTGCATCTGGCAAATATTCATTGAGTACCAATATGTGCTTCTATTCTAGATGCTGCAAATACAACAGTGAGCAAGACATAAACATCCTTTTTCTCATCAAGCTGACATTCTGATGGGAAAAATCACTATCTATCTCACAGGGTGATGTCATGTACATGAAAGCACTTCTGCACTATAGAGAAAAAATATGAGTGGTTATGACTGTTACTATTTTATCTTTCAACAATGGTGTGATTAGGAGGACACTAAAATATCCTCTGTGTCTCTAAATAGCAACTCCAATGTTCTTGGACTTTATATTACTGACGTCTTTATACCAGATCATTTTATATAAGAAGAAGGAAAAACAAAATTTATTAAGATTACTAGCTTATTAAATGAACAAGTCATCCAACAGGACTCTTAAAGTACTTAGGTATTGGTTGAGTTTAATTTTTATGTCAAGAGAAGTGTCAAAATAGGCAAGAACATGGGGAAATTGCCAGTGGAGACCAAGCTGAGAACCGAGGCAACACCCATCCCCTCTGCTGAGAACTGGGACTGAAGAGAGAACAGAAGACAGAAGTCTTTAGTCTCAAAAACCAAAAACCTCCACTGGACCCTCCAGTTAGACTGCAAGCCTGATGAAGGAACAAGATGGAATTGGGTAGATCACTGTATTCCCAGCACCAGCCACAGTGCCTGGCATACAGCAGTTGCTTAACAAATATTTGAAGCATTATTTAAGTGCCTCCATTCCAGGTGTTAGAGTTCAGCTTTAGCAGAACTCCCCCCATGGTGCTTATGAGGGGAGAAGAGACAGGACTTCGTGTCAGACTCCAGAAAACTGCACATGTGAACCAGATAACCAGCCTTTCTGGAAAAGTACAGAAACTACAGACTATCTTTAAAAGGCCTTTCTATTTTAGGGTCAAGAGTCTGAGGAGGAAATAAATTTCCAGAGACCCAGTGACATCAGAGATAGAATGAAGTAGGTCCTTAGGACCCAGGAATTGAGTTTAAGAACAGATCTCAGAGGAATGTGGGTTTGTTGTTGTTGTTCAGTTCCATTAGGTTGCATTCACCACTGTAAACACATACATCAGGAATACTCAGTAAGAGGGAACTCATGTTTTGTTGTTCACATTTTAGTGAGAAAAATTGCCATTCGAAAGTTGTTAGCCACTTTTCTGCATTAGTAAAGATAAATCCCCTTGGGAAGAACCCCTTGAACACTGACTTTAAATGATTCAGTTATAAATTATATGGGTAAGGAAACAAACTTTCTTGGTAAGTCAACAAAGTCTGTCCCAAAAGACTCTAGGGACTGAGTGGGCAAATTTGCCTAAGAGCCAAGGAGCTCTCTGGGAGAAATAATTAGAAAACTTCACCCCCCTCTTTTTTTATATAACAGCTTTATTGAGCTAGACTTCACATATTGTAACATTCATGCTTTTAAAGTATAAAATTCAGTGGCCTTTTGTATATTCATAGAGTTGTGCCACCATCACCACAGCCTAATTTTAGAGTATTTTCAGTACCCCCACCAAGAAACCCCATACTATTAGCAACCCCTCCTCTCTCTCCCCTTTGCCCTAGCACCAGGTACCACAAATTTATTTTCTCTACCTATAGACTTGCCTATTCTGGACCTTTCGTATAAATGGAATCATGAAAAATATGGTCTTTTGTTTTCTTGCTTCTTTAACTCAGTATGCTTTCAAGGTTAATCCATGTTGAAGAATGTATCAGTATTTCCTTTTTTTATAATAATTTCTTTACTTTTATTCATAGTTTTATCAACCAAGTAAGAAAAGGACTACATTCCCTAGACAATATTGTTTTATTTTGCCTGTTTTTTTTATTGTGGTAAAATATAACATAACTTAGAAATGACCATTTTAAGTGTATGGTTCAGTGGCATTAAAGCACATTCATATTATGTAACCATCACCACTATTCATATCCTAGAACTTGTTCATCATCCCATACTGAAATTCTCTACCCATTTTTTTATTTGAGAGAGAAAGAGCTAGTGGGGGAGGGGCAGAGAGAGAGGGAGAGAAGGAATCCCAAACAGGTTCCACACTCAGTGCAGAGCTTGATGAGGGACCCTGAGCTCATGATCTGAGCAGAAATCAAGAGTTGGATGCTTATCTGGCTCAGCCACCCAAGTGCCCCAATTCTGTACCCATTTAATAATAACTTCCCATTCTCCCCTCTCTCTAGCCCCTGTAACCACTGTTCTACTTTTTGACTCAGTATATTTAAGTATTCTAGGTACCTTATATAAGTGGAATCATACAATATTTATCCATTTCTGTTTGGATTATTTCCTTTAGCATAATGTCTTCAAGGTTCATTCATGTTGTTACATGTATCAGAACTTCCTTCTTAAGGCTGAATAATATTCCATTATGTGAATATACTACATTTTTTTTTATCATTTATCCATTGATAGGCATTTGGATTAATTCCACATTTTGGCTATTATGAATAATGCTCTTATGAACGTTGGTGTACAAATATCTGAGTCCCTGCTTTCAATTCACTTGGGTATATATATATATATATATAGAGAGAGAGAGAGTATATATACATATATATACTCTATATATATATAGTAAGGGAATACAATTTATATATATGTATATATATATATAATTGCTGGATAATATGGCAATTCTATGCTTAATTTTTTGAGGAACTACCATGCTGTTTTCCATAGCTGCTATACTATTTTACATTTCCACCAGCAATGCACTCCACATCCTCACTAATACTTGATATTTTCTGTTTGGATAGTAACCATACTAATGGGTGTGAAGTAATATCTCATTGTGGCTTTGATTTGCATTCTCCTAATGATTACTGCTGTTGAGGATATTTTCATGTGATCATTGGCAATTTGTATATCTTCTTTGGAGAAATGTCTATTCAAGTCCTTTTACCATTTTTGAATAGGGTTCTGTTGCTGCTGTTGTTGAATTGTAGGAGTTCTCTATATATTCTGGATAGCAATCCCCAATCAGATATGTGATTTGCAAATATTTTCTCACATTTTGTGGGTTGCCTTTTTGCTAATTCCGCTAATGATAGTGTCCTTTGATGCACAAAAGTTTTTTATTTTGATGAAGTACAATTTTTCTACTTTTTCTCTTATTGCCTTTGATGTCATAGCCAAGAAATCATTGCCAGATCCAATGTCATGAAATTTTTCTTGAATGAATTTTGCAAAGTCTGTCTTCTTTGTCATATGCAGCCACTGAATACTCTGCTCAGTTGTCTTAGTGCTCAGCTAATGATTGGGCAAGTGATTTCCTTAAATGTCCCCTTTGTTGAGTGGTTTTGCATGTATGTTGGAGCACACATTCAATGATTAGGTGGGAAATTTACAACTCTGCCTTAGCTTTTACTTCCTCCTTCACAGAGCCTCAAGGTCAGCTAAATGTGAGAGATTAGGGTCATCTCAGATCTTTGCTGAGTATGCTTATAGCCCCGAATGTGTGTATGGCCTTCTAGATTCTCAGGAATATGCTAGGAGCTTTTCAGAGAATGCTATAGACATCTCACTCCCCAGTTTTTCCTTTTGAGATTTTTGCTTAGGGTCTGGTTAGTCCCAACTGGTATCATCTCCTCAGATAAGGACATTATTAAACAATTGCTGCTGATTTTTTGGGGGTGGGGTAGGGTGGGGACAAATGGCAAGGGATATGACTGTTTTCAGAGAGAAAATTCCGAGTTAGGTCAAATAAAGATGAGCTCTGAGAATGGAGTGTTTTAGGGAGCTGCCAGACAAATCAAGTAGTGAAAATTCTCTGGGGATGGAGCTTTTGGGAAGTCCCAAACCCTCTCTTCCCTCTCAAGTGACCCACAGGGTGGTTGCTTTTAACAACTGTGGTCATTATAAGGGCATTGGTTTTCAAGGTTGAGTAGCTGGGAGGCAGAGGGTGGGAACAGGGCTAGTTAGAATGCCACAAACCTTACTGTTCTTACCACAACCCAGCCTTTTTTTTTTTTTTTCCTGGAATAAATGTTCCTTGGAGTGTTGCAAAACCTCAATTAATTTCTAGAGTCCTGGAATTGTTGGTTTTGCACATTTTTTGCCAGTGTTGTTTTTGCTTTTAATGGAGGAGCAGAATTTCAGAGGCTCTTACTCTGCCATTCTACGCATGCTTCAGCCCCTCTAGTTTTTAGCTTTGATACAACGCTGAGTGAAGAAGGGCATTATGAAACCACCCAAGGATGCTTCCAGGGGAGAGGAAAGTTTGAGCCAGTGATAGAGACTTAACTCCAGGGTGTCACTGATGCTGGAATCCCTTCTGGCTCTGGGCACTGTTGAAGACAACTGGATGTGTAAACACTGGAGTCTGGTGCTATCAGGATTTTGAGTAATGGATCCCAGCCTGTGGTGAAGAAGTAAACCACCTAAAGGCCAATGTACATAGGCCATGTTTATCTCACTTCCATAACACCGAGGGACCCTGTATAATCCCTGGAGAGAATCAGGCCAACATAACAGGCCCATAGAAACCCATCCACAGCTGAATCAATCTTGTCAGGCAGGGGACCTGAAGATGGGAAATGAGTCTCTTAAGATGACCACTAAAAATGTAGAACTTAAATCAATAATTCTAAGCAGAAATCCAATAAATTTAAACAATTTTAGTCAGAACCCTGCCAGTGAAGAGTAAATAGATAAGTAATCATAGTGCTTAGAAGACTGTTGTTTCCTCTCTTGCTGTGTTTGTCTGATGACACTTTACAAAGTCCTAGAGCCTCTCCGGAGTTGACCAACACCGTGTACATGTGGCAGTGGGCTGGAGTTTGGCCATGGACAGGGGACTCGTATCATAGCGGTTACCACCTGCTCGTCCTTCCTCTGTACCAGACACTGTGCTTCTCACAGCAGAATCTGCGACTGGTGCTGATCCATGATCTGTTTGTTAATGGTTCCCAACAGTAAGTATAGAAATCAACAATAAATATTTAAATATTTTTGTAGCAATTTGACACTGCTGCCATTTCCAAGCATGTGATCATTGTTTAAGCATTTTATTTTTGTTGTAGTTTATAAAAGTTTCAGTCTAGGTTTGGAAAAAAAAAGAAAACTCCAAAACTGGTCCTTCATTTCAGATAGTTGAGAAACACTGTTCTATAGTGTTATTTGCATTTCATAGACGAGGAGACAGAGAAGCTCAGTGAGATGAATTACTTGCCCTGGGTGACACAGTTAGCAGGTGCTGGGATTTGAACCCAGTTGACTTGACTTCAAGGCTGCGGTCTCAGGGACCGTGCTGTGAGCCCTAGGACACTGCACTTCACCCCATCGACAATGGACAATTGTTTGGCCTCTGGTTGTGGCAGCATGCAGCCCTTAGAAACTCCCTCCCCATTTAATGCCTCCAAAGCCCTGTATAGAACTTGAGCTCACCTATCACTGGGCAGGAGGTAAGCAGGGGGCTGCCAGCAGGGCCTGGAGCTAGGGTAGAAGGCTGGGGCATAGGTATTTGTGTTATTAATCACTTGTGGCCAGGAAGCCAGGGTTTCCAGCCACAGAAATGTGGGTCTAAGCACTTCGCACTAATTACCATGGTTTCACAGCTGTGATCAATTCACATTTTCTCACTTTGTGCTTGAGCCTCGTCTGTAGGGACTGATGTGAAGAGGTGTAAAAATAAGTTCTGTTTCCAGCCAGATTAATTATGGGCCCGGCTAAGGCCCCAGAGCGACTGCCTGGGCTGCGAGATTGATTGACTCAGCCCCAGGTCCAGCTGCAGGAAGGCCATGCTGGCCTGAACTGGGCTGTCCGAGGAGGGGAAACGGGGGCTGAGCCATGACTAGCTCTGCCTAGCACCCAGTCTTGGCTCTCTCAGTGCTGCCTCCATGCAAGGGCCCTTCCTCTCTTTCCCCACCCACCCAGCTGAGTCACGGGCTGGGAAGATGAAAATGGGGCAAGGTCTGTAAAATGCCAAGGCCAGGATGTGGATGTAGGGGATGCTCAGCAAAGGCGGGTGTTATTGTTATTAGTGTTATTTACTTTTATTGTTACTAATTTTTGTAAACATCTGTCTTCTACTCAACTCTGAGTTCCTTGAGGACAAGAACTGTTTCTTATTTTCTTTTATTGCTGGGACCCAGCGTGGTGCTAGGCATGCTGTAGATGTCCTATAAATGCTTGTTGAATGAATAAATTACTTGATTAAATTGAATCCAATTAACATTATTTCCTCCTTATAACTAATTCATTTCACTTGTTATTGGCTTCCTTCCCCATAATATCCATGTCCTGTAAATAGCTAATTAATTCCCAGATGGGCTTGCCCCATGATTTGTAGAAAGCCAAGCTAAAGTCCGTTGGCTAAGCAAGACATCTTTCAGTTCAGTGGTGGCCCCTCTACCCTTTTAATTCATTCCCACACATTAATTCAATCCCTAATCATTGAGAGCCTGTTTGGATCGGGTGCTGCGTCAACAGCAGGAAGGACACAGTCCCAGACATCGAGTTGTGATCTGATTGGGGTGAGCACACAGGAGGGACCTGAACCGGGGCTTGAGGGGACGAGGAAGAGGTCCTGAGCAGAGAATGGCTCTGCTGAGTGTTGCTGGATGAACTGGAGGAGGTGAGTGGGGCTGCGGAGGTGAGCGGGAGCCAGGCAACGAAGGCCTTTGTAAGTCTTGATGGGGAAGTTGAACTTCATTTAGGGACAATGTGGAAAGCTGGAGTGGTGGGGAGAGGTGGGAGCTTTACACTCTTGGATTTGCAGTGTAGACAGCTCACTTTCACCACAAAATAAGGGATGGACTGGACTGGAAGGGAGAAAGCCTGGAGGGGAGACACAAGTTTTGTGAGGTCAGTTTTAATAGGCTGGGTTTGCTTCTATAGAAAGCCTGAAAATCCAGCACCCTCTTTGTTGCCACGGTCTGAATTCTGACGGGCTCCTCTTACTGAACAAACAGCTGCACAAACCCTGATCCAATCCACAAAAGGCTTAAATAAATTATGTCAGTACTCCAAAAACTAGCAATATGGCACTTCGTATTTCATGAGGCGGTGAGTGAAGGGGGGTTAGAGGTGTCACACTGTGTGTGTGTGTGTGTGTGTGTGTGTGTGTAAGCACGCACATGGATGCACTTGCGTCTACAGAGGTGGGGAGGTCTCCTTTTATGAAGGAAGTAGACAAATCTTGGAAACAGTGGAATTTATTGCATGAAATCTGGAGAAGGGGCAGGCAAGAGGGGTGAGAGCTTATCAAGCTAGCTAAGGACATGTTGAAGACTGGAGCTTTCTGTGACACGGAGGGCAATGGTGTGCTGTGAAGTCAGGGGGGTGAGCAGGCACGGGGTGTGTGCTGGGGGCAGAGCACAAGTCAGTGTGTACTCTGGATAAGTGATTTTCAAGCTGCTAACTGAATTATAAAGTTAAGAAATGACATCTCTGAGAAACAGCTGATCAGGCTTGCACACTTGACCTAGACTCAGCAGAAGTCACAGGCGGTGGGTAAGGGGTGAGGCTGAGCGATATCTACGGTCTCGTGTGCAAAGAAACAATTGTGGGTGAGAGATGTAAGTGTTTTCTATTCCTGCTGACAACTGGGGATCAATACACTGAAAATGCTATTGTTGGGATGAAATGTTTTTGCTGAAACAAAGTCTTCCTAGGAATTTGTGAAGGTTCCCCCAGGGTGTCCCAAGGGAGCAGCTTTCTGAGAGCAGGGGTCCCTGGCCCTGCTGGGAAGGAACCCAGCAGAACTGGTGGCCACAGACCCTGTCTGAGTGGTCAGGCTGGTCCAGACCACCTTGCAACAACGTGGTCCCACTGGAGCCTGCAGGGAACCAGCAACCATCATAGCCAGACACAGTGGCAGGGCACCTCTGAACAAAGGTTTGAGCTAGCCAAGAATGGGAGCTACTATGATGACGAAGATGTCCTGAGAACCAGCTGTGGGCCAAGCACTGAATTAAGCATCTGCCCTAGCTGATTTTACTAATTCCTCAGAACAACCCCTTGTGGTCAATACTAAGGAGATCCCTGTTTTGCATATGAGCAAGCTGAGGCTGAGATAAGGTAAGTAGCTGTTCAATGTCACTGAAGGAAATATATTCTGGGATATCTGTAGCCCTCAGCCTCAATTTCCTCCTCTTCACAGCATATGGAGAGATGCTTTCGTGGGGGAGGGTGGGACTGGATTTTCTGCAGCAACAGCTGCGTCCATGGCATAGATTTCAGGGGCCATCCTGGCTTTTGTCCTGATGTCCTGGCCACTATGCAAAACCCATCCAATACATTTCCTTCAGGCTGGAGTTAGCCAGAATTGGCTTCTGCCACTGGTGACGTAATCACGGGCTGGCAAAGCATGGGGACTTGGGTCCAGGCAGCCTGGCTCCAGAGCACATCCCCTCAGTTGTTCCCGACCGACTGCACCCGCGGGCAGTGGCAGGCACAGAGCTGCCTCTGGGGAACACGCAGTGTGGACAGCAGGGACTCTGGAAGGGGCGATGAGGCCCACTGAGAGGTATTGGGAACTGCTGCTTCTCTGCCCAAGAGTGTGCATCAAGGGCTAAGATTCCATGTTTCCAAGTTCGGTGCTCACCATTCCATCTGTGTTGACATCTTCTGAGAGAAGCACAGACGTGGTGACGTTGGCTCCATGTCCTGATGCTGTGGGAGTGCTCAGGCCAGGAGTTCAGCTCCCAGGGTGGTCCATGGAAGCCACAACCACAGCCCACCCTTTCACCCCTCTTGACTCTAACTAGCCTGCTCACAGACTCCTTTGGCTCCTTTGCTTTCTCCCTCCCACTCCTCGAAGGGCCTGCTACCAGCCACACAAGCTGGGGTGAGGTGCCATCCGTGGCCATGCTTTCCTCTCTGCAAACTGTCCTGGGAAGAAAGTTTCCACTGCCAGGTAAAGGAGGGTGAAGCTTCAGGAAGTAGGTGAGGGAGAGTGGGAGGGGTTGGGTGCTGCAATCACACCTGTCTGGGAGGCCTTGGCCCACGTCTCCCTCACAATGGCTGCCTCCAAGCAATTGTTCTCCACTGATCTTGGCTTCTCTGGTTCCCCTGAAGATTGTTCTGCCTCATTGGCCAGATCGGCCACATAGGCAAGCCAGTTTGGTCAGGAAAAGGCCAGCCTGATCATTTCCCAGTCTGGTGTGTTTTCTTGCCCAACCAGGGTTTCTTCCAACTGACTGCATTTTTTCCTATTTTTCCTGGCTTGTTACATGGCTCTCTGGCCCATCCTGTGGGCATCAGGCTTCCTGGAGTCCTGAGTTCAGCGCCCTGGGAAGTCAGTGAGGGGACCCCGGGGAGAAAATGGGGCTTTTAAAAATATTTCTGTACTTTGGGGCGCCTGGGTGGCTCAGTCGTGAAGCGTCTGCCTTCGGCTCAGGTCGTGGTCTCGGGGCCCTGGGATCGAGTCCCGCATCAGCTCCCTGCTCGGCGGGAAGCCTGCTTCTCCCTCTCCCGCGCCCCCTGCTTGTGTTCCCTCTCTCGCTGTGTCTCTGTCAATAAATAAATAAAATCTTAAAAAAAATCTTATAATGCCATTTCTTTTCACTTGATACAATATAATTGGTTACATTCCAGTTATTTTTATTTCATTTTTGAATAGGTGACGTATGCACATGGTTCACAAACCTGTAAGTATACAGACTTACACAGAGATATGTTTCCTTCCCAGCCCTGCTCCTCTGTGCCTTTCCCCATCAATAACCACTACTTAGAATGTTTTTAAATGACTGAAATCAATCTTGCAAACCAATATTCATCCTCCCCTAGGCTTAGCTTTAACTTAATTTTATCCCACAGATTTTCTTATATTATCTTTTGAGATGATTTCTTTAAGAAAAATTAAAAATACATGTTACATAACTAAGACTGTGTTGCCATCTTTAAAATTCTTGTCTCTCTCTCTTTTTTTTTATAAGCCATTCTCCACTGATTTCAGATGGTCTGATAAGAGCTTTCGTGTCTCAAAATCCCAGAAAGATTTGTTGAGTGTCAACTTGGATCTTAAGATACATGTAGTAAATGATCAATACCATGGGAAAACTTAGCCAGGGTGGCATTCAAATGTTAAAAACCCTAAAAAGAATTTCTGGCTAGGCATGCTCCTTGTCTGCACAGGGTCTCAAACTGTCAGTTGGAGTGTGTTCTATTAGACCAAACAGAAAGATATCCGGGGCCATGGTCTCCTTGGGAAATGCTTTCAACTCAGATCAGCACCGCCACATACCAGGTGTTGTGCCAGGTGCTGTGAAGGGGAAAAAATGATTTTGAGGTAGTTCAACAGCTGGATATTTTGACTTGGAGTGGCCATGCCTCTGGACTTCTCTCCCTGGTCTTCTCTTTAAAATAATTACTACTTTCTTCTCTTTCCATCTGAAAACAAATTTTCTATTCAGAGTTCCCAGCAGCACAGGCAGGACACCACTTCCTAAATTGGTCCCAAAGTCACATCACTTTACTCTATGCATGGCTCTGAGGAGATAAATAAAGTGTGTGACTTTGTTTAATCCAGTGTTTCCCAAGCTTATTTGACCACAGAACACTTTTTGTGTTCAAGAAAGTGAAGTGAGATGTTCCAGAGACCCAAGCTTGCATCTTGAGTGAAACTAGTAAGTTAGCAATCTCCAAGGTGGCCCTCAATGATTCTCACTTGTGATATTTGTGCCTTGAGCAGTCTCCTCCCGTGCTGTGTGACCAATGTGAAATTGAGCGGGTGGTGGTGTGTGACTTCCCAGGCTAGCTAATAAAGGGGGTTGTGGCTTCTCACTTGTTTTCTTGGGCACTCACTCTGAGGAGAGCCAGTTGTCATGTTGTGAGGATACTCAAGCAGCTCTGTGAAGAGTGGGAGGGAACTGAGGCCTCCCATCAACAACCAGCACCAACTTGTGGGTCAGCCACCTTAGAAGAGGATCCTCTAGTCACAGTCAAGCCTCCAGCAGATGGTAGCCCTGACCGACGTCTTGACTACAACCTCATGAGAGACTCTGAGCCAGAAGTACCAGCTAAGATGCCCCCAAATTCCTGACTCACAGAAACTGTGAGAGAGAATAGATGTTTATTGTTGTTTTAAGCCACAATGTTTTGAGGTAATTTGTTATTCAGGATTGATAACTAATAAAATTGGGATTTTATTAGTTATGTTTCCTCATCTGTAAAGCAGAAATAATAGTACCTTCTTCGTACAGTTATCAAGCCATTTTTTTTTATTGTGCCAATTTTTAAAGGAGAAAATTCTTGACCGATAGTATGTGATCAATAATTGGGAGCTATTTTTTGTTAACTCATTCAGAACATTCTTTTTAGTTTCTCTCCCCTTAAAATCTCATTCTATCATTTCATTTTGCTATTTATGCTTATATTAGCTGTTCCAAATAGATGGAAACCTCCTCATATTTCTTTTGTGTCACTTGACAACAGTTTGAAATGGTCTTTCACATTCACAATATCAGCAATAATAGGTGGCCTCCAAAGGCTTGTGTTGTTGTGTCCTGGAAGTGTCTCCTTTGGAGATCTTGCTGATAGCCACTACCCTGCTACAATCACCCTACAGCCAAGTGTGGAGACTAGTCACATGTTTATGACCATTAGACCACAGGACAACCTGGTTTGTAGCCTTGGGGACCCCATCTTGCCAGGTAGGACAGGTAGATGGGATTGGATAGGAGGATATCATAGTTGACAGTGCTGATGTAGAGCTTTAGGAGCCTTACTACTCAAATATATAGTTCCCACTTCTGCGAAAGCCCTCAAATCTCTTCACTTGTGTCTGTTCTCACAGCCGCCCCCCCCAGGCCGGGTTATTATCTTGCCTGAACTATCATGATGGCTTCATCCTACCTGGTCTTCCCGCTTCCAGGACTGCTCCTCAATCTTGCAGTTAGAATCATCGTTTTAAAGTTTACATTTGATTACGTCACTTTCCTGCTCCAAACTCTTTATCATGATTTATAAGACCTTGCAAGATCTGGTTCCTATCTACCCTTCCTATCCCACCTCCTCACACGTGTCTATTTGCAGTTCCTGAATGTGCTAACTTCCTTCTAGTGTGCTGAGCTTTGTACATAATTTTCTCTCTGCTCTAGGTCGTGTGACATATGAAGTTCCAGAAGGTACCACCACACCCCCACCACCAAAAATCCACAGCTCCCTCATTCCAGACATGCTGTAGCTACATAAAATCCTACCATTCACTGGTAGCGACACCCAAGAGTTTAAGAGACATTTACTCCTGTTAGATGGCAGGTAAGTGGCATGGGGCAAGCGGGTGGGGGTTGGAGAGGGTCACAAGAGTTTGGTTTCTAGGCATTAAAGGCTATACTGTCCACATGATTCCCAAAATCATTCCAATTGACTGGGAACTATGGCAGATTGGTATTGGTGGGTGAAAGTAGTTAGAAGTGAATGGAAAGTGGACCAGATTAGAATTTTGGGATGCCTGGGCCAATGCATGGACTGGACACTTTTTCTGAACTCTAGACCTAAAAAAAAAAACAATTGCCAACAGGACATGTCCACTTGCTTGTCCTACAGGCACCTCAAACTGCACATGTCCATGACCAAACTTATCATGGGCTTTCCCAAACCTCTGCTCTTCTGGCATTTCCTATCTTCATGAATTAATGGTGCCATTCATTACCCAGTCCGTGAGCCTGAAAAACCTGGGTGTAACCATGTCCTAACCTCTGACATAGTCACTCATGATGTCCTGCATATTCTGCATGTTAAATATCCCTTCTTAATTGGTCTTCCTTTTCCACTCACAATTGCTGTAGCCTTGGTGCTGAGGATCCTCATCTCTTTCTCAGATCATCGTTACAAGAGTTTCCCAAGAGATTTTCTGCTCCCAATTGTGTCTTCGTCCATACACTCCCAGAATGATCTCTGGAAAATGCAAATCTCTTCTGATTAAAAGTCCTAATGACTCTTTTATTCCATAAGATTGAGTCCCAGATCCTTGTCATTACACACAGGCATCTTGATGATGTGCCCTCGCTTCCTCTGTAGCCTCACCATCGGCCTGCACCCTGCTCCCATCCTACACTCTGGCCATGATGAGCTCCACGCTATTCTACTGTTCCTAGACCAGACTGTGAGGTCTCACCTCTGCCCAGGGCCTTTCTCACCCTCTCTGCCTGGAAAGTCTGTTCGCACTGTCTACCCGCCCCACAAACACCTCCCCCTGAGGCACCTTAAAGTCTTAAAAGAAAGTCTTGAAAGATCTCTTAAGACGCAGTACAAGCACCAGAGGCTTTCCCGACCACCACTCGGTCTTCTCTCCCTCAGATGAGTAGTTGACATGGTGGGTGTTCCCCATTTTAGCAGCAACTGACTGACTGGGGGAGGGCGTGTGGGGGATGGAGTTCAAGTCTGTTAGGCAATGGTATGAAAAATTTGCTCAGCGGAAATCATCAGTGGGAGGGAGGGTGATCCAGGATTAACTCTACTTTGGATTTGGCACCAACATTTTGGCCCTCGGCCTATGTGAAACTGGAGTGGGCCTGGAGGATATGAGGCTGCTGGCTGGAAGAAATCAGTCTGTGGGACAGTAAAGGATGGCAGACATCCTCTCTGGCCCCTCAAAACTTCCATGCTTCTCGTTTTGGTGTTTGTGGAAATCTCAATGTGAGTGTGTATGTGTGTGTAGTGGGGAGGGGAGGATGGGGGCAGGCAGCAGAGGGAAAGGGAGAAAGAAGAGAGATTCTTGAACATATCGCAGCCCAAGGCTTGGAGGGGGTGGCCCTCAGAGGGGAAGGGAAGGGCCAGGACTCTGGGTGGGTAAGGGGGAGGGAGAGTGTCTTCCCATTTAATAGCTCCTACCAGGTCACTTGACATTAAGGTTTGTACCTCCTGGCACTCCCAAACTAGAGTTCTATTTCCAAGTTGCCTTAGAAAATCCAAGGTGTGTGCATGGTGGTGGTGGTGGTGGGGCACATGTACCCTCCTGCCTCTTGCCACTAACCCAATACGCTACGACCACAGGGACCCATTGCTCTACAGCAGACACCCCGATCTTGCGAATGAGGGAAAAGTGAGCATACAAAATGAAGGCTGGTGTGTACAGTCCCACTGCTGGCTCAGAGGGAGTCCAGTGGGGACCCTTGGCAGGGGCTGCCCTTGCGTCAATCCACTGGGACTTGCTCACGAAATGACGGTGGTGTGTTCCTGAAGAACACCACATTTTTATTTAACCAATTCAAAAGGAAGTTAACTTTTCCCGAAGCTTCACGTAATTGGAAACATGCATTCTGGCAAAGGGGGATGGAGAAATTCTTGGTACAAGTCCAGCAGAAAGGCCAATCTCTCACCCGCTGGGCCTGACAGAGGCTGGCCCGCAGAGCCTGGCAAGTTTGGGCGGGAGACGGAGCCTAGCGCCTGGCGTGCCTGGCAGGTCGCTGCGTGAGTGGTGCAACATGGCTGCACAGAAAGGCCGAGAGAGCTTTGTCAAGAAAAGAAGGGGGACGACTGACTGTATGGAGCCATCTTCCCCAAAGCCCTAGCAAACCCTCCCACTGAGCAGTGTAACTCTGACTGGTGACATGTCAGCCACTCAGAGTGTGACTATGACAAGCAGGTGGGGGACGCCCACGTGGTGTAGGGGAAAGAAGGGCGTTCTGTCTGCTGCTTAGTAATGCATTTCTCAGCTCTTCTAAACCCGTTTCCTCGTAGAGAAATTGGGGGGACACTGAGGCCTAACCACAGAGCTGTCATTAAGGTTGAAAAATTACTTATAAAATATGCATAGTATAGTCACTGGCACTCCATACCAACGATAAGTAACGTGATGATGTGATTTCCTCCTACTATTGATCAGATCTTGTTGGCTAGCTAATGGAGGGAGAGGAGACACCACCAGAGCAAGCATGGAAGGTCCTTGTGTGTATTTTGGTGCCTGTATGTCTCCCAAGTTGTCACCTGCTCTCCCATGTGTAAGCGCCCCCCCCCCCCCCCCCCCCCCCGCAATGATGTCTCTACTTGGCTTGACTCTTTGCTCCTTCTGACCTCACTCTCGGAGCTCTGGCCCAGTCTGCCTGGGGCCCAGATCTCCACACCCGTGCTCTCTGTGCTTCTCACCTGATCCTGATCGGACTGCTCTCAGCTCCCAAGGCCATGGATGGCTTTTTTCTCCCTTCTGTGACTGCTCCCTTTCCTGCTCCAAGAAGCTTCCAGGAATCATTACAATGATGGATGGCAGCCTGCCTTCTCCAGCACGACCTCATTCCTAGATTTGAGAGAAAGAGTTTCTCAAGGGTGAAGAGCCAGTCTTTGTAACACCCAGGCCTGAATTCTAACTCCGGCTTAGTTATTTACCAGCTGTGTGACTTTGGGCAAGTCGCTTAGCATCCCTGAACTTGAGTTTCTTTAACTGTAAAGTAAGAATAATAATAGCAGCCTCATGGTGATATTATGAAGATTTAATTAGGATCTAGCACTTGGGAAGTGTCTGATAAATCGTAGTTATAAGAACAGTTATGCTTATAGGTGTATACAGGTGTAAACGTCTGCATCATCCATAACCTCTGCACCTCCTCCCATACTCATCTTTATCCCTGGGGCCACAGAAGAGGTGCACACACCCTACAGCCCGGTTACTCTGGTGGGACCTGACTTCTAATTCTGGTACTGCCTCTAACTAGCTGGGTGACCCTGCAGAAGTCACCTCCTAGAGCATTTTCTCTGGGCACTTTGCTGAGGTCTGAGCATAAAGCAGGCACTCCTTCCAAACTGAGTCAAAAGCAATGCGGTGTTGGTGGATGCAGGGGCTAAGTAGCCAGGGTCCTAAGGTTTCAGAGCTGTCAAGACTGGGCTGTGGGTGAGAATGGAGAGGGGCTGCTGTGCTCTGATTCTGTTTCTCCTCCTCCAGCTTCTTCTCCAGACCCTCCTTTGGCCACAGCAACCATGCAGGCTGCAGGAAAGAGGCTTCTCCAGCCTTGGGACAGCCTCTTCCCTCCCTGAGCCTGAGGCTGCTGCAAAACTGAGGCTGATTGTTTCCTCAGAGTTCCTGAGCTTCTGCCTTTGTGGCAGATAACACCAGGGTTCCTGGGAGCCTACCTTGTGCTATGAAGGGTATTTACCCCCTGGATCAGGCCCTTGGGGCTGTAGTAATCTGGGTATTGGATATGGGGACTCCTGTCCTGACACATGGGCAGAATGCTTGAAAATCCAGGCCCTGGAAAGCCAGGAATAAGATAAAGCTGAGATGGAGGGGTGGTGGGGCCAGACGCATAGCAACAACGCGAGAGAAAGGAGCTGGTAAAGAAACATCAAGATCCCCACCATGTGTGGCACCACTTTAACATTTTACATGTATTTGTGCCTCGTTTATATTTCTACAACAACCTATGAAATAGCCCTGTTACCAGTCCCATTTTAGAGATAAAGAAGTTAAGGCTGAGAGTTTGCGTGACTTGCCCAAGTTCACCCAACTTGTCAGTCCTAGTGTCAGCATTTGAATCTAGGTCTTTCTCACTTCACAGCATAAGCACTGAGCCACTGAGCCATACAGGATGTTAAGGGGACATTCAGGCTCGTGAGGGATAGACACCATTATCCTCATTTTAGAACTAAGATCCACACTTCCCCAAAGATTCACATCAGGGATCTGAACCCAGCTCCATCTCAAGTCATAGCCTGCGTGAGATCAGTACCTCTCCATCTCCCCAGCTGATGAGGTTCCCTCGGGACAGGGCATGCACAAGTGGAATTTTGTGGTCCCTGCTTTACTGAAGACTTTGAATCATTTTCAGTAACACTGACCACTTTTGCCAATTTAGTAAAAGAAGTTTAACAACAAAAGGAAGCATAAAATTTATGAGAGATTTGTTTAATCTGGTACTGTATTACAAGAGCCATTTCAACTCACTGAAAGTATGAAAAGCATTTTGCATTTAAGCAAACAAGTCTTATAAGTCCACTGATAATTATGCAATCCCAAATTTATGGTTTCTAGTTCTCATTGGATGAAATGTGAAGTAGAACAATAAACTTGTCAGATTATGACAAATTCAGAGAGGAATGTGAGGTATTTATTAAAGCAACAGGCATTAGTGAAACGGACAGTTTGGGGCCTGATACTTGAGGATGAGAATAAAAATTCTCAGAAAACACCAATATTTCTGCAAAAGCAATATTCATTAACATCTGCCACAAAAGGTCAAGGGACCTAGAAAATTTGCATAAAAACAATTAGCAACGAGGGGGGCAGTTGAGCAGGGAAACCAGGGGGCGGAGAAATGTGAAATGCCTTTAGAAGGTCTGGAAGTCTTCCATTTCATATGCGTAGGCCAGGGGTTTAGTGGTTTAGAGGTGACCTGGGGCCATTCCCCAAGTGGACTTCACAATATACCCCTGTGCGGACCCTGAAAAGATGGGTTTTTACCAGTGCCCCAGATCATGGTGCAGTCTCCTGAATTTTAAAGACAACGGTTGATTCAAGACTGAAAAACAGCATCAGTAATACAATTCTGCTGGTGAATAGTGTGCAGGCCAAATGCAGTTACTCAACCCATCTCATGAGACACTAATTTGAGACTTTACCTTAGAGAAATTATAAATGGTAGGCGGTTGGTGACAACAGAGAACCAGGAGTGGGGACAGAGATGGCTTCAGGGCAGAGTGTTTGGTGAGTGTGCCCAGCATTACAGTGGTTTCCAAACAGTTAATATTAAATAAATGAGAGCACTCACTGAGAGGCCAGAGACCCTTGATAAACCTGGAACACACTGGCTTCTCATGCACATATACTCAGGCTTCTCAAAATCTACACAAGCAAACCACTAATGGCTATTTTTAATGCAAAAATACCAAATATTTGCTTCCTGCAGGGAACCTCAGTCTGGAGGGTCTCACTTGTTTCTCCCTTGCCTGGGAGCAGCCAAGTGTTGTGTTTTCCCAGGTTGAGTTGGGGGAAAACACTGTGCTGCACAAGGCAGGAGCAAATGCCATAAGGATACTGGGCCATTGCAAACAATCTGTGTAAATAAGGTGGCTTAGACCCAGGGGGATACATGACAAACTCCTGCACACACCAGTCCCCATTCATCTCATCAGTAGCTTGTTCTCTGTCACCCTGGGGCTGTGAAATCCATTTATATGACATTCCTGGTCAGTTACAGTTAGCGGAGTGAGGGCCACTCATGGACACATTAAGTCCCAGAGCAAGATGAGAGCTTCTGATCTAGCCTTCGTACTTTATAGACTGGGAAATCGGTACCCAGAGAGGGAGAAGGACCTGCTCAAGGTCACACAACCAGTTAGTAAAAAAATTGGAACTGCAACTCAGCTTCCCTGACTTCCACTGGGTAACCAACTCATTTTCCTAGGCTTTCACAAGCTTTCTGTTTGACTTCATCTGAAGGTCTTCAGAGTATAGTTTGTATCTTTCTTCACGATTTCAATAAGTGAAGAGAATATAGTTTTCTTTGAAGCCTGAATTTTTCGAAGCCACAACATCACGCTCACTTTCATACTGTACCAACCATGTGGGAATGTCACAGAAATATTTTATGTTGCTTTCCCAGCTCTGATGGCCACTGCTGAAGTGGGTGGGTTTATGTGGCCATATTTGGGCCACAGGACCCCGTTTCCTACTCCTAATTCATAACTTAATTGACTTAAAGAGAGCTGGTCCATCAGCTGGACAGCAAACAAGGACTCTCTCTCTCTCTCTCTCAAAACTTGTTACCAAGAGACTCAGAAACCATAGATAGATGATAATGAGCATTTGAATGAAAAGGTTATATGGAGTAATAGGCATTATAGAGCAGTCTGCACTGTGAAGTGGGTGAAGAGAGCACAGCTGCCTGGGGCCCTGGGCTCCCTGAGGCCAATTTTGTGCCCACAGGGCCTGGCTGATCACCTCTGTACTTGCACCAGCTGGTCCTGAGAGTGAACTGTCCCATGTGACATAGCGCCTTGTCTCAGCAGGCTCACAACCTAACGGTGCAGATAAAATATATAACTGAATATCTGCAGATTCTATTTTGGTGAGTCTGGAAAGGAACTGGATGTTCTATTTTAGAAGATCCCCACAATCCTGAAGACTAGCCAAGATCAAGAACATAGATTGCCCTGAAGAATAAAGTCCTCGTCTCTTGCAGGCCCACATTCCCTTCTATGCCTTGGCCACTGCTCACCTCTTGACTCCTATCTCTTTCCCAGTCCTGCTTCAGAATTTTGGCTTAGAACCTAGACTTTGCTGCTAAACATTTCCCCCTTTGGAGGGAGATTTTCTCTAAAATATGGGGGTATGGAGAGAGATTTTTCTCTAAAATACAAGGTTACGCAGGGTGGTGTACCCTCAGGGGCATCCTCAGAGGGAGACTCAGTCGTGCTGCCTCTGCATGCCCCCCTCCACCCTGCTGCTCTCAGTGCTGTTTCTCCCCCCGGTGGGAAACCCTCCTTCCCACTTACAACCTAATCCTTTCCGTGCCCCAAGACTGCCTCTGTTAGCATAGATGAGTTTCCTCGAGGGGTTGGGACAAAAGAGAAGGAATTCTAGCATCTGGTTTCCACACCCTGGACGTCCCTCGGGCCCCATAGGGACAGCATGGGAGTATTTAGGTCTTTCTCAGGGGCCACCCCGGGTCTTCCCCTGCCTCTCTGCAGCCTTTTTCAGGCTGGTTCTCTGCGAAGCTCCACTCACCTCCTTCCGGAGTCCTCACCCTTTCCCGCAGGGAGGACCTCATGCTCCTCCTGTCTGTGTGTCTCCCCGGATCTGAGCTGTTTCGGGTGGAGGAGAGTCCTGGGCCTCTGAAGGACAGAGGACTCCGGTGACAGAGCTGTGTGAGGCAGTAAGGAGGTGAGGCCAGTGCTCCTGGATGCGTCCTTCCTATCCAGTTTTCTCTGGCGCTGCAGGCTCACTTATTTTTATTTTTATTTTATTTTATTTTTTTGAGTCTATTAGTTAATAGAAACATCTATCTCAAAGAATGGACACTTTTTAGTGAAGCTGGCAAGTACCATCTTAAGCTAAAATGAGAAAGTGTTTCCTTAATTAGCAAGACACCTTCTATTTCCTCAGAGCCGGGAGTTCCTGTCAGGGTAAGGAAACCACTCAGCATGTGGTTTCTTCCTACTCACTGGTGGCTTCCGTAACAATGAAGAAGCCACAGTATGCTTTTGGGTTACTCTCTGCGACACCAGGAAGGGCGTCCGGCTCACATTTCTGATTCTTGGATCATCCCACTCTTCCAGACTCCTTGCCCCTCTATGTTGCCTTTGTTCTAGCGGTTCCTACTACCCTCAGTGTTTCTGTCTTTTAACTCTTTACTATGCTGACTCCTGTCTAGTCCCCTGACCATGACTAAATATTTTTATTTCTCATAGAGAACTCTGGTAGTCACTACTTGGTAAAAGAAAATTTGAATGTGTGAGGTAGCACCTCCCCCTAGAAGCATTTCCTGCCAGCCTCCCTGCTCCAGGCATTTCCCCTCTGCTCTTACGGACCCCACAACTCCCTGCGTGATGCACTGATCAAGGTCAGTTCAAGGGCTTGATGATGGAGGAGTCACCGTGCCTTAGCAGAGGCCCAGAGCAAAAAGTATCAGGGCCAAAGAATGATACTGGGGAGACTCCAGCATGATTCGAGATGGCCATGAGGGAAGCAGGGGAGCAACTGAGAAGCAGAGGACAATGGACAGGGCGAGAGCAGACAGGAGGGGCCACACACGGCACCGTGGGCCGGTGCAGAAGGAGAAGGACCTCCCCGTAGGGACAGAGCTGGTACAGAAACTGTGAAGAGAGGAGGAAAAGAAGGAGGGGAGCCAAGTGTATGTCTTCAGTTCTATTGGCCTGGGACCTGCAAATTTTTTTGAACTGTGAGTTCTAATAAGACAAAGATTTTACTTTATAACCCAGTAGACATATATCATATCCTACCTGGGGACAAGTTTCACAAAACATGCATGAGAGGCCTTGATATTTTCTTTCCTATTCTCCTCCATTGCATTCCACTCCATCTTACCCCATCTCCATCTCATCTCATCCCATTCTCTTTCATCACAAAAATGCTGATAGACTCTAAACTGATCTTATAACCCATTAAAGGTCAAAGCCACAGTTTGTGTGTGTGCGCGTATGTGTGTGTTCTTTTCCAACATTCTATTTTGAAAAAGTTAAATCTGTAGAAAAATAAAAGAACAGAACAAGAACATACATATACTCTCATCTAGATTCACAAATTACCATTTTGCTACATCTGTGCATACTTTCTGCATGTGAAAATAACATATGCATGTATGTATATAAACATGTGTATTTATGCACACACACACAATCTACATCCCTTATTCACAGTAGTTATATTCTATAAAGTTGCAGCAAACACTGAATTAGCAAATACTGCTCCTAGAGGAAATATAGGGTTAGGTTCCTGCAAGCCTCTGATCACATTTTCATTAACCTTGTTTTATGCATATTTTTGTTTAAAGACACTTTATTAAATATATGTTGTTGATTCATTAACACTGAACTCACAGCTGATAGCACTATTATAACTCACGCCTGAACAAAGCTTATCTAGCACATGAATTTTCTCCTTACAGCTCATTACAGACTTCCTGCAATTAGGATTCCCTAGACAGCACTGGAGCACTATGCTGGGCACCATTTTAAGAAGCAAAATCTCAAACAAAACAAAACAAAACACAAAAATATGGAAAACATGGTGCTAAATAGACTGTGAAAGGGATGCTTGTTTTCGGCATGAAACAGGCGAAATGAAGGCAGAGTGTCGCCTTGTTCAATCTCCGCTGGGAATGGGCAGCTTGTGGGACTCAGTTTTCACATGTCTGCAGGTGGCCCCAAAAGCACCATAAGTATTGATTTGGGGGTTACAAATCAATCTTAGCAGGCAGGCAGGCTTGCAAATATGGGATCTGCAAATACTGTGGATTGATTGTATGTGTACTTGAAGGTTGCAGACACTGTATCTCTTCACCCCTGAAAGCAGCTCTGCAGAGTAAGGACGTTCTACTATGAAACTCCATGACCATTATGTGCCTCGGGAAAGCTAACTGTCATCCAATCACATCATCTGATATTCAGACTTCTCCAATTGCCCTCAAGGATTTTAAGGACAGTTTTTGGGGGACCAGAATCCAATCATGGTTTGCCCCCACCTTGCATTTAGTTATGTCTCTTTAGTCTCCTTTAAACAGTCTCACACCTTTTTTTTTTTTTTTTAATGGAACTGACACTTTTGCAGAATTCAAGCCAACTGTCTCTTCGAATGTCCCACATTCTAGAGCTGTCGGATCACTTCCTCATGATTCCATTCTGGTGATCACTGCCTAGGTGATTTTGTGTACTTCTTTTGGCATACCAGGAGAGGGCTCCTGACGTCAATTTGTCCCTCTGCTGGTGAGGCCAAGTTGGACTCCATGGTTAAGGTGATGACCCATGGTTTGGAAAGCACAGCTCTGTGAGATAGAGGCAGTACTGTCAGCTGCAGGAGAGGGGAGGTTGAAGGCCCGAAGAGAGGAGACAAGGCCAGGAATTACTGTGTGACGAACGGCACAGGAAGGCCAGGGCCGGCCCTGAAGAGCCACAGTCTCCCTCCGAGGGCAAAGGGCCTGCATTTGCTGAGGAGCCTTTTGCTTGCCAAGAGCATGAAGAAACACAGTGTCAGTGTCTGGGGACTGAGTTTTAATTTCCAGTGAAATTGGGACAAAGTTCCTTTAGGCTAGATATAATTTCTTTTTAAGCCTTGGGTTCAGAGACTTGGAGTATTCTAAATGTTTAGAAAATTGTTATGGGTAGTAACAAAAGCCAGAATAGCTAGGTGTGACATGGTGTTTCTTTATGCCAGCGCCACTAGATGATTTAACATTTCACATGACTGTGGTCAAACCAAGTCTGAATGGAGCAAGCTTGAAGCATTTCTAGCACTGCAGCTAAGCGGCCAGGAGCCCAAAGTGACAGAACTATGGTTTACTCACCAGCCTTAAGAGTAACCTTTGGGGCTGGTTGAACTCTCAGACACCACTTGGTATTTCCTAACAATGATCAGTAATGCGTTTGGGAAGCCCGTTCGGATCATCCAATTAGACCGTGTTTTCCGAGGGGCCCTGGCAGGGCCGAACGGACCTCCTCTTTCTTTACAAGGCAGATTCCACTCTCCATCCCTCACTTGATTTCTCACAACAGCCCTGTGTAGGACCCCAGGCCAATGTGACTGTCTCCGTGTGCAGACAAGGAAACTGAAGCTCACACAAGTTAAGGGACTTGGGCGTATCACAAAATCATTGAATGGCTGCCATGTATAGAGGCCTTGACTTTCCAGCTAGGCATCCTTCCTACTGGGGCTTTGGGAGTTAAGCAGGAGTGACAGGCCATTTATTGGTTGGGAAATGCCCCCATGAGCCACTGCCAGCTTGTGTTTCCGTATTGGACTCCAGCAGTCCTTGACTCATCAGAGAGAGGCTCCGTGTGGTCAGAACTGGTCAGAAGGCGCCCACTAAAACCCTATCGATTTTCCACAAAGTCAGGAGGGCTCACGCCACTTGTCCCACTTAAAGTGGTCCCATAACTCGGGTTAAGACCAGAGGCTTAGAGTAGGACCAGCACTGGAACCCTAGCTCTGCCTCTTACTAATGTGTGAACTTGAGCAGGTTATTTAACCTTGTTCAGCATTAGTCTTCTCCTCTGTAAAATGTGGATAATAGGACCTCTCTCTAGGTCTTATTATTGATGAAGACTTGAGTTATTACATGTAAAGCACTTAGATGAGCAGTGAGTGCTCTATAGTTATTAGCTGTTATTATGTAATGTGTTTAGTAAGCGCTCAAACAAAAGACATTGTGGTGGCACTGGGGTACTTTCATACGTAGTGGTTGCTATTTGCCGATGTTACTGAGCACTGATTGTATTTTGTGACATGGCTCAAAGAGGCTAAAGAAACTTCATCAAGCACAGAAGCCCACGATTTGCACTTACTTATGATGTGCTTCATGGGATGATTTTCCATCTTGTCATCAGCATGCACTGAGGTAAACGCTGGACAAACAGAGATAAGAGATATGTTGCTTGCCCTCAGGGTTCTTCCAATTTGGCCTGTGAGGGAAGAGTGCAAAAATTCATACATAAAAAATAAAAACCAGGTAAGGTAATGTTCGGCCACATGGAGAGGGTTGGGTCTCCTTGGGGTCCCCTTGGGAGAATGGGGGAGGCAAGAACCAGGGCAGCAGGGCAAGGTCAGGTAGAGGAAGTAGACAGCAGTAGTGCTTCTGGGTTTGTATTAAGCCATTCTCATACCCTCCTTACTGACCAGGGATGAGAGAGCCAGCTCTCAGTGACAGGTCCCGAACTGGTGTGACCTCAGAGGACCTCGCAGGTGTAGTTACCCTGTGGTCAGCTCAGAGGGTCTAGGCAGCTGGTGTGGGTGTCAGTCAGAGTCAGTCTACACATGGGTCAGGGCAGCTCTGCCCAACTATTTATCTATCTGTTTGTCTGTTCACCCAGTTATCCATCTGCTTGTCCATCAACCCACCTATCCACATGTTTGTTCATTTGTCTATCCATCTCTTCATCCATGTATCTGTGTATGTTCATTCATCCACCATCTACCAGTTCATCCATCTATCTACCATCTTTCTGGGCGTCTAAATGTCGTTCTTTCCATATTTCTATTTCCCATCTCATTCTATGAGATTTGCAGTGGATCACAAAAAACACATAACATAATAAAAAATAAGCAAACACATGCACAGAGGGATAGGAAGGTGTAGAATGAGAATAGGGAAGTAAAACTCAGACTATGTTGGAAGAACATAACTGGTTGCTGCAATAGTTACAAATTTGTCTGCTAGTTATTTTTATGGTTATCTTCACTGAAGTAGAGACAATCTACCATGTGTTCAGGGGAATAAAGCCTTTTTCTCTTGTTCTCAGTTCAAAAAATACTTTATCTCATGAGGTTTCCTTCAGTTTCTAGGGAGAGGCAGCAGTCTGGTGGGTCCAAACAGTGACTTCTAAATCGGACAGGCCTGAGTTCAAATCCTGCATCCATCACTGAACAACTGTGTGACCTCAGGCAAGTCACTGAGTCTCTCTGAGCCTTACTTTCCTCATCTGCAAAAATGGGATAACTGTGGTGCCTAGCCTCACAGAACTGCAGTCCAGATTGAATAAGATTGCGTGTGTGTGCGTGTGTGTGCGTTTGACATGGTACAGGACACATAGTTAGCCTTCAGTACAAGGCAGCCATTGTTACTACTGAACAATCAATCTGTTGAATGTGGTTGGGAATTGGCATTCACTCGGCTTCTGCGTGTAGAAACTCTGGGGAGAGTCAAGGCCCAAGCACCTGTGACCGGGACAGTGCCTGCTAGCCCCGGATGGGTGGGAAAGATTCTCATTCCCCACAGTTTTTCCTGTCTGGTAGCAATCTGCTTTTTCGCAGCCCCCAAGGTCCAGGCAAGGTAGAGGGCTTGGTCCAATTGCTCTGACCCCATGGCCCCAGCTGGAAAGCAGAGACTTAGCAAGCTGCTGAGACTCACCTAATCTCCCAGCAGCCATTCCCTTTGCACTTACAGATGATTAATTGCATAGGAGAGAAGGTTTGCATCCCTCTCCTTGGCTGGGATTCCCTCTATCCCTCAAGTCCCTCATAGCTGATAGTAATTCACTCTTAACCTTGCAGTCTGCCTGGGCCTAATTTGCATCTGCAAAGTTCATGTATCCCAAATATGAGTTGAACCACCTCCCCTTAGAGACAAGGGGTGGGAGGCAGGGGCAAGCAGGAGGTGGTATGGCTTGTTCTGTCTGATAGCAAAAGCCATGGCTTAGTTGTGAGTATATTTGTATGTGAGGGAGGACAGGGTGAGAGTAGAACCATTTCATTTTGTTTTTACTTCTAAGTATCATACAAATGGCCTCTGGAATCCTCTGGCAGCTGGTGGACTTTGATTCAGCAAGCAATGAATTATATCCTCCAGTCGTGAGTAAAATTACAAATATCTTCAAGATGTTCAGTGCTCTGGGAAAGGGCAGCCAAGGCTTGTTGGCTCTGTGGGTTGCCTCCTGTTGAAGGAGCGAAATGCAGTACCTCTCTCTCTGAAGAGGAGAAAAGGGAGAGTGGGGAGGGATGTGGGAGCAGGCACCCACAACAGAGAGACCAGAGAGAAGTTTGGTTTAGGGACACAGCCGGGGCCCAGTATGGGGTAGGATGGAAGGAAAAGCCCGAGTGAAGCACCATGGACTTCCTCCAGGCTCTGCAAGTGATACCCACACCAGTGCGTGTCTGGGAGCATCTGTGTTCATCAGCACTTAGTAGAATGCATGCTAACTGACAAAGCCTCCTTCATCTCAGCAGTAACTATCTGCCAAGTCCCCCCATGTGGGAACAGACGGCTTAGGATTTGTAGTCACCAGAGCAAGATAAAGACATATAGTGGCTCCAAAAAGATCAATTATTCACTCAGCAAAGATTTGCTAAAAAAAGAAACCTAATGATATGCTAATACTGAATAATGCATTCAATTTCTATTATTTGAAAAACTAATACAGCCAAGGCATATGCCACTGGGCCCCCAGAGACCTCTGTTGAACACCCATTGTGTTGAGACTGCATATAGTCTGAGAGTTGAGGCTTGGTCTTCCCCATTAGCCTGTGAACAATACAAGGGCAAAGATTGGGTTTTGTTTATCTGGCATTATAATGGCATCTCCTCTCTTCAACACTTTTCTTGGCTTGGTAACTAGTAGCATTTAGTAAAGTTTGCTAAATGAGTGAGATGAAGTTAACCTTCTCTTGTGTCTGTTGATGGGGTCAAGCAAAGGCAAAGATAAAGAGCACTCACCTTTTAAAAAATTACTTTCCTGGGGTGCCTGGGTGGCTCAGTCGTTAAGCATCTGCCTTGGGCTCAGGTCATGATCTCAGGGTCCTGGGATCGAGCCCCACATCGGGCTCCCTGCTCAGCGGGAAGCCTGCTTCTCCCTCTCCTTCTCCCGCTGCTTCTGTTCCCTCTCTCTCTGTATCTCTCTCTGTCCAATAAATAAATAAAATCTTTTAAAAAAATAAAAAAATAAAAAATTACTTTCCTGGAAGGGAGTTTTGGCTCTGTCCCAGCTCACCATTGTGGTCAATCTCAGCTGCAAGGCACCGAGCCCAGTGCCTGGGAATTGACCCCTGGGAGATATCATCTTAAAAATATAGCTACTAAATACCTGTAAAGAACAGATATTGAGATTTGTCTGGGGATTTCAAAAACAACTCATTGACCTAAGAGTATATGATTTCTAAAAGCAATGAAATTTCATCAAATACATATTTAATATATGGAAATTCAATAATTTGCTAGATGAAAGAGAAAGAGGGAAAGTTGCCCAGGTGTGCATGTACACATGCAAACACACACACAAACACACTTACATGATGAGGACCATTCTCCCTCCCAATCCACTCAGTGGTTATAGACCTATGAGCAGGTAGGAAATGAAAATATGTCCTTTCCTCAGATGGTCTCAGTTTTTATGAACCTTACAGAGAGGGAGTGCTTTGTCACTTCAGTGTTGAAAGGTTTTTTGTTTTTATTTTTGTGTATTTTTTTATTAAAGATTTTATTTATTTATTCGAGAGAGAGAGAATGAGAAATAGCACGAGAGGGAAGAGGGTCAGAGGGAGAGGCAGACTCCCCGCTGAGCAGGGAGCCCGACATGGGACTCGATCCCGGGACTCCAGGATCATGACCTGAGCCGAAGGCAGTCGCCCAACCAACTGAGCCACCCAGGCGCCCAGTGTATTTTTTTTTTTTAAACATGACTCATCTATTCCCATTTCATACTTAGCTGAAGAAACAGATCTGTTATAACCATGAAGGAAACCAGGGCTCTGTTGAACTTACTGAGAGATGTGGTCTCCAATATGGTACTGTCCTCAGGAATTCCCAAGAGTGTTTTTAATCATTTGTGATTGTATAAATTCACTTTTAGATGCATAAAATAGAAAACTCAAGTGACTTAAGCAAGATGATTTCGTTCCAATCAAAAGTGTGTCCACAGATAAAAGTGGGCTGGTGACTCCATCCATGGCTGTTAGGGCCCATTTGTTTTTGGCTCTTTTAGTATCGGCACACATTTCCAACTCAAGGTCACCTCAAGACCCAGAGTGACTACAGAAACATTTCAGAGCCCACACTCCATGCAAGGAGGAAGAAGGGAAGAAACACCAAAAAGGTGACCTTCCCAGCCAGGTAAACCCGTCTAAAGTGCTTTCCCAGCAGCAACGTGCAATGACTATAACTTATGTATCACTGGCCAAACCTAACTTCAAGGGACTGTAATCCTATAGTTATGCATACTGTTACCCAGAATAAAATTGGGGTTCTATTAATATGAAAGAAGAGGAGAATGATTATTAGGGAGGCAAACAGCCTCTGTGCCAAAGTGAGTTCCTGCTTATGAGTTGAGTTCAAAATCCAACTCTCATGGAAGGTAAAACTCCAGAGCTAAGTCAGAGCCCTTCAGGTCCTCCTAGGTGGTCTCTGACTTGCTGGTTCCTGGAGGGCAGGTGTGCTGACCAGCCTGACAAGGTGTGAGTTTGCTCTGCTCTTTGGATGGAGAGAAACTAGCCTTGAGGGCAAAGAGCAGGTTTCTTTATTCTCATTTCACAGAGGGAAAAACACCTGTGGCAGTGGTAGGTTCTTAGGGGAAAGGGTTAGAAACAGGGCGGGCAGGTCTGAGGGGAGGACAGGCAGGCAGGGCTTTGTTCATCGGAGATGGGGGTGGAAGGGGGACCTTTAGCGCTCAGATAACCAGTGGTGAGTTTGGGAAGTCTGCTGTTGAGGGTGTGTGAGAGAGCATTTTAGGAGTGTCCACGTAGGGGATGGGCATCACGCCATTGCTCTACCCATCCACAAAATATATCCCTGTTGTGTCTACCCTGGAGTTCGCCAGCTTTCTCTTACCAATTTACAACTCTAGTGTGACTTTGGTCTGATATTCCCTCAGAATTATTTGAAAAAAAAAATATAGGCTGAGAAGATAGCAGAAAGGTACGTAGGACAAGATGGACAATGATGTTCAATGCAGCACTGTTCATAAGAGGAAAAAGCTGGACACAACCTAAATGTTCTAAGTGTTCATTAATAGGATATCAGTTCAATTATGAAATAACCGTCTGAAGAATGTTATGTGGTCATTAAAAAAGATAGATATATAACGTATATATCTATATGCGTTATATATCGTTCATATATCTATGTGAACATTTATATGTTCATTGGGATACGATGAACCCTGTGACACAGAGTGATAAAAAGATCACAGACCCCAGGGCGCCTGGGTGGCTCAGTCGGTTAGGCGTCCGACTCCTGATCTCAGGGTCTTGATCTCAGGCTCAAGTTGGGCCCCACATTGGGCTCCATGCTGGGCATGGAGCCTACTAAAAAAAGAAATCACACCCACCCCCCGCACCCCCTGCTTGTAGTAGGATTCCACTGATACACAATGTTGCATGTATAATATACGTAGGGCAGTATCGCAAAGGATGTTTTCCAAGATGTCTGAAGTGGTGACATTTTAAATAATCCTTTACTTCTTTTTGATAGTTTGCTATAGCAATTGAACATACCGACTCTGTGTTGTTTTCACAATCTGAAGAAATTAACTGTTTTATGAAAAATGCACATAAGTAAAAAATTGGAAAAAAACTCACAAATGGTCACATTTTTTTTTGTTGGGATCATAGATGCTTTTTTTTTTTTCCTCTTTTCTTTTCCCCAGATTTTCTGTGGGGTGGTTATGATATTTAAGATAGGAAAAATGAATAAACAATGTTCTAAGAGTATAATACTAATGATTGTAAATGAATTTGCACTAACAATCTTGTATCCGCATAATTCAATGACTGTCTGATCAAGCCAACAAAGGTGTGGGAAGGGGATGGGGAAAGACTTTAAGGGATGTTCATTTCCAGCAAATAAATAGCTGCAAAAGCCTTGCTTGAAATCACCAATCAGGGAGTTGAGAGGGACCCTGTAGGTTATCTCATCTAGTTCCTATTAATGCAGGTTTCTTTCCTTTATATTCCACCAGAGGGGATTCAGCCTTGCCTTGAGCAACTGCAGTGGCCAGCGAGCTTGTCACCACGGAGGTGTGTTAAGTCCATTGTTGAATGGCTCTATTTATTATTTCAACTCCCTCTCCTTGAGCTCCTACACATTGTCTCTAGTCCTAGTCTGTGGGGCAACAAGAGGCAGGTCTTGGCAGTGGCTTTCAGACTGTCTTCTGTGAAAGCCAGGTTTCATAAGGTTGTCTCCTCTAACTGTGCAAGAAAAGCAAAGCAGGAACTGAGGACTTCAGCTCAGATCTGGGCTCATCAGCTGAGACCTACTAGGAACAATATTTTTATTGCCCTGGACCTGGACCTCTGTTTACAGATGGGGTTCACACGCCACCATTCCTGCTGCTAGATATCTCCTGGGGTTCCTACTGCCTAGGTCAGACAGGTTTTTGCCCATTTTCGAACCTGGTTCTGTAGACTTCCTGCCAACTTTCTGAGCAGAGATGATTTTCCAGTAAACCCTTTTCCTTTATAAGTTAGCTAAAATCGGTTTCTGTTGCTGTGGTCAAAGAGCCCTGGCTGATACAAAGAGATAGAATAAAGCCCTCTTTATTACAAAGAGATAGCCCATTGATGGCTCACACTGAGATTCTGGTTTTCCAAACTCATCCTTAACCCACTCTGCCAGACTCCTCTATACCAAAGCTGCCTAACCTAAGCTAGAACTCTCCATCTGTGCCTGTGAAGGTGACCTTTACCCTTTCATCAATTTCCATTAAACTTAACTTTGTTGATTTGGTCAATTTCTGTTGAGGTTATTTTTAATGTGGATGACTGACCCAATTGGGGTATTCTGGGACCCAAATTTCCAATGTGTGTGTGGGGGGGTTCCCCACCCCAACAAGCAATTCCTAGACACCCTGTTGGTGTCCGAGAATTCAACTCATTCTGACACTATCTTCACAGAGATAACATCAGATTCCACAGATTAAGGGCTCAGTCCTAGGAGACAAGTGCCTCCATGCCCCCAACTTTGGACGCCAATTGCAATGGTTATAAAAGGATAGAACAGCAGATGGAAGAGATGCATCGGGCCAGGTATATGGGAAGGGTGTGGAGCTTCCTTGCCCTCTCCAGGAATGTCACTCTCAGAACCTCCATGTGTTCACCAACCTGGAAACTCTCCAAACCCAATCCTTTTGGGTTTTCATGGAGGCTTCATTACATAGGCATAATTAATTAAATCATTGCTCATCGGCAATTGATTTACCCTCCAGTCTCTCTACCCTTCCCAGAAGTCAGGGTGTGGGACTGAAAGTTCCATCCCTCAATTGCACTGTTGGTTCTCCTGGCAACAAGTTCCCATCCTTAGGTCCAAAAGTCACTTTATTAACATAACGAAAGACACCTTCATCACTCTCATCACTTAGGAAATTCCAAGGGTTTTAGGAGATCTGTGCTGGGAATGGGGTGGAAGGCCAAATATATATTTCCTACTGTAAGTCACAATATCACATGGGCACTCATGTGTCTTGCTTCTCTAAGTTTTTTTGTGTTATTTGCAGACACCATCATTAAGAATCCTGAGTCTTGGGGCACCTGGGTGGCTCAGTCGGTTAAGCGGCTGCCTTCGGCTCAGGTCATGATCCTGGGGTCCTGGGATCGAGCCCTATGTCTGGCTCCCTGCTCGGCGGAGAGCCTGCTTCTCCCTCTGCCTGCCACTCTGCCTATCTGTGCTATCGCTCTGTCAAATAAATAAATAAAATCTTAAAAAAAAAAAAAGAATCCTGAGTCTTTGTCCAAGCACTGTTGAAAGAAGGCAGTCATAACAACAATTTAATTTTAATTATGGAATATTTTGCAAGTACAGAGGAGTATAGAAAATACCACAACACATCCACATACCTACCATCCAGATTTTGCCATATTTGCTTCTGAATTTGATAGCGGCAAGTGATGGTGAGAATGTGGGGAGTATAAACTGATACCACCACTTTGGGAAGAGACTGTAGGCAATTCAAATAGAGTTAAAGATGGAGGCACCCATACCCTAAACTGAGAAATCTCATTTCTAGGTAAGTACCCTAAATAAAGTCTCTCACACAGCACACAGAGCTAAGTACACAGGAATGTACACTGTAATAACAAAACACTGGAAATGACTTAAACGGCCATCAATCTAGTATATTCATAAAATGAAATATTGTTATTAAAATAAGTAGGTAAAATTTATCAACATGGATAAATCTCAGATATATAATGTTGAATGAAAAATAGCAAGTTGTAAAAGGATACACCTAGTATGAAATCATTCATGTGAGTTTTGAAAAAGAAAGAAAAAGCACAGTTATTAAAGTACTTGGTGCTGCAGATGACCTCTGGGGTCACACTGACCTGGGTCAAATCCTGGCTTCAAGCTTTATAACCACAGGCAAGTTGTATAAACTCCCTGAACATCAGTTTCCTCATCTAGTCAGTGGGAAGAATAATAATAGCTATTTTATAGACTTGCTGTGAGGAGTGGATTATATTATGTACCTAAATTGTTCAGCATAGTGCCTGGTATGTAATAAATGCTGAATAAATATTAAATTTTGGTTCCTCTCCTCTTGCTGAGGCCAGTGAAACATAAATAGACACGGGTGGGAGTAGAAAATGGTAGGCGGGGGAGGGCAGGGAGGAAGCTAAATCAGAGCTGTATTCACAACTGGCGCTGGGAATAGCATCACGGGAGGGAAGAACACCCCACGCTTGGGAAAGTGCACAAAAGCAGAAGGCAGGGAGAGAAAAAGCTGGAAGTGTTCAGGGGAAAACAACCCAACACAGCAGGTGATTCAATCCAGCAGAATGAGCTGGGAAGCATGGCAAACGGGTGACCAAGAGAAGAAAACACATTTGCATTCTTGGAAGGAAATGCAGTGGAAAAACAAACCCCTGGACTTGGAGTAAGCAGGCTTGCCCTGAATTCCTCCCCCCGCCCACCCCCCTCCCTGCGGGGCTTCCCAGCCCTGTGGTCCACCTGCTGTGGATTACATCCTCCTTAACGCTCTTCAGCTTTACTTAGGTTTCTGTCTGGAAACTGATGGAATAAAATGGTCCATGCTTCTCTGGAAACAGTCTTCACCTACCCTACCTGTACATGCTGTGATGACCTTACAAAGTCTTATACTGATTAAAACCCCTGAAATGATGGTGTGAGTACTTTCAGAGAGAACTCACTGCTTCAGGTGGAGAAGAACAAAGGCTGGTCAAGGAAACACTCATTCCTTTTTACCTTGAAAACTGCTTTCTATTCACCGAAAACACTTTTCTCATTTCCTATCCGTTCTCACCCAGTGGCTTTCAGGGTCATTTTTCTGAGACAGAGTTCAAAAATTTTACCATTCCTCTGTTTATAGCATTTAGTGGCTTCCCCTTTGTTCTCCAAATTTAAGACCAGTTCCTTGGTTCAACCTTCAGAGAACCACCATACTTTTACTTCAACCCCTTTTTCTAATTGTTCCAATTAGTTTTCTCTCGTTTTCATCCGCCAGCATCTCTCCCGGGCTGACTGCTCCATCGCCGTGTCCTGTCTCCCCTCCATTCACACTCTTTTCCCATTTTTGCCCACTTCATCCAGGGAAGGTTATTTCCTCCCGTTGCCACCTGTCCAAATTCTACTCATCCTTCACGGCCTACTTCATGTCATTTGTTTTTCTAGAGTCCTCCTGGACTCACTTTCCTTCCTCCTGGGCTGGACATAACTATTCAGCTCAATTTTATTTAAGAAACTACTGAGCTAGGTCGGCATGAGGGAGAAAAAAAAAATAGATGATCTGTCTCTTCCATCAGCAGCCATCTAGTCAGGAAGGCAGGCACAGAACAGACCCTAAACCACGTAACAAATGAGACATTAATGTGATCGAGGACCTGCAGGGCTGCCAAGGAGTCCCGTCCTCTCTTGCCTCCTAACTTGTCTAATTCTTCTCTTGGCTAAACTGCCCTTACCTTAGATTTCCTTCTCCACACAACTCTTAGAATCATCATTTCAAAAGTCCATCAGATATGCCCTTCCCCTACTTAAAACCGTCCAGAGCCTTGCCGTTGTACTTGGAATAAAATCCAAACTCCGCGCTCTGATTTATAATGCCCTTTAAAGTGGCCCCCTTCCCGCCCTCTGGGCCTTGCCTCTGCCACCTCCCTCTCCCCCTCTGCTGTACCACACTAACCGTTGGTTCCTTAAACAAGGCAGAGCGTTTTCCTTCTCAAGACTTTGCACCAGTTCTCCCTTCCTTTATCTGCACTACCCCCTCCTGCTCACTCTTAGCGTTTTAGGTACCCGTTTCAGTATCGTCTGGTTGGCGAGATGTTTCCCTGACCCATCCTAGCTTACGTCACCTCCCCACCTGCTCTTAGAGCTTATCGCTGCCATTTTTCCTGTTTGGCTGTTTATCATGTGTGTCTTCCACTAGTATCAGCTGTGTTGTCCACAGCGCAGCCCCAAGGCGTGGAAAAGGGCCTGATGTAGGGATGGCACTCAGTAAATATTTGCTGAATGAATGAATGAATGAGTGAATGAATGAGAAGATTTCATAGAAGCAGACAGTGGAGGTTCACTAGGACAGGGAAGGGCATTTTGGGCAAAGGGAACAGCATGCATGAAAAGGAATGATGAGGGGAGTGGCTGAGACAGCCTTCTGTACTTCCCAATTGCAGCACTTGCCCTCGTCAGTGGGACTGCTTGCCTAACTGGCTGTTTTTTTTTTTTTTTAAAGGTTTTTTTTATTTATTTGACAGAGAGAGACACAGTGAGAGCAGGAACACAAGCAGCGGGAGTGGGAGAGGGAGAAGCAGGCCCCCCACCAAGGAGGGAGCCCGATGTGGGACTCGATCCCAGGACCCTGGATCATGACCTGAGCCAAAGGCAGACGCTTAACGACTGAGCCACCCAGGCGCCCTTAACTGGCTGTTTTCCCCAAAGACTGTAAGTTTCTGAGGGCAGAGGCCTTATCTCTTTGTTGACCATTATATTTTCAGTGTCCCAGCCCATCATGGGCTTCCCATGGTTACTCAAGGAATGAATGAAGGTTCTAAAAGGGGGAGCAATGGGAAATGAGACTCATTGTTAAGAACCTTAAGTGTTGAACAAAGGAGTTTCTATTTTATGAAAAATGGGGAGCATTGAAGTCTTTTGTGTTCTTTAAAAAAATTATCTATTTACTTTTTAACTTTTTAGTTTTGAAACAATCATAGATTCCCATGAGGTTGCAAAGGAAGGCCCAGGGAGGTCCCATGCATGCTTTCCCTGGTTTCCCTCAGGGTTAATATCTTATCCATCCACAGCACAAAACCAAGGAACCGACATTCCCACAATCCCACAGAGCTTACTCAGGTTTCACCAGTTTATGCGCACTAATCTGTGTGTGTGCATGTGTGCAGCTCTATGCAATTTTATCACACGCATAGCCTTGAGTAACTACCATCATAATCGAGATACTCAACTATGCCATCACCACAAGACTCCCCTGCGTCACTGTGTTATAGCCATACTCGTGTCCCCCAGCCCTAATACTTGGCAACCACCAATCTATACAACTATGTTATTTCGTGATTGTTACATAAAGGGAATCAAACAGTACGTAGCCTTTGAGAATGGCTTTCTTTTTTCAGTCAGCATTAGTTCCCTCAAATTCATCCAAATTGTGTCATATACCAAGAGTCTGTTTCTTTTCATTGCTGGGTAGTATTCCATGATATGTTTGTTTAACCACACACCATTTAAAGGCCATTTGGATAATTTCCAGACATTTTTAACTAAGGGAATCGCATGCCAAGGTTTGTCTCTTAAGACAGTAATTCTAGTGGTGGAAGATAAGAATTGGACTGATATGGGGGTTAGAATAAAGAAAAGGAGACAAATAGGAGGTCATTTCAATAACAGGAGAGAATGAGTGCTGGAACCAAGGAAGCGGCAGTGAGGATGGAGAGGAGATAATGTCAAGAGACATTTCTGAGGTGAGACTGACAGAAAGGGGTTTGTGGTGGATTTGAAGTAGAAGGTCCAGGAGGGGAAGAGGTCAACTATTTGTGGCTTGAGTGTTTGCAAGATCAGCAAACTATAAACTATGAAGTGATATTCAAGAGGAAGAAGCATTTGGAGAGAGGATATTGAGTCCTATTTTGGACATCAAGAGTGTGTGATGCTCAGCAAGACCCAGGTGGAAATGTGCATTGGCTCCGGAGAGCATTCTGTGCAGGAGACTGAAGAAGAAGCTATTAGAGCACAAGTGGCAGGAAGGCGAGCAGAGGGCCAAGGACATAACCTTGGGGAACACCAGTGGTTAATGCTACCAAGATACCAACACAAGGGGGAGAGGTATTATTTTGGCACATAGGTGGTCACTGTGTGTTCTCTGCAGGAGCAGATCTGCAGACAGAAGCATGGTGGGGCAGGTGAGGTAACAAAGGAGAGGTGAAGCAGTGGAGGCAAGAAATTTAACGTGAGCTTTTAAGAAGTTTGTCAACAAAGTTTGAGAGAGAGAGTCAGGGTGAGACAGAATCTGCCGGTACTCATCAAGAAACCCAAGACACCAGGCGCTTTCTGTGACCATAGGTAGTAACATCATAACCCATCAGATCTGTCTTTCCTGTGAGTCCACACATGATCTTGGGAACTCCCCTTTGCCACTGTGCTCAGGAAGGTACTACCACCTATCAATCCAACTAGCTCTTGACTAAAACTTATTTGCCTTCTTGGGGGTAGCCAAGGAATGTTGCTTTAAGACTACAAGGAATGAACAAATCTGTCAATTTCAAATAGGCCAGTAAATGAGGAGAGAAAATGTAGGGAGCATGGGGACTGGCAGAGACGATGGAGCAAGGTCTCTGCAGCAGGGGAAGAACATAACTGGAGAGGTCAGTCTTGGAGGAAGAATTTTTCTTTTCTCTGAGTCAGAAAGCAACCGGGTAAGAATGCAAAGAGGTGATGGTAGTTGGGATGTGCAGGGGAGGGGGGCTGAGGCAATTTTCCTAGTGCGGTGGGAGATCACTATAGTCAACAGTAAGACAAGAGGGACTGATTGCTTGAAGGGAGAGATAAAGATCCAGAGCAACCCTATTTCTCTGCAGTACCAGTCACCAACTGACATGCCATATCAGTTTGCCTACACTCTACATTCCCAGCATTTGGAACAGTGCCTGAGACATAGTAGAGCTCAATGAATATTTATTAAATGGATGAAAGAATAAATGAGGAAGAGCAAAGTGACTGCTAAACCTCATGGAGGGCTCAGCTGAGCTTGGAAATAATCCCTCCCTCCATATATATATATATATATATATTTTTTTTTTTTTTAATAAAGATTTTATTTATTTGACAGAGATAGTGAGAGAGAGAACACAAGCAGGGGGAGTAGGGGAGGGAGAAGCAGGCTTCCTGCTGAGCAAGGAGCCTGATGAGGGGCTCGGGGGATCCCAGGACCTTGGATCATGACCTGAGCCGAAGGCAGACGCTGAATGGCTGAGCCCCGTAGGCGCCCCTAATCCCTCCCTCTCTTGATGGAGCTCTCTCATCTGTGCTTGTCTCTTGCTGCCCTGTATCTGCACTATCTAGAGTCTCACCTTGTCCTCTGTTCTGCAGTGAACATCCTTCAGAGCCAGTCTGGTATGTCACAACACAGTAGGTCCTCAAAAATTACAGGCTGAATGAATGGATATGTGAACGGAATGCTAAGCAGCTCTGGTTGTTACAAAGGTCCTTTTTATGTTGCATCAAAATCCAGCTTCTTGTGACTGCTATACATTGGTTGAAGTTTTGCCATTTGGATACATAAGGCCTGTTTCTTCCTTCTTTACATAGATCTTCAAGTATTTGAATGGCTGTGGCATCTTCCCATATTCTCTCCAGGGTAAAGGCACATGATTCTTGTTTTTATTTATGTATTTATTTAAATTCAGTTAATTAACATACCGTGCATTATTAGTTTTAGAGGTAGAGTTTAGTGGTTGATTCATCAGTAGGCACATGATCCTTGTGACTGTCCCTCATATGACCGGTTTCTAAGCCCCCGGGTCTCCCTGGCTGGGGAACTCCTGCCCCCCAGGGGCTGTTTAAATATCATTCAGCTAACCCTTTGTGCAGAAAGCATGCATCCTTGGTCTAGAAACATATGTGTTTGCGCGGAGGCCCCTTTCTTATCATCCCTTCCTAAGGTTTTAAAGTCTATCTCTGTGTGAGATCCAGTGAATATCCTAAAATCAGGAGTGAGTCTGTCATTGGAGCTTACTTCTATGCCAACATTGAAGAATCTGTCGGCCCAGTATGATGGGTGACCCTGGTCCTATTAAACCAGCTGCACTCTGCAGAGAGTTGTACTTTATTCCTTTTTGGACAACAGTGAGAAATGACCGGCAAGAACCTCTGGTATTCACCCTTTGAGTTTTAACAGATGAAGATAATAAGTAAGGGGTCAGTATATCCCTGGGGTGAAGGACAGAGAGAAGCAGCTTTTTCAGCACCGCTATACAGAGAGGCCTTTTGGTTAGAGTTGTTTCGCTGAAACTCTTCATTGCCTTCACCCCTGAGGCCCAGGCTGCTGGGGGAGTTCATTAGCTCAGATCTCAGGTTTCAGTCAGAGGGGAAGAAATTGGCCTCCAAGGAGTAAGGCCATAATCCTTGTGGCTAACCCAGCATGGGCCATTTAAAAAAAAAATTATTGAGATATGATTAACATACAACAAAATATATAGATCTTAAGAGTTCAGTTTGAAGAGTTTTGACAGTTCTAGACAACCTATGTAAGCACTACAAAAATAAGAGAACATTTCCATTACCCTCCAAATTTCCCTTACATCCTTCTCGAATCAATTCTACCACCCTCCTAACCACTCTCTGACTTCTATCACTGTAAATTTGTATTTTCTGTTCCACACAAGTGGCCTCATACAGTATGTACTCCTTTGGGTTTTCTTTAACTCAACACCAAGTGCTTGAGATTCTACCATGTTGCTGTATGAGTCTGTCATTTACTTCTCTTTAGTGATGAGTAGTATTCCACTTCATGAACATGCCATGACTTATTTATCCATTCTTCTATCACCGAACATTTGGGTTGTTTACTCGTTTGGGCTATTAGGAGTAAAAGCTGTAGTGAATATTTGTGTGTAACTCTTTGTATGGACAAATCTTTGTTGCGCTTATTATTATTAGGTAAGTATCTGGAGTGAATGTGTGTGTAACCTTGTAAGACGCTGGCAGTTTTCCAAAGTTGTTATACCATTTTGTACATGCCCCCAGCAATGTAGGAGAGTTCCAGGTGCTCCGCAGCCTTTAGTGATGTCACTTTTAAAAATTTTTAGCCATTCTAGTGGGTATGCATTGCTATTCGTTGTGGTTTTAATTTGCATTTTCTTGTGACTGACGATGCTGAGCAGTTTTTCACATGCTTATTGGCCATTTGTGTATCTCCTTTGGTGAAGTATGTTTTCAGGTCTTTTGCCCATTTAATAAACGCACTGCCTTTTTACTCTTGATTTGTACGGTTTCTTTATATATCCTGGATTTTTCAGATATTGGCTGTGTATATTTTTTTTCTCTCAGTCTATGGACTCTCCATTTATATTCTTAATGATGTCTTTTTAGGACAGATGTTTAATTTTGATGTTATCAATTTTTTTTGTCATTGGTGCTGGGCAGTCTAATTTTCCCGTGAGAGGTTGTTTTCAGCCAGTAGGTCTAAGAGCCCCAGAATCTGGGATAATTGCGAGTGGGGTGGGAGTGGCAGAACTTTATCTTTTAAGTGCACAACAGCCCTGCAGCTTGGTATTTTGAAAAGACTCAAGGTTAGTGAGTAGTCCGGAGGTCTAGATTCAAGCTCTGGCTCTGCCACTTACTAACCGAGTAACCAATTCATTCGTCTGTAAAATGGGCAATCACGCTTTTGCTTCGCTGACATCTTAAGGGCCTCTGGATAATGGGATTCAAATAAACTCTGAAATTCACAGCAATTCAGCAAGCAATCCAGAGTATGAGAGTAACTGCCACTCTTACTGTGTCCCGCCCTATTCCAGGCTGCGCTCCTACTTGGGTTACTCCCCTTCTCTCCCTTCAGTCCTCATTACTGAGCATCCTTACATCTTTCTTGAGGGGCAGGCAGAAAGGAAACATTGGAAAACTTAAATCCATCTCCTGTTATTTGTATTTCCAGAGAAAAGTGCCCGAAGTGCGCCAGTCCCCTGGGACTGCGTGCAGGTCCCGACGCTCTGTGTCATGGGACGGCTGCAAGCTGCCAAAGCATCTTGCCCTTTCTCTCTAAAGTTTCCTTTTATTATGGCTCCTTGCTTTTCCACCAAAATAACCTCTCACTTACATGATTTTAAGTAGTCTGTCAGGAGACAGATCTTGTTTTCCCACAAGTTAACGTACTAGGTTCATGAGTTACAAGTAAAAGTAAAGGACGCTGCTTCTCTTGCCGTTAGCCTGTGCAGTTTTATAATTGGCCTTTCTTAACGTTGAAAATGTTGTGGTGATCTCCATCCCCACCTTGGAGGGGCCCAAGCAGGTGGGGGCCCCTGACAGGGAGTTCCTGCTCACTGCAGGCAGAGCCTTTGAGAAAAGGTATGTGGAGGGCAATTTTCTCTTGCTTCAAAGCACAGTCCTCCTTCTTGGAAGGAGCAAAGGAAGCAGGCAGGAACTCTTTATAAAGTAAATTGTCAATTGGTGATGGAAATGATCCGTTTTCTAAGTTTGGGGTACTTGGAAAACACCTACAGCTTGTGGCTTCGGACTCCTTAGACCCGCAAATGTCAAGATGGGTCATTCATGTGACAACTCATCACATTTGCCTGTGATGTGATGTGATGTCACATCACTGGCCAAACCCGAGGGGCCCACCAGGCGGCGGTGACCGCAGAAGCTGGCCCACAAATGAGAATGCCACCTCTTCGGGCTTGGCCTGGAAGCTGTCCTTTGTTGTCCTCCTCCACAGGGGCTTACAAAGTGTAAAAGCTCCCTATGCAAGTCAACACTCTTGCTTTTCACACCTCTTGAGTTTACAGAGGAGCCAAAAAACGCCAGAGGAAATATTTAACTCTAGGTCCTGTCCCTACCTTGCGGTGGGGCCTCCAGGGTCTGTTAGGGCAGGTAGCCTGTCTGAGACAGACACCTTGTAAAGGTTGAAGGGCTGGTTTACAGTCCTCACGTGGCCACAGCATCACTAAACAACAAGTCCAGAAAACAGCGTGTTAAGGGAAGTGACAGGGTCCTTAAGGCTTCAAAGGAGGAGTGGTCTGTGTTCCTTGTGTGGATCTGAGAGAGGAGAGTTGGGAGGTGAGGGGAGGCAGCAAAGGTAAGAAGCAGCTGGGTGTCATATTACAAAGCTGAAAGGAAGAAGTGGAGAAACCAAGAACATGCAAAAGAAAGATCAGAGAGAGCTATTATTATGTAATATGCCCATTGCAGACAGACAGGCGGCACTGGCCTTTCATCTTTCTTAACCTCAGATTCCAGAAAGCCTTTGCTGTAGCCTGGTCAGTCACACACAGGCACAGGCTGGGGTGAATGTCAAAGTCCTGGCAAATTCCACTCTGGACAAGAAGGTAAACTTGAGAGACATCTGAGACTTTTTCAGGTGACTGACATACTCAGTTATTGTAGTTATCGGCTTCCCAAAATTAACTCCTTTCTGTTGCCCCCACCCTCTACACCAAGTGCTTCAGACCACTAAAAGGCAGTGGGAAAATGGGTCTGCTGCCAACAACACACAGCAACTCATGCAGGGCCCCAACCTGCCCACATACTTGGCAGACACCACCCTAGACTCATGCCAACTTGAGCTGAGTGAAAAGTGAAAACCCAATCCATCAAAGAGTTGTTTTGTCTACATGACACCATACCAACCAGTTGTTTACATTGGTGCCACATGGCACCAAGGGCTGTTCTGACTGGAATCAGCCACTCTGACACCATGCGTGGCGCACAGCCTGCATCTGACACCATGTGGAGGGAAGGTAGAGCCATAGGTGAGAGAATCCCTCAGACCCAGACCAAGTCAAACACAACCAACCTGAACGAGACCTGGGTGCTGTTTCTGTACTCTTGCTGTTAGAGGAACAAGTGCTGTTTTGTCCACTGCCACAACTCTGAGGGTAAGCACGGCATCCGTGGTTTTTCCTGAATGGAAAGTGTTGCAGAGGGCAAAAAGCTGAAGGACACTGTGCCGTGCTTGCAACTAAGAGAATTAGAAACCAGAGCTGAACAGAAACAGATCCTCAGCTAAGAAAGTGTTTGGCATTTGAGAAATGTCTTAGAGAAGCTAGTCTCCGGGTCACAACCTGGACTTGGCTTAACCCAGTTGTGGGTTCTCAGTGAGCCTCAAATGACCAGCTTCCCAGGTAGGCAAATGCAGGGATGAACGTGGACCACGGAGAGAGCACTGAGGAACGCCCTGCCACTTCCTAGCTCTGGAACCTGGGCCAGATGTGGCCTCTCTGGGGATCATTTGAGGTTGGCCTGATTTCTTAGGTCACTTCAAATGGCTCTGATTCTAGGTAATAATCTTTGGACAAAAGCTAGAGAAAACAGAAGGAAAAAAGACCACAAAATCCCTAAGACGTCAGATTATTTCTCTCTCACATGCACACACATACAATGCTTTGAACTTTTTGAGTTTTCTCACTCACCACATTGCCGGTCATGCTCTAGCCCTAGACATCCACAGAGCTCAGCGCCTGCCTCACCTCACTCTCCTCAACTTGTTACCTAAACGTGCCTTCTCAGGGGCCTTCACTGGACAGCTGATCAAAAATTTCACCTGCCACTTCCATCTCTCTTCCCTGCTTTATTTTTCTCCTTAGCACTTACCATCATATAATACAATAAATATTTCCTTATTTGTCTTGACAGCTTATTGTTTGCCTTCCACACTAGAATGTAAACTCCACGAGGGTCAGAGTTTTCTCCCTTGCGCACGGCTAGCTCACCATTGTACCCAGCTAAGACAGCACCTGGCACATAGTGAGTGATTAATATGTATTTGTTGGATGAGTTAGCAATTGTTTCCTGTCCTTTAAGTAGAGCAAATATCTTTCATGAACACATCAGGACACTGAGGCTGAGTGTTTCTATGTTCCTGACTCCTAGCTTTTTGAGAAAAAACAAAACATTTCCAATGACTAGGTTTTTGCTTTTTTCTCCCCTCTCCCTCAGGTAAGACAGGAAGGCTGGGGGGACTGGAGTTGGGTATCCCCCTTCCGCCCCCATCCCAGCATAGAAGGCTAGGGTGGGCTGGATTTGAGTACAACCATTCCCATTTGTTGGTTAGGTTCTGGTAAAATAGTTTTCCTTGAGGGCGGGCCTTGTTAAAAAGAACAGAATGCTCCAGGCATATTTTAAAATGGCTGTTTTTCTCTTCTCCTTGCTAGGAACATGAAATTCTTTTCTTTCCTTTTCCTCTTTTTTTTCTTTCTTTCTCTCTCTCTCTCTTTCTCTCTCTCTCTCCCTTTCTCCCTTCCCTTTCTAGAAAGAGCGAATTCCAGGAATTTTTTATTGTTTGACTGATAGAACACATAAAAACACGCAGAGAAGTCCCCAAGGAAATGATGGTTACATTTCATTGTTTTTGCCCTCTGGTCCTTTGTCTTCTAAGCATTTATTATATTTTCTTATAAAGATAATAGACATTTATTTTTACCACAAATGCAATCCAAGTGTGAATAAATAAAGGTATCATCTTTTAATATCTGTCCCTTCCTGCCATGTTCCTTTAAATGGAAAAAAGAGCTGAGTGCCTCTTCGGAGCCTGTTTGGCCATAGCTGTCGCACCCATGGTTTTAAAAACAGACTGTAACGTACGTTCTCAAATTCCTTCTTGAACTACAGCTCATTCTGTTAAAGAAATCCTGGGAAAGAAGTCCTATTGGTATTGTCGATACTTTCCCAAAAGGGAGGATGGTACCTGGGCTGAAGGGTCTCCCGCAAACTGAGGACACTAGGAAATTGTGCAGAGGCCAATCTTGTCAACAAGAAACCAGCTCCTTCAGTCGAAGCTAGGAGAATGCCACCCACCGTGGCTGACCCAACCATGCCCACTGGTCCATTTCTTGCTGCCAGTATGGCTCCTGTTACAGCACCGCTTGTGATGAAGTGCCAGGGATCTTCTTTCCCTTTGATTTGAACCAGACTGCAGTCAATAGTGGAAAATAAACCTCCCCAAACTGTAAAGCTATCTCCCAACTGCAGAGCCCTGGTTTTAACAGCTGCCAAACTCCCTCATAGTCTGTGGTTTACTCCCACTGGAGAATTGCAAAAACCTTTGATTGCTTGAGAGGTCCTGCCACCTGTGGAACCCATCCTAAAGGCTCCACCACAATCATCTACAATTCACCAAGGGCAAGGCTGCCAGGCATACTCCTCCATCTCAACTCCACCTGTGCGAGAGATCTTTTTCTGATCTTTACCATGAGAACCTGGTAGGGCTCCTGTTAATAAAATTCACAAAAATGTGGTGGTCTTCTAAGACTGGGCACCCCAGAGCTTTTAACTCTCAAACTTGTACACTGAGCCTCCAGCAGTATGTCAATTACAATGTAAATTTTCTGATTCAGGACTGGTTCCAGCAAGGGTTTCTGTTTCTGGGCTTCTGCTCTGGTAAGCTGCCCTTCTCTGTATCCACCTGCCCATCTCTCTAAATTTGGGGGCAGCAATTTTCCCTATGATCTCCATTCTTTGATGGATCTGAGAAGAACTGTTGATTTTGTTTGTTCAGCTTTTTTCTTGTGAAGAAAACTTTCAAACTCCTTACATGCCAGACTTTTAAAAAAAAATTTTACTGTTGAGTTTTGAGAATTTATATATTCTAGATACTAGTCCTTTGTCAAATATATGGCCTGCAAATAATTCCTCCCAGCCTATAGCTTCACATCCTCTTCACATGTTCTTTCAGAGCACAAGTTTTAAATTCTGGTGAAGTTCAATTTATTTTTATGAGGTCCAGTTTTTTCCTTTTATAGATCATGATTTTAATGTCAAATCTAAGAACTTTATACCTATCCCTGGATCCTAAAGATCTTCACCTGTTTTTTTTTTTTTTTAACTAAAGGTTTTATGTTTTAAAGTTTACATTTAAGTCCATGATCCATTTTGTATAAGATGTGAAGTTTAGGTTGAGGTGGAGGTTCTAGTTTTGCTTTTAGATGTCCAAATGTTCCAACACTGTTTGTAGAAAAGGTTACCCTATCTCTACTGAATTCCTTTTGCACCTTTGTTGAAAATCAGTTGACTATATTTGTGTAGGTCTACTCTGTTCCACTGGTCTATTTGTCCATCTTTCCACCAATACCACACTGTCTTGATTTCTGTAGTTACAGAGTAAGTCTTAATATTGGATAGAGTGATCCCTCTCACTTTATTCTTCTATCAAAAATATCTTAGCTATTCTGTGGCCTCTGCCTTTTCATATATTTTAGAAGAAGTCTATGTCTACAAAAGTCCTTTCTGGGATTTTGGTTGGGACTGCATTAAACCTATATATCAATTTGGGAAGAGATGACATTTTACCATGTTGAGTCTTCCAACCATGAACACTGCATCTCTCCATTTATTTAGGTCTTATCCGATTTCTTTCACCAGAATTTCATCAACATTTTATAATTTTCAGAATGCATATCCAATGCATGTTTCATTAGATTTTTATTTATTTAATTTGGAGCGATTATAAATAATATTGCTTTTATTTTCTGCATATTTATTTTTTTAAAGATTATATTTCTTTATCAGAGAGAGAGAAAGCACAAGCAAGGGAGAGGGAGAACGAGGGGCTCCATCCCAGGACCCTGGGATCATGACCTGAGCAGAAGGCAGACACTTAACTGACTGAGCCACCCAGGCAGCCCTATTTTCTGCATATTTATAGCATATACAAGTGAAAATATTTTTGTGTGTTGATCTTGTATCCTGTGACCCTGCTAAATTCAGTTATTAATTCTAGGAGGGTTTATTTATTTTTATTTTTTTGGTAGATTCCTTGGGATTTTCTATGTGGACAGTCACATCATTTGCAAATAGTTTTATTTCTTCGTTTTCAATCGGGGTATTTTTAAAAATTTTTCTTGCCCTATCCCAGCGGCTATGCCTTATAGTAGTATGAGGAATAAGAGGAGTAAGAACAGACATCTTTGCTTTGTTCCCAATCTTAGGAAAAAGCAAGCAATCTTTCATCATTTACTATGAGGTTAGCTGTAGACTTTTTGTAGCTGTTGAGATAATTTTCTTCTAATTTTGCTGAATTTTAAAATACACAAATGAGTGTTAAATTTTGTCAAATGTTTTGTGTCAATTGATACATTGTGATTTTCCATCTTTAGCTTGTTGATACAGATACAGATTGGTTTTCAAATGTTAAACTACGTCACATACCTGGAAAATAATTCTACTTGGTTATACTGTTTAATTCTTTTTATACACTGTTGCATTTGGTTAGCTAAGTTTTTTGTTTTTGGCATCTAAGTTCATGAGTGATATGGGTAGGTAATTTTCTGTTTTTGTACTGGCTTTGTTTGGTTTCCTTATCAGGGTAATACTGGCCTCATAAATGAACTGAAAGTGTTCCCTTCTTTCTATTTTCTTGAAGACATGATGTAAATTGGTGTTAATTTTTCTTTAAATGTTTGTTAGAATTCTCCAGTGAAACCATCTAGGCCTAGAGTTTTTTCTTTAGGAGACTGTATACGTATTTATTTATTATTATTTTCAGAAGCTTTTAAATTGTGAATTCAATTTATTTAATGATTTTAAGAATGTTCATATTATTTGATCTTGGCTGAAGTTTGGTAATTTGTGGTTTTTGAGGAACTTTTCCATTTCTTTTAAGTTGTCAAATTTATGAATGTAAAAATTACTTGGGGTAATCTTTTATTATCCTCTTATGACCACAGGATCAATGATGATACCCTGTTTTAGTTCTAATACTGGTGATTTATATTCTTTTTAAAAATTTTTTTGCCATCAGTCTCAATAGAGGTTTATCGATTTTACTAATTTTTCCAATCAACATTTTGTTCTACTGATTTTCTCTATTGTTTCCTATATTCAATTTTACAGATCTCTATTCTAATCCTTCTCACTTCCTTCTGCTTGTCTTGGGTTTATTTTACTCTCTTTTTTTTCTAGTTTCTTGAAGTAGGAAGTTAGCTTATTAAGATCTTTCCTTTCATGATGTAAGCATTCAGTATTAGAAATTTTTCTCAACACTGCTTTAGCAGTATCCCACATACATATATATATTTTTAAAGAATTTATTTGACAGAGAGAGACACAGCGAGAGAGGGAACACAAGCAGGGGGAGTGGGAGAGGGAGAAGCAGGCTTCCCGTGGAGCAGGGAGCCCGATGTGGGACTTGATCCCAGGACCCTGGGATCATGACCTGAGCCGAAGGCAGATGCTTAACGACTGAGCCACCCAGGCGCCCCAGTATCCCACATATTTTTGATAGGCATTATCATTTAGTTCTAGGATTTAGAAAAATTTCCCTTGAAATGTCCTTTTTACCAATAGATTAATTTTAGAAGTGTGTTTTTAGGTTTCCAAGTGTTTGAAGATTTTCCCGTTAGCTTTCTTTTATTGATATCTAGTTTGATTACACTGTGCTCAGAAAACATACTCTGTATAATTTTTTAATTCTTTTAAAATGTTGATGTTTGTTTTATGGTTTTATTTTGATTTATGTTCCATGGGCAATTGCGGCGAATGTGTATTTTGCTGCTGTTGGGTGAAGTGTTCTATAAATACCAATTATAACCTTTTGGTTCATGGCACTGATGAGTTCTTTATCATTGCTGAGAGAGGAGCACTGAAGTCTTCAACAGTTTTTATTTATTTCTGCTTTTAGTTAAGTCAGCTTTTGCTTTACATAGTTTGAAGCTTTGTTGTTTGTGCACACACATTTTAGGCTTGTGATGTCTTCTTGGTGGATTGAGCCTTTTATTGTTATATAATGTCCCTTTCTGTCTCTGGTAATTTTCTTTGCTCTGAAGTCTACCTTACCCAATTTTAATATAGACACCCTTGCTTTCTTTTGATCAATTTGCATGGTATATCTCTTTTATCCTTTACTTTCAACCTACCTACGACACTGAGTTTGAAGTAAGTTTCTTATACATGGGATACAGTTAGGTGGTTTTTTATTTTTTAATCCACTCTGTCAATTTTGTCTTTTGACTGGTATATGAAGATCATTTGTAATTAAGGTAATTTTTGATATGTTAGACCTAAAGTATGCCATTCTATTATTTGTTTTGAGTTTTTTTTTTTTTTTTCCACTCTGGTTCTTGTTCCTTTTTATTTGCCTTCCTGTGGGTTAAGTACTTTTTAGAATTCCATCATGATTTATTTACGGTGTTTTAGAGAGATATGCTTTCCAAATATATAGTTTTTGTAGTTGCTCTAAGTATTACAATATACACATACATAGAGTCCCGTCTCACTAGTATCAACATCCTACCACTTCAACTGAGTATGAGACCCTCATTTCCATGTAAGTCCTTTCATTTTTCCCACTTTTAAATATCATTGTCTTGAGCATCAAATGATGCTATAATTTTAGTTTCAGGCATTAAATATGACTTATAAAACTCATGAGAATAGTGTATCATTAAGTATTCTTATTTCTTTCTGCTGTCTTTTCTTCCTTCCTGATGCTCCAAATTTCCGTCTTTTAGCATTTACTTTTTGTTTAAAGAACTTCCGTTAGCTAACCTTTAAGGGTATACCTGTTAGTGACAAATTCTTAAAAGTTTCCCTTCATCTGAGAATGTCCTTATTTCCCCTTAATTCATGAAGGATAGTTTCACTGGATATGGAATTCTGGGTTGACAGTTCCTTCAGCACTTGTAGAATGTGTCACTTTCTTCTGGTCTCTGTGGTTTCAAACGATAAATCTGAAAATTGGTGTTCCCTTATAGGTAAGGTGTCATTTTTGTCTGCTTTCAAGATCTTTCTCTTTGTCTTTGGTTTCTAAACATTTAATTAAGATGTATTTTTCACTTTTATCTAGTTTGGGTTTTACTCAGCTTCTTGAATATACAGATTTGTGTCTTTCATCGAGTTTGGGCCATTTTTCAGCCACCATTTCTCTGAATACTATTTCAGCTTTACCCTCTTCTTTTTTGAACTCCAATGATACAAATGTTGGGTCTTTTGTTATTACCCCACAGGTCCTGACCTATATTCAGGGGTTGCGGGCCCATGGACCATTTAATTTTCAGAGACTCTGTGGTGCTATTTTGCTCTGTTCTCAGCCAGAGAACGCTCTTTGTCCCTCAGGCCTTACGTTCCCTTGGCTCAGTGCTTTTTGTGATAGAGGCTTCCTGTCCACACTGTCTGGCTGTCTCAGAGTCTGTGTGGGGAGGGGAATCTTATACCTGCTGGGGCAAAGATGTTTCCCAGGCTGAGCTGCTTGTTCTGACTGGGTCCCTCTTTCTGTTGTTGCCTGGCTGTTCTGGCATCTCCCAGCAGGGAAGGGAGGATTTCAGGCTGCAGGAAAGGATAACTCTCCCCTTGGCCACTTATTATTGGTGGGGCATTCATCTATCCCACTTGCTGGTGGCATCTAGCTTACCTAAAGGTGTCAGAGGGACTCTGATTGATCGGGGGGAAAAATCCATGTATCTGGGCTGTCTTCTGTTGCTAGGCTGAGAAAGGTCAGGTCTTGGTCTCCTTTCTTTTGGATGAGGGGAGATAAGATGCTCAGTTATTGTTGTTTCTCTAGTCGTACAGTTCTGAACCAATTTACCTTCCTCTTACCACCATTTAGAATTCCCCTTTGGTTGTCTTTTGTATTATTTCCAGGATTTGTAGTTGTACTTAGTGGGGAGGAGATGGGAGACACAAGTCTACACCACTTTCTCTGGAACAAATTTTTAGCTCAATTATTTTTTTTATTTGTCATAGCTTTCTGAATTATTTCCAATACTGGGTTATTACTTTTTTATATTAGAAATATCTAGCCGTTTCTATAACTTAGAGTTTGGATTGGTTCTCATGTATATAACTGTAGTCTGCTTTATTATGGAGGAAGTTTTATTATCATCCCTATTTTAAGGTGAAAGGCTGAGAAAAAAGAGCCTAGGGTCAGAATGAGGCACTAGCTGAATGTACTCACCATGTAGGGCTACTGTGAGCATTAATGAAATAATGCATTGATTAGCAGAGCATGCAAGTGCCCAGTGAATATTAATGTTAACTTTCTTCTACACAGCCCAATTTTTTCCTTAGTTGTTTAAAGTTCCTGGGGCAGAAACAATCTGTTTTTTTGTTACCTCTTATCCCTAGGGTCTAGAAGGGTACCTGGTAATAAAAATTAAACTGCCTGAATAGCATTTATATCACGTGTAACACCTTCATCTCCCCAAGACATGCTCCTTCCCCCTTTTCAATCTTCTTCGAACTCCTTGTGACTTCCGCTTCTTGTCCGAATTAGCTAGCTCATCCATAGCTTTCCTCCTCCTCTATTTGCTGTGCCTACAAGCAGTAAGCTTCTCTGAATTCATGTGTTTTGATAATTGTTCCTCAGTCATCTCATTCTTGAACAAAGATATAAAATGTTTCTTTTCTTTCTGAAAATCTTAGGCGGTAACAATCACGGCCCCTGTGACTTGGAAGAGTATTTCTTTATACCATCCATTTTACTTGCTTAGAAACAGGACTACCTCCTAACTATAGGTTTTAAGCCAACTTATTCACTCTTCATAGCAGATCAAGAAGCTGCAATAAGTCTAAATTTTATTCTAAGTTACCGTAATTTAAAATCAAACCTATATGTAAATAGTTAATATTTAAATATTAATGTCTCCGAAGCCTGCACTTTATATTGCCATGTAAAATAAAACCAAACTCCAGAAAACGTATTTACTTTGTCCTAACAAATCAAATAAGTTAGAAAAACACTTTGAACTATCTAAACATGTATGTATGCCCCGGACACACGATGCACAGTAACATGTCCTATACAAAGTTAGGAACAATATACATCTGATACCATCCTCTGTGTATGTTTCTTTGGGACTTCAAAATTTTCCCAATTATACACCTTCTGCCAAGTCTATCATACATCTGACATTATGCAGAACTGACACTCAAGGAGTTCACTGTGTTTAAAAAAACCCCACAAACAATAAAGATGAAGGATTTATACTCACAGGTGGCTCAGAAAATGAGTAGGACTCATACTTGGGGCAGACAGCACAGAACTCAAGAGAACTCTTCCTTTCAGCAGGAAACTTAGCTTATGAGATATCCTGATAACCAGAATAGATATTAAAGAAAGTTAACATTTTACCTAACTTTATTATTCAGTTTTTTTTTTTTTTTTTTTGTATTGAAATACGCAGTTTTCAAAGACTTCCTCTCAAGCCATTAAAACATGACCAGGTAGGAAAATATCAGTTAAACACTACCATAATTTTGATTAAGATACATAATATTCTTAGAGTTTCTTTTCAACAGACAAAATATGCCAGTGGTTCAAGGACACCTTAGATCCTTTCAATTCAATGTCATGCCATGAAAGGTAGAAAAACACAAAATGAGATAATTCCTTGAATCCAGTGTTTTTAGTTGATTGAGACTCTTTTTTAGCAGCAAATTATCTTTGTATTTCTGTAAAATATAGAGAGAAATTAACATCAGTGTTTCTGTACATTGCCCACATATAATCAGTGACATTTCTGACAGTGGAGTTGCTAGTCTTCAGTGTTCCATTAAAGCAAATCACTTTTTCTGGACTAAGGTAGTTTATGATTTTTGAATTTCTTTGAAATGGTGGTTAAACTTACACAGAGTGAACCTCAATGAATTTCGAGAAGGCAAATATGCAACATCCATGAAAAGCCAGTAACATTTAGTAAGTTTATATGACTTTGTAAGTATTGATGTGTTGGGGTGTCTGAATCCAGACACCTTGGGATATCTGGACGTGCCTGGGGTCAACTGGGTACTCTGGTCAGAATGGTTCAAATTTAGATAAGAAAATCTCATACAATCAATCAAACTGAGTTAATGGTTCTCTTGATATGAGAATATAGACTATATCTGATTCTAGGAGCAAAATGAAATCATAATGCCTAAGAAAATGAAGACTGTGTGTCTAAAGCATGACTTGTTTGGTAAATGATAAGATTAGGAAAATATAAAAGAAAAAAAAAACCCCTCTTTTTCTAGAAAGACTGACCCTGGTCTATGACTAGAAGTTCAAAGTTCCAATTCAATATTAAATACATTTCATAAAATTTCCAATGTGAAGCAGAAACTGGGTTCATTAACTAAAACAATTCTACAAAAGGGCAATATTGCTCTGATGGGATTGTTAACGCTACAGACTTTTTTTTTTTATTTAAGAGACAGCATGGACTTCATACATATCCATTATCAGTGCTTCGAAAACCAAACAACTTTAAAAGTTAGCAGCAGTTTCTGCAAGTACAAAAATACACATTTATTACATTACATATGGTAGTAAAATTTGTCAAGATATATTATACAAACTCAAAGCATTTTAGATAAAGCATCAGTCTAATATATTATAGATTGACAGAGTATAATAAAATGACACGTAGTCTGTCTTCCAATCATACAATATAATACTTTACAGCAATATTAACAAACTATTCACATTAAGTATTACAGGAGTATCTAAGGGAACACAAGAGAATAGGAATGGTTATGGAAAACCTCAGCATCTATTTTCTTCTATGATTCAAATTGGGTGGATAATTTTCTACCCAACCATATGAAAGAAAAAAAGGAGAGAACTATTATTTTGTTAAGTGGAGAAACAAGTTCTTCCAGAAAGACACTCCAAGCCGTAAGAACTTTTTTCACATCTTGCAGTTCCGACAGTAGTATGCCCTAAGGGTAAGGGGAACGAATCCCTGTTGCCTTTATATATTATACCACAAAAGATGCATATGGACACTCAGGAGTCTAAATATAGGAGTGGCTGTTTATAAGGTAAAATCTACTTCACATCTGTGACTGAGATGGCCAGTGTCATGAAGGAGCTCTTTGGATACAGAGTTCTGAGAGTTAATTACAATGCTTAGGGCCAACAGGGCCATGTCCCGTAGAGGTAGGTAGCACGTATAGCTAATACTGAAAGGACTTCTACTTTACAGAAAACATTATTATTATTATTTTTTCTATAACTGAAAAAATGCAACCTTTAGGACAACAGGGAAAGAACATTTGACATGAAAGTTTTCTAGTGGCTAAGAAAAATAATTTGGTATAAGTTAGTTTGTGGGAGAAAGGTCCATCTAATGGTGAACTAAAGAGGCCAAATGGGTTCTAAGCAACTTCTTATAAGGAAGTAGTTACAACGAAGGAAGATGCACACCCACTCCTGATTCTATCCCTCCTTACTGGCTGGTGGGGCCTCGCCAATCCACAGAGATGACCCAGGGGGTATACTGGTATAATCTTTAAGGCAAGAGAGGGGAGAAGTATTCATGGATATGAGATAAACTAATGCAATATAAACCATGAATCATCTGGGACAAAAATATGTAAAACTTCTGCACGTGAGGAAATCCAAAGCCAATGACTGTCTGAGAAGGCCTGACTGCTGCTTTGGTGGGCGTTCCATTCTGTGACTCTTTATAACCTGCCAACTTAAAATTACTCAACTGCCAATGACAATCAGAAAAGGGACAATTTATCAGTAATTTTTCTGGCTGGCTAATCTAAGAGGCAGGGCTATAGAAAAACATTTTTCAGCAAAGAGGAGCATGCTTTGGTCACATGCTGGCAACAACTTCATGTAACAGAGAAAGGACTGGTGTGGCGATCTTTTCCTCCACACTAAGACAGCGAATGCTGTCAGGAGGTCACCTTCTAATAGGAAAAGTTTCATTTCTGGAGAATGTCCCTAGCACAGGCACCTTTGAAAAGGATACCGAAATGAGCAACCTTTCCTTCTTTCTCCTCAGAGCTCTATGTCCTGGAGCCTTTGCAGAGCAGTGGAACACCAATGGAAAAATAAATCAATGAACACAACCAACAAATAAACTATGATACTCATGGCTGTTGAATCATTCTACTTTATTCCATTCTAGCTGCATCGATGGGCTGATTCCTGGAATCTTCCTGTGAGGGCGTGTGACTACAGAATGTCACAGAAATGCCTACTAGCTTGGATTCAGGGAAACGTTTTACATGATTTCCTTCAATACTAGACATGCTTTCTTTTTTTTTTTTTTTAATACTTTGATTAGTGGCATTTTTCTTGCGTAGTTATTAAAAACATTCCGTGGAATGTGGATGTTTCTCTGCACCCTTCCCCTCTCTCCACAGTCCTTATTCTTCACTCATGATATCCTGGCCTTTTCAGGATACTAATCTCATGTAAGGCATGTCTCCTCTACAGAAGATGTTTTCTCTGGCTCTCTGCTAATACCTCTAAAAACACATGATGGGACCGATCCCAGGCTCTAATAAGGAAAAGCCTCCCAAACAGGTGATGAAATTTTTTAGTCTAAACTTTTTGTCAAATGGTCTCAATAAAGAGAATTCTTTTGTTGTCCTAACTATTAGCAGTGATTACCCTTATGCTACCCATCCCATGTATTTATACAAAGGGGTCATAATAATCTTGTCTTTATATCACTATTAGCCCAGTTTCTGTTCTTGTAGACATCAGATTCTTAGACTTGTCTCTGTCCTTATACACATCACATTCTTACTGTGGTTAAATGTCTTTGGCTAAATGTTGGTCCCCAGTATCGCCAACCACTGTAGGCTCTGCGTCTGGGCCGGACAGATCATCCACAGACAAAGAGCTGGGTGAGGATCTCTTACAAGGCAGAGTACCAGGAGAGCACTGCTCACTATTCTCTCCATCCTTGTATGACTTCACACAAAGCTTGAGTCTGTCCTCCACTAGGCTGAATGGAGACCTACAGTGTCTCTCTGAGTCCTGGCTGGGGTAAGAACTGTACCACTGGGCTGTTTGCACAGTTCCAAGTTCTTCAGGTGCCCTTTGGGGCATGTCTTGCTGTCTCTCTTGTAGTGGGTTGGCTTCTGATATACCAGGAGCATGTGGAGGTGGCTCCATGGGTCCTTTTAGAGAACTTACTTTCTTTTCCTCTGGTCTGGATGCCCTTGTCTTCTTTTTGAGGGACCAGTTTTTCAAACTGGCCACACCATTTCTCAACCATGTGCTTGGGTGAAGAGTTACAGAATGTATTTGTGAATGCCATTCTACAGTATCCTTTTTCGTATAAGCCAGGCGGCTGCTGGCCTGCCCTGATGAGGGACCAGGAGTTGCAGAAATGAAGCTGGAATTGCTAAAATCAGAGGAAAGCTCTTCTTGTTTTCTTTGAGCTTGAAAAGTGCAATCTATTGGAGAGGAAGTTTCAGTGGGGGTAAACACAGAGTGTTCAGAAATCTGAGAAAAAGCACTGTCTTGGGAGCTCACTGACGAGCCAGATGGGGAAGTTCCTGGGGAGGACAGGCTGGAATAGCTAGTCCTTGGGCAGATGTTTAATCTTGGGGGTAAAGCCTTCTCAGTGTTTTGGTTTGTGCCACTACTCTTGCCCACCTCGATCCCCATGACCAAACTCTGATTAATGAGCTTTTGCCCCTCCATTTGCAATGACTTGTGCCGCTTGAGATAATCTTCTTCTCCATGCAAGAGACCAGCATCATAGCTAGTTTTATGTTGTTTCTTTGAATAAATTCCCCTGAGATAGGTCAGTTTGCAGTGCTGGTCATCCATGTTGGGCTCTGAGCAGCGCCGGTGCCTCCTTGAACCCTTGAGGGCATCTGCTGTGTTTGGTGGGGAGTATCCAGATGTATCTGCACCAAAGGGCTGGTTCCTGGGATGATCCTGTGAGGATATGTGACTATATGATGCCACAGAAATGGCCACTGGCTTGGATTTAGAAAAAAGTTTCACATGATTTCCTTCATTACCAGGTAAGCTTTTCTTCTTAACATTTTTATTAGTGGCATTTTTCTTGGTATCAGTGCCTACGACTAAACTCTGTTTAAAATAGGTCTTACCCTCTTCCTGGAGGGGTTGATTCTGCTTCAGATAATCCTCATCTTTTTGTGAGAGAATTGCATCACAGCTGGATTTGCGTAGCTTTTTCTGATAAAATTCCCTGAGATAGGAAAGCTTAGAATCTAGATAATCGATGCTGGGCTCTGAGCAGCGCCGGTGTCGCCTCAGGCTTTTCGGAACATCTGCTGCAGCTGTGGACAGGTAGCTGGGTGTGCTCATGCCAGATGGGGCCCTGGCATGATCGCGCAGTGGGACCTTTGCATACACTACTGCAATGTTCACTGGCTTGGATTCAAGAGGCTGTTCCATCTGAATGTCTTCATCTTTAGAACGGTCCAAGTCAAAGTCGCTCAGGGTTAAAAGGCCTTCCACCTCAGGCTGGTCGAGGTCATAGTCACTGAGGGTTAATACAGAGTCCATACTTCTGCTACCCTGACCAAGTTTCTTTACCAAGTCACTACAAGGAGCATCAACATCCTCATTTAGCTCATTTTCCAAGCTGTCATAGGAGGAGTCATTCAGTTGGAAGCAAGAGATATCTGTCAAAAAATCAAACCACAGTTAACATTTTTGCTTACCAAAAATACATGCTGCCTTAAAAAAAACAATCTATGGTACTTAGTTTAATTTTCTTTTTATGGAGATTGTTCATATTCCTACTCTTAGAAAGGATCTTTTTCAGTCTTCCCAGAATAAAAAAAATATGTTGATGTTATATACTGAATTTATCTCAGTTCCTGAAGAAATAGGCTTTCTTAATTAAGATCTCAAAGCAATAAGGACATGTTGTTAATACCAAGAAATGGTACAAAATATAAAGGAATGAATGCCAGGTATATGCAGGTTCATGACTGTGGGTGAGCACACATGGTTTGGTCTCGGAGGAATCATTTACTAACCCAAGCTCTTCAATGTTCACTACTTTATTTAATCTTTACAACAACCATAAAAGTTAGACATTATGGTTACCCATATTTATAGATGAAGATATTGATGTTCAGTGGCAAAAATGGTTATATGCAACTAATGAATCATTGAACACTATACCAAAACCTAATGATGTACTATATGTTGGCTAATTGAATTTAAGTAAAAAAAAAAAAAAAAAAAGAATAATTGGTCAAAGATAACTAGTAATTGGTGGTCTGGGAATTCATATTCTGGAAGGTTGGATGGTTTCAAAATCCCCCCTGGCCCCACAGTACTAGTTGTTTCTAAACTGTTTCGCAGTAGGCTGAAATGTCTCGGGGGCCACTCGAAGGAGAAGCAGGGAGAAGACCAAGCCTGCCTCTACCTCTTCAGGGACTTGTTACTCTAGTTTCAGCCACAGAAGTTTTCTACTATATATGTCAGGGATCCTTGTAAAGCTTTATTTAAAAAAAGGTTAAAAACATACCATATGATGCTTCTGGAAGTTTTGGACCTCATCTTACACATTTCTGAACCCCCACCACTGTGTTAACATGACCTGACCTATTAGCAGGTCATCCAAGGAGGAGCAGAAACCCTAGGCCCACGACTGAAGTCAGAGGTTTCCTTCACTGAGCTGCGGCAGGCCCCAGGACACTGTCCCAGCATTTTCACAGACACATGTCTGTTTCTCACAAAAACCAATCCAATTATCCACAATACCTGAGGCATTCTCTCTAGTATCACATCTCACTGAAACCTGTCCCAAGAGGGAAGTGATTTCTTCTCCAAATATCCTACAGCAATTTTCAATCAGAAATTGTATAAGCAGAGAAACCTGCACAAAAAAGGACAAAAACAAAGTGCTACTTTCCATATAGAATGTCTATAAAGCACATTTCATATATAAATCCTGATTTTACCATAAATGAAAAAGAATCCTGAGAAAAATTCATGTCTGCTTTAAAAATATACAAAACAGTTCCCCCTAAAAAACTATGATACTCGCAAGAGTAGTTTGGGTGTAGAAATTAATTTTAATTGGTGGACTAAAGTTTCTTATGGCCTTAGCTCAATGTTAACATTTTTTTATACGAATGCTACATCTTTAAAATTAGGGTAACTTGGGGCCCCTGGGTGATGCAGTCGGTTAAGCATCTGACTCTTGATTTCGGCTCAGGTCATGATCTCAGGGTCGTGAGACTGAGCCCCACATTGTGCTCCTCACTCAGCATGGAGTCTGCTTAAGATTATCTCTCTCCCTCTGTCCCTCCCCCTGCTCTCTCTCTAAATAAATAAAAATTTAAAAAAATGAAATAAAATTAGGCTAACAAAGTATTCTCTATAGGGCATTTGGGGTAAAGAAATAAACTTTCTTATTAAAATTCATGAAGTATCATTAGGTAAAGACTTATGAAATATATTTCATATATAAAAGGCAGTTGTCATAGTGTGGGAAGTGGGCATCCTCTGTGGGTTTCCTGTGAAGCAGGGAGACAGCTAGAGAGAAACTTGCATTTTGCCTCACTAGTCTCTACCTATGCGATTCCTTCCCTTAGGCTCCATGGAGAAGGTGGGGGAGGAGGAAAGATCTTACAAGGGAGCTCTGTGCCTCCACTGAGATGTAGTCGAACGTTTCCTTAGGTTCCTTGCCCCAGTAGCTGAGGCGAAGGAACAGGCAGAGTGTTGGGAGCCACAGGAACTAATATTCCTAAGCCCCTTATTAACTACCAGGCACTAGAGGGGTGGGATTTCAAGTAACTGCAGTATGAACTAGGTATCATCACCACCTCAATTTTTTAGATGAGGAAACTGGATCAAGAGAACTAATTGTATCCAAGATTGTATAACTGGCAAATGGTGGGGCTGAGGAATGGCTTGTCTAAGTCCAAAGTCCTTTTTTATTAAATCATATCATCTGCTTTCTTATATAACTCTAAGGTTTAAGTCAGTCATAGTGTTTTGCCTCCTTGAAGGTAAAAGAGAAGTAACCCAACTGCTATCTCTGTTTTGCTCAAGAAATCACCTTTCTATAATCTAACAGGATAGGATAAAATACTCAGTACACTCAAATTTATAAGGAGGTGTATTTAAGTTATTTAAGAAAATATCTTTCAGAATTAATATTAACCCTGAATTTGAGGTTCAAAATGGGAACTCAGTCACCCAGGGCATAAAAATGAAAAACTTCATTACCTTTTTTGTAAATTCATTTTCTAGTTCTGGGCTGGAGGAAGTAGGAGGCCAAAGAATGCTTGGAGCAATACACACCGCTAAATTAAATGCAGTCATCTGATTGGATAAGGAATGCTGCTCAATGTTGTGTAATATCCCAAAAAGATACCTTAGGAGAACAACATTGGCTCTCGGAAGCTGGTCTAATAGCCTAAAGACAGAAAAATGCACTCTTTAAGAAAGACATTTCATAAAAAACTTGTGTAGATAAGCAACCCTTGCTTTTCATGGGGAAACATGCCAAGCAAGAACACAGTTCAGATATGCAAGAGTTTCAGTTAATATGGTACATGCAAAGTAGGGACTGCCTATACAGAAAGAATGAATATATGTACTGGGGATTTATTCATTTATTTTGTACACTGTCTTCACAACCCAATGAAGATGCAAAAGAATGCAGAAAAATGGCTTGTAAAAAAAAAAATGCTGCCTGCCTGAAATACTGACCTGAAATTAGTGCAGTGTGTTTTAATTTAGGCAAATCCTATAACATTTCAGAATATTCTCAACCAAGACCCCCCCAAAAAGCTTTTTGATGAAATTAAACAACAATTAAATTTTAGTGGTTCCATATTTCTAAGTAGCAATACAGAAATTCTGTCTCTTGGTTGAGAACCCAAACCTTAACTATTAAGACTTTCAGGTCCATTCTGACAGCTTCTATTCTGCTCTACCAGCTTCCAATGTCAGTTTTGTCCCAAATTTCTTTTTCTCACTGGTATCACTTTCACATATAAGTCAAACTTATAATAGTACATTTCCTACTGTTCCTGTTTTGTAATTGATAAGGGATTTTAAAATTATTCATTGAAAATTATATTGACTACCATCCAGAAAAAAGACATAGATGTTGATATTCATGTTTTTTTTTTTTTTTTTCAACAGAAGTCTGCAACCTGGGAGGTAAAATAAGGTAATGTGACTCTTCCTGCATAAATAGCACAGAGGCCTTCCTTCAGTGTGATGGACTGACACTGAGTATAGTTTTGTAAGGACAAGTTATAAAAGATATTAAAATAAACCAAGAGATTCCTGAGTGTATTCAATGGAAAGTAAGGTGCTGTCTAGAATACCCTTCTGGGTTATCTGATTTCATAGGGGCCCTATGCCTTTGAGCTATTTTACAACTCTGTAAATTGTAGACTTAAGACAGCACTGCATCTAACACTTGTCTGTAGACTTGAAAATTCTGTCTGGTGGAGAGACATGATTTATTTGCTCCCTCTTCATGCTCCAGTAGAAAAAGCCAGTTTTGTATCTACGTGTAAATTCATTTCAGCATTTCTGATACAACTATGTAAGTTGCAGTAGTTTGACATCTTCGAACTGATGGTAACATCTAACTGGTTCTCTCATTAATTAAAGATTTAAATAAAAATTTTCACATGTGTTCATTTTATATTTGTAGAGTCTTAATTTTCCTTTTTTTTTTTTTTTTTTAAGTCAACCTTTAACAGTTTGTAGGATACACAGTTTTAGACAATGAGCAACAACGCAGAGAAGCTGATGGTCATTATCTCTGCTTGGCTTCCACCGAACCATAATGGAAGCATAGATAGTATGTGTGATGTGGCTTTGATTTCTGGTGTCTTTAACAGCTGTACTAAGTTCTACTGATATAAAAGGTATCTATCAGTAGCAGTGTATAGATAATAATTCATATTTGAAAGTTGCTCAAGAAAAAAACTGTACTAAACAAGCATATGCAGATAAATGATATTAGGATTCTTGGGTTTTTACAGAACTGGGAGTATTGCATTTTGTTAATGGACACTTCTTTCCAGTTCTCTTATAATGCAGGAAACATTCAGGAATATGGGTGGTGAGTTCTGCCAGCAAGCTCCCTTTGCCTGAGAACAGACAATGCATTCTTTGTGATAAGACGGAGGCTTTGCAACTCACTTTTCAATACTTAACTCTCTGCAGTACCTTCCTCCATATCTCTTTGGTAGCACTGATTATGCTACACTGTAATTCTTGGTTTATCTATCTACTCTACTAGGACTGCGAGTTCCTTGAGGAGAGGGAATTTTCTCTGTATGAATTCAGTTGCTGAATGAGGTATACAAGGAGCTGTCTGGTTAGTTTTTACCAAAATTAAGATCATAAATTATAGAATGAGTATATGATATTAGTTATTAGTTTAATGGGTTTCAGCTCCTATCAGATTCAGATATAGAGAAGGTGTACAATGGTCAAGTATTCTATGTTAATAAGATTAGGGAAAAACAATAATAACAATGATAGCAGCTAGCATAAACCTGGTCCTCATGGACCATCATTACTTGAATTGATAAACTTACAAAATATATTTTTTTAAAGTATTTTTGAGATGTGACTAAATTAGAATAATTACCTTTGAATTGTATTTATTTTCTCTTCATCATTTCCTTGATCCATGACACAGACCCAGTGATCATAGAGATCTGATGAAAAAATACTTCCTGGAATATTTCGTAGAAAATCCTTACACAGAAGGGAAATAAATATTTTAAGTCATTATTTTCATGCTAAATATGTACTGGGCAAATCAAAAAGCAAGCATTCCGTTGAAAAGTTAAGTCTTCCCTTCTTTGGAGTACATGGAGCTCTGTGCCAACTCTCCACGGTCGTGCGCACATAGAAACACAGGCTTTGATTTTTTTCTAACAAAAACCAGATGGAAATTGGAGTCTGGACGATAGTGGGAAAGATAAGGACAACCTGTTCGGGCTGCAGTCTCATCTGTGTACGTTTTAGCCAACTACTACTACATGACAGGGTCTGGCAAACCATCCTGAGTCCTTTTTCTTTTCCGCTCTCAAATCACCAGTTCAAAGAAATGCACTAAGATGTTTGTGAGGTTCCTAATGTGGTAGTCAGTCATGTGATCATTCTACACATATTTGCTCCAATGTGCCAGGTACTGTTTGAGGGGCTGAGGACAGAGAAGTGAGTAAAACAAAGTCCCTGTTATTTTGGAACTTTATATTCCAGTGGCATTGGTGAACAACTCCATCCAGAGGCACTCGGAGTTTCTCCTGGCATTCCCCTCATATGTTTGGAGATGGGGGAGGAAGCATTCCAGGCTCTGTGTGGCTGGGCTCTGGGGGCCTGGGACAGCATCCACATGCCTGACGCATACTCAACATGTCCCCGGTACATTATCCTCTGAGACCCTAGTCTGCTGAGACTGCCGGTGGGGCTGGGTGTGGTGAAACCAGACTAGATCACAAATAGGATATGACCAAGGGTATTTGTTGTTTGATTTTTGTTTATAAAAAGCTTAAAAATAAATTAAATTTGATCCTGGTCCTATATTCATTTGTGTTCTAGGCCAACTCTCTCCGTTGCTTTTGGCATGGTATTAACAAGGCTAGGCTTACAAAGTCTGATCTCTACCTCAGTAAACATTTGGCAGAAAAAACTCAACTTCAGGTCTAAGCACTGTACCCATGGTCTTGGAAGTTCCTGCTTACAACATGGAGACAGGTGGAAGTCTGCAATGAAGCAGTTTTAACTCTCGCTAGAAAACCAAGTCAGCAACTTTACCTACGTGCCCTACAAACAGCAACACACCACCTGTTACTCTTGTGTCGTGTTTCTATCACTACCAGGGAAGCCGTGGCACCTGATTGTTACACTCTGCTGATTAGGTGTGCATCTTCCCCAGTACAAGCTCCTCCAGGGCAGGCACAGACCTTACCTTCTTCGTACACCTCAATGCCACACACAGTCCCGGACACAGCAGAGGTCATTACTGAACTGCTGCTATTTTTCACATGGCCACATATTGATGAGGAACAAGGGAAGGCCAACTAACTGTAACTGAGATTTTAAGATAATTTAAAGCATCTCTTGTAGTCATGTCACCTGTTACCATACATTTTTTTTAGAGCGGTTAACAAGTAGGAAGAGACTACTTCAGAGTCTTTCTCTGTTCTACTATATCTTCTATAGAAATGTACCTGCATACTTGTAATTGAGATGTGTCATCACAAAAGTCATCTCCTTTTGGGTAAAGCTATTGAATTTCCATAATTCCAAACTAATTTTAGTTGCTGCACCTACTTTAAAAGTCAGATTTAGAAGAGGCAAAATTTGTTATTTCAAAGTGGGACAGTGACAAAAGTTCTCTTTTTAAATCTCAGTGGAAAACATACTTATGATCTGTCTTGAAGAAAAACATCATTAAATCTTAAACCTACACTTGAAAGATAATAACCCGTAACATCTCAATGAACTCTCCACAGCTGGAATAACAAGTTACGAAATGCAACCACCATCACAGCTGAGAAAGGATGTGAGCGCTGGTTCTGAATGACAATCACCAGCTCACAGCACTCAACTGCAAGTCTCTGCCCCTCCGAGAGCAGAGCCCAGGTCTTCAGCAGAACTCCCAAATTAATTTGAGATCAGATTCCTGCAGGATTAAAAATGAACTTTTCCTCAAAGGTCTAATGGATCAAAGTTACAGTGTCTCAAGCTATTTTCTTCCCATAACAGTTTAAAGAATTAAGCTTGTATTTAAGCAAAACCAGCATAAGTAAAAAATTAAAGGAAAACTTAAGTACCATTTCCAAATAGTCTTAAACACAAGAAACAAACCAAACCAAAAGCTCAAAAACTTTTGGCAGAAAATATCTTCTTTCCTGAAACCACTTGGAAGAAATGAGAGTAACACACAGTTACCTGATTACAAAACTTCAATTATTTGGAACCCATTTAACCAGATTTTTCAATCATTTGTCTTTTGCTTATTTTTGTACCAGTGATATTTCTACAATTTGAAATACAATTTGACTCCTCTAGAACCATATTTCTTGATAATAGCTTCAAAAATACAAAATTTTAAGTGTGGTGCTGTGAAGAATAGCATAGTAGGGAAAATTTTCTAAAATGTAGGCTTTAACTTTTTAAATTAAGAGATGGGAAAAAGCCTAGTTATATGAAGGGAAAAAAGGAAAAATTCATTGTGCACATATATCCACACATACATCTGGCTAAGCACACCATACATATCTTTATTGTATTTCAGAATTGAAGAGTAGTCACAAACCCTGGGCAAAATAGATTAGATGAGCCTAGCTCCAGATCTCCATTTTTTTGACTGATACTTTATTGCAAAAGTTTACAGCAGGGGTTAAGAGCAGACATGGCTCATTTGCCAGGAAACATCTGATTATTCATCAAGTCATGAAGTAAGATTCTGTAAGCAGCTGAGCAGGAGGAGAGATATGCAAGGGTCGTCTTCACCATGTTTTCCTCCACCCCTGGCCCTGGTGCATTCCAATGGGGCTGGGAGATGGGAGCCCGAGACAGGTCTGCAGAAGCTATGGCTGGGGTTGAAACCTCTGCTAAAAGCTGGTTCCGACTCTAGGTTTTCAAAACATGTGAGGCATTTTCAAGAATGTGAGGAGGAAAACATTTTAGAAGAGTTCTAACTCAACTATGGATGTGAGTTAAGTAACCATGGGGTAAAGGGTAAGAACCATAAAAAATGCCAAATGTGGTAAGGGTTTTAGAAAAGACCCAGATGTTGGAGTCATTCCTACTCTGCTTTTACTTTAAAAAGGCACTAGGGGACAGGGGAAGGCATGATGATTGTATAAGTGAATGGAATTTTCAGCGGTCTCAGTGAGCCATTTTTTGTTTTAGTTGTTAGGCAAATGTTTATTATGATAAACTCTATTTCAAAGTTTAATACAAGTTTATTCTTGAAAATTTGCCTTTATTAGGAAGGTAATGAGATTGTGACGAAGTCATCACAATCAGGATGTTTATTTTGGTAAATATGCTGTGCGTGCTTTATTTTTAATTTAGTTTAATTTTTTTTTTTTTTTTTTGTATGGGGTGGCAGAGTGAAGATGAGAGTGGCGTGGGATGAAAAAGTTTAAAAAGCGTATCTGACATGCCATATCATGGGCAGGGGCTTTTAAAGGCCAATGCTGGTTCTGTGAAATTTTTTTTTTTTTAACACTTTTTAGATTCTAAATCCATGATGGTTCTTTGCAGCTGGGAAAAATGTTGTAATGAGAGAAACCAGTTGTCTCTTTCCAGAGCTCCACTGTGGGGTAGATGAAGGGAGAACCTTTCCTACCTTTAAGACAGATGCTATCACAAAAACAGATTCACAGTCTAGGTGTACTTCAACTCCAGAATTCAGTTTCTCTTTTAGCTCTCTGCAGGATTTCACATTGGCCGATTGTCTGAAGATCCCTTTTGTGAGGGGTCCTTTTTGATTAAGAAAGAAAAGCATATCCTATAAGGAAAGCAAAGGAAAAAACCAGAGTGGCACTTCACAGACACAAGCAGGGGAAGACACACTTGCCCTCTCTGGCTGCAGAGGCTGGGGTGTCCCCGGGGAAAAGCACTGAAGGAGGGGCTGCTGCCGGGACGGAAGTCAGTTTGTGTTTGGTATCTCTAGGTCTCTTTCCCCTACTTATTCTTGCTATACTCAACATCTGAAACATTTTACTTTGATGGCACTGTCTTTTCTTCAATGAACCAACACTTTAAAACAAACTTTCTCTGACTGCTTCAAGGTCCCTGTAGCTGGCCTCCGTCCTTCCCTTGACGACTCTTCTACTATTCTCTAGTTCGGACCCTTCCCTTCAAATACGGAGATACTCTTGCCAGACTCATTCTCCACTTGTTTGTCTTTCTTTTTATGTGACTCCATACCTCATTCTACTTCCTGTATTTACTTCATTCTTTTAAAATCAGGCTAAAAACATCACCTCTCCCAGGAAGCTTTCTCCACTCCACTGCACTGTGACCAATCTTTCATTTTGCTGTCTTTCTAGCAAAGAAATGTCCTCTGCTTGTGGTGTCGGAAGGAGAATGTGTGTTGGGGACAAGTGACCCAAGGGATCAGAGACCTAGTTATGGCACATATTTACTCTGTGACCTTTGGTAAACTTGAGGCTTTTTAAATGTGTAAAGTAGGGATGATGGTAGTGATAACAAACGCTCAATCCGCTGTGCAGGGCGACCACGAAAGCGGCGAGGCCAGGGGGTGGCACGTGTCAGAGCGTGATGTGGGGTCAGGTCCCGTGTGTCCCGTACAGTGCTTGGATACGGAACGCTCAGTGAACGCTGCTGAGCAGCAACCATTTCATATATCAAGGACATGGTACAAACTCAGTGGTTTCATCTGACTTGTTCTATTATGAAAGGTAACTAAATGCCAGAGGATGTACAAGTGTAAACACCTGAAATACACATAAGACACACGTCGGATTTTTAAAAAGTACAAGAATGAGTAGTTTCTGCTTCTAGAGTGATTAAAGGAGGCTTCCAGAACAATGCAGAGTTCCTGAAAGGCTGTGAGAGAAATGTGGGGGGTAACAAGACTCCAGTGTGGACTCTGCCTACAGAACCAAACTCTGATTTATCTAGGCAGGCTTATGTGGCTCCTTCCTGACACCAGCAGCCTACATGATCTCTCCCCATTATGTCTCCCTTAGGATTCTGCAAAAGCTTAATCAGATTTTTTCCTTTGAAGTAATAATAATATTCTCAGCCAAAGCCAAAGCTGTGTCTATAATTTTTCCATTTAAGAATAGATTACCTCCCAGGGTTCTCCTTTCCCATTAGTGTCACAGGCCAAAACGAGACTCACCAAGACAGGTTTAGGCAGATTGTCATTCTCACAAATATCTGGCAGAGAGACTCCAAAGAGCTGCCCTGGCATAGGAGATGTTGGCGACACGGGCAAGTTATCCAGATGAGTGCTGGAACCACGCCAGAAGGCCCAGTTTATGATAGATCTTCTCCTTTTAAATGTCTTCTGACCTGAATCTAAGGAAGAAGTGAGATTATTAGGAAAACTATTTCAATTCACTTAGTCTTATTTTTATAGTGCCCAACTTACAGGATGTTCATTACTATGGTTCAAAGAGAAAAATGCTTATAGATGTCTTTTGCTACTGACAATTCAATCTAAGAAATTTCACGGTAATATTTTATAAATTAAGGAAAAGTCAAATATTTGGATTATTCTCCATCCCATTTTTGGAACATCACTGGTCTGTTTACTTGAGTTTTGGCACTGAACTTTCAAAGGCAAAGAAAAGCCTCTCTTTACTGTAATAACTTAAAGCAAAAGGTGTTTCATACCAACACATATATTATCCCATTTTAAAATGAGACGAGACATACTAAGAAGTTGAAGATTAAATCAGACCACAGTTAAATGGTGAGAAAAAGAAGGGAAGAGGGAGGGAGAGGAGGAGGGAGAAAGAGAGGAGAAAGGGAAGAAGGAAGAGGAAGGAAAACACCAAGATTTGTCTTTATTAAGATGTTCTCTAGAAACAAATAATGCTTTATTACTTGATGTCCCTCTCTACTGCTGAAAACAAAGACAGGAAGCTAACGTTCTACAATTCTACCACCTCCCCTTCTTTCCAACTGCAAAGACTTTTTTTTTTAAGTTATCTTTTTATTCTTGATGTTAAAAAGCACGTTTAAGGCAGCATGGATGGGTGCAAACATGAGTGAGACTTGTCCCTGCCATAATTAAGTTTATAATCTAATGGGAGAACAGGTCTGGTGATGGCGGGGAGAAAAGCAAGGGAAGGGTAAAGCATCCAAGGCATTTAGAAGAGTGGTAAAGCACATCTACCCATTAAGAGGGAGGGAGCGATTCTGGAGGCATTTGCATTTGATTTGGATTCTGAATGAACAAAATTTCAACAGAGCACCTGACATCGTGGCTTGCACCTTGTAAGTACTCAATAAATCATTCTCAGGCAGTAATTGAGTTGAGGAGAGATTTAGATGGAAAGGGACAGCATGAACAAAATAGGCAGAAGAAAGGTCGACGGTGAATCATGATTTTGTGAGATCACAGTGCTAAAACATTTTTGATGTCATCTGTATCTAATTTTAACATGAAAGTTGATGGATTTGCACAGGATTTGATACTTAAAAAGACAGCTCTCTAAAGTTCTTTTGGACCCCTCCGCTGCCCTCCCCTAGCCCACAGCACATGCACACTGATAACAAATTAAACTCTAGATGAAATTTGAAACTACAAAAGCCTACCTAAAGGCACCAAAGAGTGACCAGAAGAAGGTGGGTACCGGAGGTAAAAGTTCGATACCTGCAAGAGGGAACGGCATGGTGCAGGCTGTCTCCCAGTCTTAGAGCTTTTAGCCTGAGGACAGGCTCTTGGGTGGGAGGGTCACTACAATCTGGAGAAACCTGCACTCTCACTGGCTTGAAAAAGTACAGAATGGAGATGGAGGTAACCACGGCAGCTGGAAAGTGTGCGTGTGTGCGTGCGTGTGCGTGTGTTGTGTGTGCGTGTTGTGTGTGTGTGTTGTGCGTGTGTGCATGTGTGTGCGTGTGTGTGTGTGCGTGTTGTGCGTGTGTGTGCATGTGTGTGCGTGTGTTGTGTGTGTGTGTTGTGCGTGTGTGCATGTGTGTGCGTGTGTGGGCGTGTGTTGTGTGTGCGTGTTGTGTGTGTGTTGTGCGTGTGTGTGCATGTGTGTGCGTGTGTTGTGTGTGTGCATGTGTGTGCGTGCGTGTGCGTGTGTTGTGTGTGTGTTGTGTGTGTGCATGTGTGCGTGTGTGTGTTGTGTGTGTGTGCGTTATGTGCGTGCGTGTGTGCATGTGTGTGTTGTGTGCATGTGTGTGTTGTGTGCGCGTGTGTGTGCATGTGTGCGCACGTGTGTGTTGTGCGCGCGCGCGTGTGCGTGTGTGTGTGTGCAAAATCCCAGAAAGGAGGAAAAAATGCATAGTGGGGGCCCCAGATATTGTGTGTAAATTCTGCCCACATCTCTGGCTGGCCCCCCCCAAGCACACATGTGTGAGGCAGATTCAAAACGGCTTGTGATTAAGACTAATAGAAGTGAGATGTGAGGCGGTATAACTTTGAGGTGGTGCCAACATAAGATCAGATGCTATTTTCTCCAGTGACGGTGCGTGGGAATTAGTCATCAAACTCTGCTGTGTGGCACCGACATCCCACAAGCTACCACAGGTGATGTTCAGTGGGGCAACAGTCCCTAACAATGGGACACTAAAGGAGATTATCTTTTCAGGGTGGAAAGGGTCATGAGTGTCAGATGCTAATTTCAAATAAGAGTTTTATAGAAGTGTTTTATATTGTTTGACTCTAATGTCCCTTAGCATTTTACTTCCTCAGAGTAACCAACTTAAACCAAATACCACAAAAGCCAAGTTGTGGGGAGACAATCAAATAAGTAACATCTTACCAAAATGCCTTCAGGCCATCATCCACCTTTGGCTTCCTCAGAATACAGTAAGCACATCATCAGTGTACGTACATCCAGGTATAAAGCTCTGGAGTCAGGAGCCCAGTTAGACTCCTGGTTCAGATATTTATGTGGGCAAGTTACTTCACCTGTTTTGTCAACTTTAAAGTGAGAATATGACCTATATCTCAAAGCCTTATTAAAAGGATTAAGAAGGATAACATACGTTGAAGTACTACTTTGCAAGGGTATGGGTCACAGCAGTCTTCATTAAAACTGCGAAGACACCCATCTCCTCCCCACAAAGAGGACCCCCTCCTCAAATCCCTTCTCCATTTAGTGAAACACCCTTTGGGAAATGTGCAGACAGAAAGGAATACCAGACTGCTTAACTAAAGCACTTCCTACCCTGACATTCCCAATCTTTGCCATTTTAAAAAACAGAGAAGGAAACGAAACCCATTCTTAAACCCAGGAGGGAGGTTCCTGTGTTTACCAATGTCAATCTGCAAATGTTCCTTTAATATGTATGTTGAGCAATTGTACTCAGTCTAGTTTCCTTGCATTTAACCTGGTTTCATTATTTCTAATACTATCAGATTTGGTTTTTTAGCTTTCACAGACATCTTAGGAAAAATGCTTCATCATAAAGCTATATACCCAGCTATCCTAGGAGTGTTGACAGAGGATAAAGTAGAAATTGAGTCCTGTACTTCATTATAAATACTTTCAGCTGCAGCCATGCCCTTTGTTATGTACAACATTCAAGTTTAAAGTTCATGTTCACTCTGGGACCGAGAGAAAAAAAATTTCATTAAAGTTATTTTCTTGTAGAGCTTTCAGTGCATAGCTCTTACTTTCTAAATGTCAAAGGCTGATGAAAAAACATGCTACGACTATAAAAAATACAAGGGAGATGTAATTGTAGAGGAAACTAAATTTATATAAATCTAGCTTTACTAAACAATCCTGGCAAGATTCAAGTTAGTGTTTCTTCATGCTTAAATTAGGGATCTGAATGTTAAAAGTTACGATTCTTAAAAGTTTGTGCTTACAGATTATTATAGAAAAATAATTTTAAAAACCTTAATTAGAAATTCTATTAAGATGGAACTTGTCATCAGGGAAATACAAATCAAAACCACAATGAGATACAACCTCATATTGCTCAGAATGGCTAAAATTAACAAGACAGGAAACAACCAATGTTGGTGAGGATGCGGAGAAAGGGGAACCCTCTTACACTGTTGGTGGGAATGCAAGCTGGTGTAGCCACTCTGGGGAACAGTATGGAGGCTCCTCAAAAGTTGAAAATAGAGCTACCCTATGACCCAGCAATTGCATTACTAGGTATTTACCCCAAAGATACAAATGTAGTGAAAAGAATGGCCACATGCACCTCAAACTGTGGAAAGAGCCCAGATGTCCATTGACAGATGAATGGATAAAGAAGATGTGGGGTGTGTGTGTGTGTGTGTGTGTGTGTGTGTGTGTGTGTGTGTGTGATGGGATATTACCCAGCCATCAAAAGGATGAAATCTTACCACTTACATCAGTCAAGGTAGATGGAACTGGAGGGTATTATGCTGAGTGAAATAAGTCAGAGAAACAATTTTCATGTGGTTTCACTCATATGTGGAATATAAGAAACAGCACAGAGGATCATAAGGGAAGGGAGAGAAAACTGAATAGGAAGAAATCAGAGAGGGAGACAAACCACGAGAGACTGTTAACTCTAGGGAACACACTGAGGGTTGCTAGAGGGGAGGTGAATGGGGGGCTGGGGTAACTGGGTGATGGGCATGAAGGAGGGCACGTGATGTGATGAGCATTCGGTGTTATATGCAACTGAACTCTACATCTGAGACTAATGATGTACTATACGTTGGCTAATTGAATGTAAATAAAAAAAAATTCTAGCAGGGTGGAAATGTAGGAAGAATCTGAACTCACCTCCTCCCATGGTCTATAGCTATGTATGGAACCACTTTCTCTGAAAAACCCTAAAAACTGGTGGAGCAACACCTTCATACTGGGCAAGTGAGAAGGAAACTACACCAAAGTGGGTAGGAAGGGCTGAGATACAACTCACCATAAACTCCACCCCCCCACCCCGCCCGCCACCCTGTGACATGGTGATCCACGATTGGGAGGAAATTCAAAACCTGGAGCTTCTCCCTGAGGAATAAAGGGTTTGTGCCCCACATTAGACATCCCAACTTGTAAGACTGGCTGGAGCCTGAGGGATGAGTCCCCAAACATATGGTTTTGACGACCACCAGGGCTATCACCCATGAGACCCACAGGGTTGTGCCGAACTGAGGAATGGTTCTTGAAAGGCCCATATGCAGACTCACTGGACCCACAGCCTAGAATAGAAGCAACTCTTTGAAAAGCACCTAGACTTTATGTGAAAGAGACTCATTTCCTAATTTTAAAGCATTGGTCTGAGGGGTAAGGACCCATTGTGATACTCTCTGGGGATGGAAGCTTCCTGGTCTCTGTCTACCTTGCTAAAGCTAACAGGTATGTATGTTATATACATACATTTTATAATATATATATATATATATATATATATATATATATATACATACATATATTCCTTTCTAGCAGGCACCATCTTCTACGCTTTCCCTCTGCCTAACTAAAGCTGGCAAGTGCCATACTCTCCCCTCTTTTTTAATTTTTCTTTTTATTTCTCTTTACCTTTTTCTTCTTTCTTTCTTATCTTATTTTTCTTTTTCCTTTTTCCCCCCTTTTTGGGCAAGTGCCATCTTTGCACTCCCCCTCTGCCTTGTTCCAACCAGTGGACACCATCTGTTCCCCCCCTGCTTGCTCCAGTGCTAGTATCTCCCAGAGATACACACATCTGGTGACCAGTTTTGGTGGCTATCTCCCTGGGGATGCCCAGTGATTACCTGGTACTGGAGGCCAAGGGGACCTGCATTTCTGGGTCCCATGAAACTGTAATAGTCAGACACAGTTCTTGGCAGACTACCACACCCAGGGCACTGCAGGCAGCAGACTGAAACACACCCCCATTCTTTCTGTGAAAGAACCCTACTTGCCAGTCCTGGAGATTCAGCTTTAGGGGCTAGCTTCAGATTTGGCACACATCTAGAGGCTATGAAGGTGTTCTCAGGGAACAAAGGATAGGAGACACCATCTCTGCACTTCCCCTCTGCTTCCCTACAGGTCACCACTATCTCCCAGAAAGAAGCTTATACATGAATCTGGAGCCCTGACTTTTGCTATTGATGCCCAGGGGACACCTTCAGATGGCCTAGCTCTAGGGACCAGCAGGGTGTATGCTTGTGGTCCCACAGGACGGCATATATTTGCATTCTTTAAAAGCTGCTGCCTGGGGGTCTGGCTTCCAATCAGCTTAAATCTAGTTGCTGAATGAGATCCTCCCCTTTGGAACACTGACTGGTCTTGGCACACCCTCAATTACTGGGAGCCATTAATAATAAAATAGGCTTCTTGTACAATCACAAAGGTTTGAGAGATAACCAAGAGCCAGAGCAGGGTTGAATGTTAAGATTCATCTCCTACAAAGGCCAACCCTTCCAGAGTGGGAGAGGTAACTACTTCATTTAATGTATAGAAACGTGTATAGAGAGTTAAGCAAAATGAAGAAACACAGGAATATATTAAAAACAAAAGAAAAGATAAAACCTCAAAAAAAAAACCTTAATGAAGTGGAGATAAATAATGATAAAGAGTTCAAAGTAATGGCCATTAAGATGTTCACTGAACTCAGGAGAAGAATGGATAAACACAGAACTTCAAAAAGAGACAGAAAATACAGGAAAGTTCTAAGCAGAAATCACAGAGCTGAAGAGTACAGAAACGAAACTAAAAAAACACAGTAGAAGGGTTCAACAGCAGAATAGAGGAAGCAGAAGAAAGGATCAGTGAACCTGAAAACCAGGCAGAGGAACTTACCTGATCTGAGCAACAAAAAGAAACAGAAATGAAAAAAGAGTAAAGACAGTTAAAGGGACTTATGGGACAATATCAAGCTGACTAACATTTGCATTTTAGGAGAAGAAAGAGAGAAAGGGGCAGAAAACTTAAGTGAAGAAATAATGGCTGAAAACTTCCCTAAGCTGTGGAAAGAGACACCCAGATCCAGGAATCCCAGAGAGTTCCAAAGAAGATGAATCCAAAGAGACCCATACCAAGACACATTATAATTAAAATGCTGTAAGTTAAAGACAAGGGGAGATCTTAATAGCATCAAGAGAAAAACCACTTGCTACATACAAGGGAACTCCCTTAAGACTCTCTGATTTTTCAGCAGAAATTCTGCAGCCTAGAAAGACTAGCATGATATATTTGAAGTGCTGAAAGAAAAAAAATTTCCAAGAAAGAATACACTACATAGTGAAGTTATCATTCAGAATTAAAGAAGAGATAAAGAGTTTTCCAGAAAAGCAAGAGCTAAAGGAGTTGATCACTGCTAAACCAGCCTTACAAGAAATGTTAAAGGGACTTCTTCAAGTTGAAAAGAAAGGGCACTAATTAGTGATAACTAATTAGTAACATATAAAAATATAACTCTCAATGGTAATGGTAAACATATAATAAGACAGTCGATTAATCACTTCTAAAGCTAGTATGAAGGTTAAAAAACAAAAGTAGTAAAAATGACTACAATAATTAGTTAAGGGTTACACATGATAAAAAGATGTAAAATGTCACATCAAAAACATAAAACACAGCAGGGGTAGACTAAAAATGTAGAGCTTCAGAAAGTGTCCAAACTTAATATCAACTTAAACTAGAATGTTATAATTTTGTTATATGTAAGCCTCATGGTAACCACCAAACAAAAACCCAGAGTAGATACACAAAAGATAAATGAGAAAGGAATCACAAAGCATACCACTAAAGAATATCATCAAATCACATAGGAAGAGAGCCTGAAAAGAAGAAAGGAACAGAGAAACCACAAAACAGCCAGAAAAAAATTAAAAAAAAGGTATGAAGTACATATTTATCAATAATTACTTTAAGTGAAAATGGACTAAAAGCTCCAATTAGAGTAGAAAACATAGAGTGGCTGAATAGATAAAATAAGAAAAAAATCCACAAGAGTCATCCATATGTGACCTCTAAGAGACTCACTTCAGACTTAAGGACATACACAGACTGAAAATGAAGGCACAGAAAAAGATATTCCATGCAAATGGAAACCAAATGAAAGCTGGAGAAGCTATCCTTATATCACATTGGACAAAACAGACTATAAAACAAAGTCTGTAATAAGAGGCAAAGAAGGGCATTACATAATGATAAAGAGGTCAATCCACAAAAGGATATAACATTTGTAAATGTTTATACACCCAAAATAGGAGCACATAAATATATAAAGAAAATATTAACAGACTTAAAGGAATTAAGTAGATGACAATGTAATAATAGTAGGAGACTTTGATACCCCACTTACATCAATGGACAGATCCTTCAGACCAAAAATCAGTTAAGGGAACACTGGCCTTAAATGACATGGTAGACCAGAGGGACTTAACATACATACAGAGCACGCCATCCAAACAGAACAGAATACACATTATTTTCAAGTGCAAATGGAAAAATTCTCCGAGAGAGATCATGTATTAGGCCACAAAAGTGGTCTTAACAAATTTAAGAAGTCATATCAAGCATGTTTTCTGACCATGATGGTATGAAACGAGAAATCAATTAGAAAAAGAAAACTGGAAAATTCACAAATATGTGAAGATTAAACAACTGCTGAAAAACTAATGGGTCAAAAAAATTTAAAATAAAAATAAAAAATACCTCGAGACAAATAAAAATGGAAATACAACACACCAAAACTTATGCGATGCAGCAAAAGCAGTTCTAAGAGGCAAGTTCATAGAAATAAATGCCTATCCCAAGAAATGGGAAAAATCTAAAATAAACCACCTAACTTTACACTTCAAGGAACTAGAAAAAGAATAAACAAAGCCCAAAGTCAGTAGAAGGAAGAAAATAACAAAGACCGGAGCAGCAGTAAATGAAACCGAGACTAAAGTGACAAGAGAAAAATCAATGAAACGAAGAGCTGCTTCTTTGAAAAGATAAAGAAAATTGACAAATCTTTAGCTAGCTCACCAAGAAAAAGAGAAGGCTGAAATAAATAAAATCAGAAAAGAAAGAGGAGACGTTACAGCTGATACTACAAAAAATACAAAAGATAGTAAGAGACTACTATAAAAAATTATACACCAACAAATTGGACAACCTAGGATAAATGAATAAATTCCTAGAAACACACAACCTTACAAACCTGAAAAATGGAAGACATAGAAAATCTAAAAGACCAGTTACTAGTAAGGAGATTGAAACAGTAATTAAAATCCTCCCTACAAACAAAAGTCCAGGACCAAATGGCTTACCTGGGGAAATCTTCCAAATATGCAAAGAGGAACTAATACAAATCCTTCTCAAACTCTTCCAAAAGATAGAAGAGGAAGGAACACAGTCAAATTCATTTTAAAAGGCCAGCACTACCCTGATATCAAAACCAGACAAAGACACAAGAAAGAAAATTACAGGCCAATATCCCTAAAGAACATAGATGCAAAAATCTCAAGCCTATATTAGCAAACCAAATTGAACATCAGAAGGATCATACACCATGTTCAATTTATTCCAGGGATGCAAGGATGGTTCAACATTGGCAAATCAATCAATGTGATACACCACATTACCAAAATGAAGGATAAAAATCATACGATCATTTCAATAGACATAGAAAAAGCATATGACAAAATTCCACATCTGAGGGCAGCAAACTATGCTCCATGGGCCAAATTTGGCCTGCCACCTCTCTTTGGATAGCCTGCAAGGTTTTCACATTTTTGAAAGGTTGAAAAAAAATCAAAAGAAGAATATTCATTGACACATAAAAATTACACAAAATTCAAATTTTACTACTACCTATAACAATCTTGCTGGAACACAGCTACATTCATTCATTTATGTAGTATTGTCCATGGATGCTTTCACTTCATGCTCAATGGCAGAGCTGAGTAGTTATGACAAAGACCATCAGTGTTGCTCCCATTGCTTTGCACTGCTGCTCAGTACAGCAAACTACAGTGACACATTTATATCTGGATAGTGTTTTTTAGTCCCTTGTATATCCTGATACTGTAAAATTTTTAATTTTTTATTAACCTGTCATGTCTAGTGTTGAGCTTTTAAGGCACAGAGCCATGTGGATGAGTTTGTTGTTGTAATAAATGGCAAGTATTGTGCTAATCATGCAATAATATAACAGCGGTGGTAAATGTTGACATTATCATACCAAGAACTCATTACAATATTCCCAACTCAGAATTAAGTATTGATTATAAGAATTCAGGATATTTAAAATGAACTATTTTAGCACGGCAGAATTTCTTCCCAAAAATAAAAAAACAAAACAAAACAAAAATCAGGTTCCAACAAAAGTCAGTTTCTAAGTGGCTCATTGTTAGTAATGCAAGGAAAGCCATTTACCAATGGGGAGCTGCTTAAATTTTGTGTGCTTGCAATTGATGAAGAGATGTGTACAGAGAAACTAGACAAGACTATTAGCCTCCTGGGGCACCTCGGTGGCTCAGTCAGTTAAGCATCTGACTCTTGGTTTTGGCTCAGGTCTTGATCTCATGGACTGTGGGACTGAGCCCCAGATCTGGCTCTGCACTCAGCAGCGAGTCCGCTTGAAGATTCCATCCCTCTGCTCCTCCCCCCACTTGTGCATGTGCACGCTCTCTCTCTAATAAATAAATAGATCTTAAAAAAAAAAAAAGACTATTAACCTTATGGTGAGAACAGCTGCTTGAATAGTTGAGGACATTCCCAGTAATATTAATAGGAAACTAAAAAACAAGACAAATTATTTCAAGCCACTATCCTTGGTTCTTGATTAGTTGGCAGATGTTACCAGTACTACTCCTTTGTTTATTCAAGAAGTCAGTGCTTTGTTTGACGTGACTGAGGTATTAGCCTTGATTAGTCTGCATGGAACAACTATAGGTGAGAATATTTTCAAAGAATTTGAGAAATTAATAGTACAACCTAAAGTGGAATCTGCTATGGTGGTCAAAGTGTGTGGAGCAAAAAAAGATATAATTTGACAAATTTACAAAGCTTGTGAAAATGTAGTGTTTAATGCCTATGGTTATTCATTGTATTATTCATCAGCAGTACTGTGTGGGAAATATTTGCATCTGGTAGATCAGACCTGATAGGTGTTAGACCTGATAGGTGTTACTGGATCAGTACTGTCAACAGTAAACTTCATTCACTCTCCTGGACTTACCCACTGCCATTTCTGTGAATTTCTTTTCAGAAACAGAAGCTGAAGACCCTAACCTGTACTATTACAAAGCAGCTCAATGGCTCAGCAGGGGTAAAGTTTTATAGTGATCTTTGAACTTAGGGCTGAGATTGAAATTTTTATGAATGAGAAGAATTTTCCTAGTAGTGAAAGGCTTTGGAAATTAGTTTTTACTGCAAATTTGATGTTTCTTAGTGAATTCAACCTAAATTACAAGGCAAAAAAAATGCTTACATGTAAAACTTTTGAAAGGTTCATTTTGAAACAGCTGACATTTAGTCACAAGAGTAACGTCGAACTGTTTTTACAGTTCTCATGCTGTCAAAAGTTAGAAGCAGCAAGGTCTTCATTCTTATACAAATTTGTAGCAGATATATTTTCTGAGCTCAAACTATAGTTCCAGTGATAGTTTACTGACCTCAATGCAAGTGCAAAGGAAATTTCCATATTTCAAGTTCCTTTGTGCAATCAAGGAGCTTCTGCCTAATCTTCAATTGGAAGTGATTAATCTGCAATGACATGCTAAAAACCAAACACCAAAGAATACTCTAACAAAATTCCACAAATGCCTTCAAAAAGGGGAATATGCTCAAATAAAATTATATCACTATTTGGCACTACCTAACTATGTGAAAAGATATTTTCAAAGATGATAAAATATATAAAATCTTATTACAGATCAGAACATTTTGCATTCAATTATGAACTTGGTACTCCAATTATGCAAAATGTTATTCCCCCAGAAGAATTCAATTCTTCTCATTACTAGACCTGCATTACATGAACTTGCACTCAATTATTACTATATATTAAATATCATCAATAAAAAATGAGTGGAAATTTGTTTTCTCTTTCATCATATAAGTACCTACATAATTTCCTCAATTTTGTTTCTCGACCTGCAAAGTTTACTATATGGTCCTTTACAGAAAAAGTCTGCTGATTCCTGATGTAAATTAGTGGTTTCCAATGCAGCTGTTCATCAAAATCTTATGTATTAAAAAATACAGAGCTGGTTCACCTGTAACAGGTGATTGATGCCCAGCTATGTTGGCACTGTTGTTCTATAATTACTCCATCCCTGATCCTATTTCCCATGAATCATCTTAGAGCTGCAACCCTTATTATCCTTAACTTCCGACAGGGAGAAAGAAAGGATTAATAAACAGAGAGTACTTACAATTTAATTAAGCAAGTCATTGGCAAAATTGGGTAAAACCTTTAGGATTTTTGAATCCTGATTATTGGTCAAATTAATTAAAATAAAATTGACAAGGGACACAGAGAAACAGTTTTGAAAAACCCGAGTATAAAGGTAGAAGAAGAAAATATTCTCAACTTATACAGGGAACGTTCCTTTTGTATCTTTAAAGAACAGTAACAACTGACTTATTAATAAATTCATCTTACAAATATTTATTGCATACTTACTTGTATACGTCAAGCATGGTTCCAGGTGCCGGGAATACAGCGGTGAACAAGACAGACCAAAAGACCCGCCTTCACGGAGCTCACACATTAGTGGATGGACAACTATAATGTCTCTATAACACCCCTTCAAAATGGTCCAAAGATGTGAGGAAACAGCCTCAGAGTCCCCAGGACTTGGTTTGCCATCCTAGGAGAGAAGCTGACTGGTGCACGTGCAGCTTTTACAGCTCTGCTGGCAAGATGGTGCAGTCCCTGACGGAGGACTTCCGTCAACTATCTGGTTGAAGGCTAGGTTATCACCACCGAGTGACGGGGCCGGGCGTGGGGGAGTGTGCCTGTGCGGGGGAATGTCGATGAAGGAGTGGCCACATTCACTGGATCCCCCAGCTGGTTCAAGGTGACAAAAGCGGCCACGGACACGCAACATCAATTTTCTGCTAGCCCACTCACACTCCCCGTACAATACATTTCCTATTTCCTATACAGTCTCACTTTCAGACTGAGGGCTTAAAACTCAAACTTGGGTTAGGGTAAATAATGGTCCTCTTATGCTGAATATCATTTTTATCATTCCAGAGTCTTTATTATGGAGTGGGTAAAAGAGATGGCTATATTCACAGGGAATTCAGATTGGATTAGTAGACCAAGGAGAGATTTCTGTGGTAATTATCTCGGTTTTCCCAGACTTATTCATACCAAGATCCATGCAAGGTATCACAGTGTCCTGACTCCCATCACCCACAGGCTCCTGCTTACAATGTGACCATTTAGGGGGACACACAGTGCAACATATTATAGTACAAAGAAGGCACTGAAGCACCTGCAGCACAGCCCAGCGCCTTGCACATCGCAGTGAGCATAAGGTTAAAGGGGAAGGAAGAGTGAAGAAAGAAACAGACTGTACTGCTACCTGCTGCTGATTCCAAGTCAATCACGCCTACTGCTGATTTATAAAATTATCTTCTAAAACTCCCTCTTTTCCTTCAAAACACTTAGCAAATTAAAAAGAAAATAATATCTCATCTGGCTAGAAGTTGGGGTCTTTGCCTTTGTATTAACTTTGTTTTCAAGAATAAAAACTTTTGCTAAAAAAAGGCTCCATGAAGGAGGAGAAGTGACTCACCACTTAGTTGCGGGGCTGCAGCCAGGCGGCTGGGCTTCAGGATGAACTGGCACTGCATCTCTCGGGGCAGCTGTTCCATGAGGAAGGACTCCTGGAGGGTGGAAGGCATACTGGTGTCCTTCGATCCCTGTGCCAGGAGCAGAGTGTCTCGAAGATGGCTCATTTTAATTCCATAGGGATATTCATGCCCTACACAGAGAAAAATCTAAATGTAGACTTTGGGCTGACTGGCGCTGTGAGCATGTGTGCTACATACTAGAATACACTGCAATTTGCTCCTGGGACTTTGGGAATAAAGAATCCTTTTGTTGACTGATCACTGTGCATGCTCCTACACCTGGAGACCACTGCATGATGCAGGTGGCCCTATCAAAGTAGTTTTAAGCAGGTGGTGGGGGAGGGGGTGCAGAAAAAAGCAAAAAGAAAAAAAATCTTTAAAGAATATCTTCTTTGGAATGCACAGATTAGTTTGTGAGTTGCAGGATGTTGACTTTTCCTATGTTTGCATCCAGGACTATTTAAAGGTACTCTAGTTCTCCTTTGACACTAACTACATCTGTAAATCTTCAGCAAATCCTTGACATCTCTCAGCCTTAAATCTATGGTTTAAAATATTTACCCTACTTATCACACAGTGATAAGAATCAAGTAAGTGACCTTTAATGGTTAATATAATTTAAATAGTAAGGGCAAAAAGCTATCTATGTATTTCAAGCATCACTATTATTGAACACAAGATGTCCGTCTGAAAAAGACATTTCATTACTTATTAGTTAGATCATCAGAGTTACTCCAGAGCATCAGGACTAGTTGGTTTGATTTATGCTTCCCTCCCACTGCTGCCCTCTGAGGGTGGTGTTCACAGGCAATAATCAGAAGGAAGACTGCAGGGCACTGGAAACACAGAAATAGGATTCAAAATGTAATCTGCAAACTAGAAAAATTAAACCCTGGACATCTGACTGCAACATGACTTTTTGCTCTTTAGTATTTTCAGTGATTGCATTTTCTTAACTTAAACCTTCAAGTACCACTGTGTTGTAGATTTGCTTTTTTTCTTTTAAGTACAGAGTAAGTTCTCTTCTATTCCTAATCTATCACTGAATGTAACCCTGCCAACTCTTCCTTTTCCTTTCCACCTGACGTGGGTACACAGTATCAACGTTCCAACAATATCGAGCATTATAGCTGCTTCCAGGGATTAAGGCCCCCCCCCAAAAAAAAAGCCAGCAGCTAAACTACAACTGAAGTTTCCAAGGCACACTGAAATATGCAATAGAGAATTGCTGCTAAATCAGGTCCCATGGTTACTTTCTTTTTTTAGTGAGTTAGCAATGAAGCTTGAAGCTGTTTTAAGCCCGAAAGCTACCACCTAAATAGTTTTAATTAACGTTTTATGAAAACAATTATTTTAACTAAGTATTTTTCATCACAACTTGGTTGCTCACTGATTTTGACAAAAATGACAGCATTAAAAAAGAAACCAGAAATGCAGTGAATTTTGGCCTCAGCTATGTACATGACAGCTTGCTTTAAGTCTGAGAATATGTATTTTACAGAAAGGTTTGGTCTTAGATTATTCAGATCACTTGAAACACTCTGAATTACACAGCAGTGATCTCCCAGGTAAATGAAAGGGTTACATGAGATAATGCATATAATATGCTCTGCACAGTATGGGGCAGATAGTGAGCATTTAAAAATTATTAGTGGAAATCATCATCTTCATCATTATTACTGTCATCATCTCAAGATCTGCTACAGATACTGTCCCTTATTTTAATTGCTCTATTTCTGTTAACCACACGCAGTGACCTTACTGATCAAGATGTATTTTTTAGCTGAATAATTTAAACAAGGTGAAATGTAATCTTTTTACCAATAATTCCTCAGAATAAATGCTGGAAAATCTGTCTAGAGAAATAGCAAAGTCCCGAAATAGTAACTACCTGATAAGTCAGTGAATATTTTTAGGACTCTAAATGGGTTAATCTCATTTTCATTATGATGCCTAGGGCAGGTTTTGAATACGCATTGATCAATTAAGAGGCATGACTGGATTACAGATAGTCTTCCAAAGAGGCAGTGTAGTAGGGAGGAAAGGGAACAGGAAATTCAAGAATTGAATGTGAAAAATAAATGTATAGGGAAAAGGAATACCAATACATATTGGTTTCTTATACAAAAAAATTTAAAAAGGGGCAAAATGAAGGGAGGGAAATCAGAGGGAGAGATGAACCATGAGAGACTATGGACTCTGAGAAACAAACAGGGTTTTAGAGGGGAGGGGGGGTGGGGGGATGGGTTAGCCTGCTGATGGGTATTAAGGAGGGCATGTACTGCGTGGAGCACTGGGTGTTATATGAAAACAACGGATCGTGGATCACCACATCAAAACTAATGATGTATTGTACGGTGACATAACATAATAAAATTTAAAAAAAAAAGAAGATAGCAGGAAGGGAAAAATGAAGGGGGGTGGAATCGGACGGGGAGACGAACCATGAGAGACTATGGACTCTGAGAAACAAACTGAGGTTCTAGAGGGGAGGGGGGTGGGGGGATGGGTTAGCCTGGTGATGGGTATTAAAGAGGGCACGTTCTGTGTGGAGCACTGGGTGTTATACACAAACAATGAATCATGGAATACTACAACAAAAACTAATGATGTAATGTATGGTGATTAACATAACATAATAAAAAAAGGGGAAAAAAAAGAAAAAATTTAAAAAGGTTTGCAAAATAGCTCTGTTTGTAAAGTGAAAAAATAGAAACGGAAATTTATATTGCTCTTCTCAACTAACGGTACCATTAGCTGCTTGAGTCAAGAGACAGTATTTGTCTAACACTTAGGAAATGGTTGATAGCTAAGTATTGAATGAATAAATAGATATATGAGATTTAATATTTGATGGTGCTTACATTTAGGACCACATGATCAATTCTCTGAGACATTTAGAATCATAATTAAAATACAATCCCATCTTAGAGTTTTGAAGAAACTTACCAATAAGTGGGTATGGTGCTTCTTCTTTGCCAGAATTGACCCATAACTGGTAATCTCTCTCAGAGCCCTTGGGGATAAAAGAAGTAATAATAATTCTTTCATGTTTGGTAACTGAATAAGGACACATTTTTTTTTTTTGGCATTTTCACGTTTTGAAAAAAGTGGGGACTATATAAATGCTATTCACGTTCATGGGGGTGGATACAGTTTTTGAAGATGGCAATGCTAATTGCTACAACCTATATTCCCCTTTCTCATCCCTAGCAGAGGACTTAGGAGTCCTGCCCTTTTCCGCTAGTGATGACGAGGGATCCAAGACTGCAATGGAAGCAGGCCCTCACAATTATGGGTAGCCCACAGAACTCAAAATTATAGGTCTCTTTACAAAGCAAAAAGAAATGTCCTGGTTTTCTACAAGATTACTCTCTTCTTTAGAGTCCTGACTTCTGCTATGTCTCTGGATTTCTCAGAGATTACTGGACTTAAATCTCCAACAAGTCCCTGCAAAGACATCCTTGTTATCCAGGAAGCAAAACCAGTGCTGTGTCTGTGATGAAAAGGTAAAATCTCAGAGGCTGATTATTGCTCAGCTATTTCTGAGCAGGAGGAGAATGACCAAGAGAGTCTGAGGAGATAGGTAGCTGGCACAGTCCACATGGGTTTTATTTTGGGCAAGTCCAGTCCTGGGAACAGAAAGGACAAGAGTTCTGTCTAGAGAACAGGCCACAGAAAGTACTGAAACTGTTCACTAGCAGAATTACAGCCCGGCATACTAAGAATCTTACTTGAAAGAAATAATACTAAATTATGGAGACTTTGCTGCATCCTCTAGGAGAGGATAAAGTAAAAATGTTTTAGATGAGGCTAGAAGAGATTGGCAATAGTCAATATTCCTGCCTTTATTTATTTGTTTTTTTATTAAAAATCATTGTCCTGATCTTATAATGGAAGGTCCTGGCTGTGGAGAACAGCTGCTGGTGCCCTCCCCTACTCTGTTTGTCACTTCCCTCCCCGTCCTCTACCCAAAACACTTTATTGCAAATAGGGAGAGCAAGCAATCTAATGAAAATGCCCTTTTTTTTTGTAGTGTCTGAAAACATGTAATAATCCCTTAGAACAGAACAGTATAACCAAATAGTCTCAATTCTTAATTATAATGAATAGAAATATTTTTGGTCTCAGGAGATGGATCACTTTTTTCAAAGGAAAAGCATAAATGAGTCATGTCATTAATTAATCTTCCTTCCTTTTCCTTAAACTACACACTTTCTTTAAACACATAAGCTTAGCAATCAATGCAGAAGTGCCTGTTTTACCCAGTGTATATAAATCTAATTATAGCTTAAATATATTATTAAATTTAACTAAAAGAAATCAGATTTCTAAAAAAAAAAAAAATCAGATTTCTTACCCTAAAGTCTGATTTCTCTGAGTGCTTAAGGGCTTATGATAGCACAATGCATAAGTAAATCTAAATATAACTTATCAGACTATGGCATATCTAAAACATTTGACATGTTACATCTAATAGTAACACTGTGCTTTCATATTTATAGAGAATCTGACTCAAGAAATCGTGTTATTCAAGTGCTTCCTTTAGTTTCCAACCTTCTGAAAGTCACTCCTTTAATACAAGACCCACCATGTGGTGTTTATGTACTGGTAGGGAGGAGATGAGGGGAATTTTCCAACGTTCTCCCTACCTCATCCTCAAACATGCCAATCTTCTCCATTAATAAAATATCAAACACTTACCTTTGCCCCACGAAACAGAAAGAAGCAGAAGCTAAGTGCAAAACTGGGGAACATGTGGTATGCACACTAAAGCTCTTTAACTCCATGATCTAATTCAAAACTTGTTTTTTAATTTACCAATTCATTAGAGGTACCAGCCATCTCATCTTCTGGATCTACAGCCAGGGAATATGGATTCTAGCTATGTGTTCTTCATGTATAAATTCTACTATAGAGCAAATCCTTCAGAATTCATCATCCTAAGACTGATGGACTCTTGGGATAATAGGAGAATTAGGTAAAGGAGAAGAATCAGAAAAGGAGACAGGAAAGAACAGTCATTGAGTGACAAGTGGGAAGGAGGTCAGAACTTTCTCATCACAATCTTACACCAAGAAACCCCTCCATCTGTATATGTATATAGCATATACAATACAAATACATATTATCATTCTAAAATGATAGCCTTATCTTATTATGCTTTCCAGTTCACATAGGTCTTACAGTGTAAGTAGAATAGCATCTAATATAAAAGCTTTACTGTCCTTATTTTCTCCATTTTTGGGAATAAAACATGAATTTGGTATTATTTAGTAATAAGCTGTCTTATGATGAAAGGGATAATATTTATATGACTCTAAAGTATCAAAGTTTGTTTTTAATTAAGAGTATCTAGTAGAGTAACTTACAGTTATCCCTAGCATGGGTAGTGACATGTTGATAACTTCATTTGCTGTATCTGAATTCGTTACTGTTATAGTTTTAGACTGCAGAAAAAAAAAGAAATAAGAAATATAGTTATAAATAAAGGGCATTAATTCAGGTGAAAAACTAATTATTATGAAATGAGTACCCAAAGGCAAATTTTGATTTCAAGTGTTAACAGGCAAATGACTTAAGTAGAACAAACCCTTGATGATAATTTACTTTCATTCCATTATATCTTATGCCTTTTGATAAAACATCTATAAAACCTCTTAATATAAAGGACATGTAGCTCACAAAATATAAGACCTTCAGCAAGAATTCTAGAAAAAGAATAACTACATACGAGAGGGAGTACATGGACTACCCTCCCAAACCACCCCCTCCCCAAATCTAGTGAAGTTGGTGCTCTGTATCATCTCCGTAATTGTATTTCTGTAACGCAAAGTGTGATAAAACAGGGAGCGCACGCACTGGATCACTTTCTCCTTGTTCCTGAGCACTGTTTTCACAGTGTGGGTTTCACAGTCCTTTCTTTGCATGGTAAGAAGTTGAGTTAAAATCAGAATAGAAACTGGCTACAAAAAGACATTTAAAATTTAGAATTTTTAAAAACCACTATTTATTGAGCACTATGTCAAACACTGTGGCTTCTGAGATTTTCAGTGTTGAAATCTGCAGACACCTTAAAACCAGTGAGTCTGGCAAACAGGACTGAAAATTTTAGAAAGCTCAATTCTGTTGCCAACTCTGCTATTGAATAGCTCTCTGATAGTTCTGTGCTAAACTAGTTAGAAATCACTACTTAAGGGGCGCCTGGGTGGCTCAGTCATTAAGCATCTGCCTTCGGCTCGGGTCATGATCCCAGGGTCCTGGGGTCAAGCCCCACGTCGAGCCCTGCGTCGGGCTCCCTGTTCAGTGGGAAGCTTGCTTCTCCCTCTCCCACTCCCCCTGCTTGTGTTCCCTCTCTTGCTCTCTCTGTCAAATAAATAAACAAAAATCTTAAAAAAAAATTACTACTTAAAAATAGTTTGCAGCAGGGCGCCTGGGTGGCTCAGTTGTTAAGCGTCTGCCTTCGGCTCAGGTCATGATCCTAGGGTCCTGGGATCGAGTCCCACATCGGGCTCCCTGCTCGGCGGGAAGCCTGCTTCTCCCTTTCCCACTCTCCCTGCTTGTGTTCCTGTTCCCGCCATCTCTCTCTCTGTCAAATAAATAAAATCTTTAAAAAAAAAAAAGTTTGCAGCAAATAGAAAAGGGATTAACAAGATTTTGAGATATCTATATAGAGTTCACTGAATTCTAAGACCTTTAAATGTGAGACAATGCTACGCTATCAAAAAAGAAATATTTACTATGCACATAGGTTTTATAATTATCAGATGAATCAGCAATTAGGGCTGTGTCCCTGATAGGGCTTAAATGGTATAAATAAGTATAGGCAGACACAAAATGATATAAAAACAAAAATGATGTAAGAATAGCATTAAGTTAAATCCACTGACCATTCACCACTTATCTTTCCATTAGAGTACCTTTTTTTCTTCTATGAGACGATTATTTGACATGACAGATTGCCTCTTAAAGTTGTTTGCTAATTGATTTCAAATTGTGCTCTTGAGCTCCAAAGATTATGCACAAGTCTCTCAGAAGCCAACAGGCAGGGCTTAGAGCACCCATACCAGGGTCCGTCTTCCACCAGACTGGTACAGATGTTTTATACACTGGGCTTTAACCTGAGATATAATTTTGTGACAGGCATCTGCTTTTTTTTTTTTTTTAAGTCTGAAAACCTATCCTTAAACTAAATTTTAAAGAAATTCTCTCATGAAGTCTTTTGTAAAATGAAGAAACTTTCCTGTAATACTAATAGTATCTCCTAATGTACCAGGATTCTAAGATAACATACAGTCAAAACAGTAATCATAGGTGTGTGTTTTCCTTGCATGCCTCTCTGGTAGACAAAACAAATGAATTTCAGCAGATAGTCCTCTTTGGCTAGTAAACAAATAAAGCAAACAGGCAAAAATGAAAATGTGGCTTATTCCCCCCCCCCATGTTAGCAGAATTCACTGACAGGCTGTATATAACTAAAGGCCAAGGATAATGAATGCTTTCCATACATATATTCCTATTTTGGGGGGAAATCACTCTTTCTGGAAGAAGGGCTCCCTGAAAGGAGACTCTTCTCATGATGTAACTTCAGAGAGCTGAGGACAGTGTGTCATATCATTGTTGAATTAACCAGGGTACTAGTGATAACAGAGCACCCAACCTGACCACATCTCTTGTCTTCTCTTCCAAAGAGAATGGAACTCTGGGCCTTTCTCAAGCACACACTTTCCATACACTGAAAATCTCAAAAAAAAATTCAAGGGATTTTCCATGAAAATCCTAATTGTAACCAATTGCCACAACAACTGAATCAAAGCTGGCAGAAAAATAGCAGTGGGTTTTTGTTTGTTTGTTTTTTGCTACTTTGCTACAGTAGATCTTTGTAGTTTCACACCATAAAAATTTGAGTATTTCCCTCAAGCAGTGACATCTGGCACTCATGTCAGAACATTTGCATAACTTTTGCTTTTGGCCAAAACGTAACTGTTTTGTACTACATCTTTTTCCATGTGATCCAGGGCTGTTGTGAAGTGTGGTAATGCATAGTATCATAAAAATATCCGTAAGTTCCCATTTTGTTCATCATTGATAACATCTTGGCATTTGTTCTACATTTCCGGTCATCAAATTATACATAATAACTAGGGCTAAATAGGCTTAATTTTTACTTGACCAATATGATAAAAACTGTGAGGAAGAAATATGCTGATCCCTTAAAAACGTCATCTCTCCTAGCTCATCCATTATTAAACCAAGGGATTCAATCCCTAAAAACTCAGAGAATGAAGAACTATCTTAAACCATCTTCTACTTAAGAAGTGACAAGTTGGAAAAAATTGCTTACTACTAATAGGAAATACATCCTTGTGAAAATGGCTTTACTACAAGCCTCTGCAGCTGCTATTGAAAGGGTCCAGAGAAACATTAATGCCAGAGGGAGGAAAGAGACATCTGACAAGCGAATATTCTTTCTAAGTGTTAATATGAAATACTGTAGTTAATGTGAATTTCTCTTGCTTCATTTTCTCTAGGGTTTACTTTTCACATATACAAAGACATACATAGACACAGGAAAATGCATTTTCCCACGTATTTCTAAATGCCTGCCTTCCATAGCACATCCACAGTCTGTCTGTCTGCCTGCCTGTGTCTTTTCATCCATGGAGCTCTGCTTTATGCAGGGACTTGGAATTTAATTTTCTGGCTTAGAAACACTTACATAGGCACAATTCCCAATGTCCTTGGCGAAGATTTTGAGGGGAATGGTCTTCGGGTAGTCCTTCTCTTTCTCTAGATTGATGTATCTAATCAAATGCAACAACAACCCAAAACAACACTGAGTCAGATGGATTTCGCTAATGGCTTATTTTAAAATCAATCTATTTTGCTAATATCTTCAATATACTTATATGCTGTGTTTTAAAAGACAGATGGAAAGACTCAGCAAAATCTGATTACATTATGGGTTGGAAGAGAATTAAATTCTCAGGACATCAGGTATGGGCACGGAAACTATTTCAAGTGAGGTTTGAGCAGCACAGTCAGGTTCAGGCACCTCTGGGTGGCGTTTTGTCTTCCAAGCTTTCCTCCCTTCCCTGGACAGGCCTGGAATCCTACTGACAAGTGCAGGAGCATGTATCATACTTTACTACACCAAACCAAGACAGTGGACCTTTACTTCTCATTTAGCTCTCGGGCAGAGCGTAAATCTTCCCTTAGGATGGTAGCCAGGGGAGGAAGGAGGGAAGGGTTATGGAAATAAGAGAGAAACCTAAATTGACCATTTAGTCTGTAGGCTCAAAGGTGAGGGTAATCGATTTTTGAGGTGTCCAGCAGAAAACCTTCCATATATGGAAACTTAGTACAAGCTCTGAGAAAACTGTTCGCTCCGAATGGTAGGTTGGAGACGTGGAAATGGGAGAGATTATTGACTAATTTTTGTCTAGAGTGATCTAACCAGACCTCAATGTTCTCTTTCCTAGAAAGCAAGGAATACATGTACTGAAGAGAACACTGTTCACAGTAAGTAGTAGCTAGCGTACAGTTCAAACAATAGTTTATTTTGAGGATAAATGAGTAATTTCTACTAAGGAAAAGGGGAATAGTCTGGGGCACATCTCTGCATAGAAGAATTTAATTCTTTTAACTACAGGTTGAAGATTAAGAATATGTTATACTGAAAAAAAAAATACCTCTGAAGGAGAGAGAGCCATTTGTCCTTTTGTTCTGGAGAACTACAATCAAAGAAAACAGGAGATAAAAATTAAACACATAACACATTTATGCTAACATATCTGAGATTGTCAGTCCAGATAAAATACCAACAGCCTGTTACAGAAGGAGCGGCCCACCACGGCAACTCTGGCCTAACTGCGCTCTGGAGAATCCTCAAATGGAAAATCTCCATCAGGAAAAACTATACAGTCAAGTACGGTTCTATTAAAACCTCCTGAATGGATCCAAGACAGGGCCATTTTCTTACCTTATGGCTCTTTTACAAGTATAACTCTTACAGTGGAATGAGTATTTGATCTGGAATCTAAACACCTGGTTCCAAAAACATATGCAAGCTACCTGATCATGAGTGAATCACTTCATATCTCTAAGCTTGTTTCCACATCTGTAAAACCGGGCTAATTGTCTCAGAGTGTTTTTGTAGCTTTAAATGCCATACAAACAGAACGTATGCTCAATTTGAGATTAGAGATTAAAAAGAAATTTGGCATGTTGATGGAAATATCTTGGCCCAGAAACCAGTTTCCTATTGGAAAAAGAAATATTTATACATATAGCAGGGATTTTAATTTAGTGAATTAGTTCAGAGAAAACCTATTCTTAATTACTACAATCTTCTAAGATCAATTCATTTACAACTAAATCACTAATTCTTCTGAAAGTCACTGCTATGTTTAATTCTTAAACTTGAAAATAATTCAGTGTTTATTTCTATATGGTCCTGTTACTCACTAGCTTTTATACCATATTTCTATCTTAACAAAGCTGGAAACCCTTGTTATTTTCTTGTTCCAGAAAAATACACTTAACAAGTATTTGTAATTTGTTTCTAAGTCTGTTGCTTAGCAATTTTCTCCATACACAACTCCCAGCATTGGGCATCTGAAAGTACACATCTCTTTTATTTATCATCCAATTTTCATATTCCATAGTTCCTTACAAACTTTTAATGTATTCACCCTTCCGAAACAGAGATTTTCTAGGTTCATTTGGGTCAAATCTTGGATTTATTTAGCAAAAAACTGTGTAGAAAAATTGGTGAGTTTTCTTTGGACCTGTGAACTTTTTTCAAAGCAGCTAAAGAAAATTACCCCTTTAAAACACTTAGTATTTTTTTTAACTTTTTATTGACATGTTAGATACATAGAAAAAAATTGTATAATGCTTAAGTGGACAGCCTGAACATTTTTCACAAACTGAACACACCCACGTGACTAAAACTCAGATTACAAAATAGAAAATCACCTTGGGAGGACTGCTTACACTCCTTTTCAGGTACTAGTTCCCACTCTCCTGACTTCCAACAGCACAGGATAGTTATGTTTACTTTATTATAAATGTAACCAGGCAATATGTACTATTCTGTGTCTGGCTTCTTTCATTCAACACTATGTTTATGACACTTCTCCGTATTACGGCATGTTCATTCTCATTGCTGTATAGTCTTCTATTGTTTGAATACACAGCATGCATTACTTCAAAAATAATTTATGAAGTGTGTCAGGTTAACACACTGAGATTGATTTATGTAGTCTTCTTGTGTTTTCACCTTTCTACTACTCTGTGCAAGAAGAATCTAGAACTTCTCTTTCTTCAGTGATTCTTAAGGCATTTTTACCAAACTAAAAACAAAAGTACTCCAGAATCAAGGTGATCTCAGTTTCATTAACACCTAAGCTCATTTGTAAGAGCAAGAAGAGGAGAACGCAGTATATCTTAGAGAAAGAGAAAAGGCAAGGCAGATTGGAAAGAGGCCCTCAAATTTGGGAGGGGACAGAGTCTGTTATCCCTGGGAGTGAGCAGGGAACCATATGTTGCTCAGTTGAGATGCCTCAGGAAACAGAAAGACCCCACAAGGAATGACTGTAAGCAGCAACCTGGGAGGCCAGTTCCTGAGTTTTTAGGTCAGCAATGATACCTGCACCCCACGTGTGGCAAGGAGTCAGAGTAGCTCTGAACATAAAGGACACAGAAAGAGATAATGTCAGCGGTGACCACAACAGACTGAAGGTCACAATCTGCCACCTATTTGGAAGACATCGCAGAAATCTGCTGGCACAATGGAGGCTCAAGGTGGGTTTTCATTTGATCTATAAACAGGCTTTTCTTGCCTTCCTGAGTTTGTAGACTAAGATTCACACTAGGTACTTAAGTTAAAATATCGTTCTTCTGATTCCTCTTATAGACAGATCCTTGTCAGATTTCAGTACTTCCTGTGTATTTGAACAGTGTTCTCATTTTACTGTGTCATTTTCTGTAATATCAAGGTGCCGTGCCTGCTCTTCAGGCAGATACAGATCCTAGGTTTGAGAATCAGGGTACAAGATACATGAAACTCCTGGCCATTTTTGAGATGTGACGATCTACTCCATGTCCTAAGGGAAAGCATGAGATGTTCACATTTATTATTTGCTCTTCCTCTAACTTGACACAATTGGGAATTCCTCAGATTCTGACAGTTGTCAGTCTTAGATTTCAAAGCTATTAGTCTTTACATTTTGGGTTTCTTTATAGATACTGTAGTGACTGGCTAGGAGAACCTCCTTCCTGATCTGCTAGCCTGATGGCATTTTAAACTGATCATGACCTAGATTTTTCTTAATATTGACGGATACGTACCATTTCTGATGTTCTTCAACCCTTCCTAAAAATCCAAGCTTCCTGCTGATACAATTTTGCTTCTCGCTGAAAAACTTCTGTTTCCTTTTTTTTTTTTTTTGGTAGCAAAGTTCTGCTGGAATAAATTTTTAGAGTTTAAAAAAAATCTTTATTTCACTTTCATTTCTGAAGGATATTTTTGCTGGATATAGTACTCTATGTGGAAAGTTTTTTCTCTTAACACTTCAAAGATGCCATTCTACTGTCTTCTGAGATTGCCATAGTTTCTGATGAAACAGCCACAGTGAGGCACATTATTGCTCCCCCATACGTAATGTGTTGTTTTTCCCTGGCTGCCTTTATGATTTTCTCTTCTCTTTGGTTTATAGCAGTCTGTTAACATGACTGGCTGGGGTCTTCACACCACTGCTGGGGTTCACTGAGCTCACCACACCCGGACATTTGTATCTTCCGCTTGGGGGTTTCCAAACTGTTACTTCTTCAAATATTCCGTCCTATAGTCCTTCTTCCTTCTGGAGTTCCAGTCACATGTATGTTGTATCTTTTGGTATTTTCTAACAAGTCTCCAATGCATTTTGAATTAAAAAATGTCTGTTTTGGGGGTGCCTGGGTGGCTTAGTCAGTGAAGCACCTGACTCTTAATTCTGGCTCAGGTCCGGGGTTGTGAGATCAAGCGCCGCGCTGGGCTCTGCGCTGGGGAGGGACCTGCTTAAGATTCTCTCTCCCTCTCATGTATATACATAAGTACATACATGTAAGAAAAAAGTCCGTGTTCTCTATTCTTCAGATTGGACAATTTGTATTGATGTATCTTCAAATTCAAATTCTTTCCTTTTCATTTCTATTCTGCAACTAAGGCTACACAGGGGGAGATATATATATATATATATAAAGTTTCAGATGCTGCAGTTTTCAGTTCTAAAACTTTCATTTGGTTCTTTTTTATATTTTCTATTTCTCTGCTGAGAAATCTTTTCATTCATTTCAGTTGGCTTTTCCTTTTACCTAGTGAGCACAATTATAAAAGTTGGTTTAAAGTTCTTTTCTGGTAATTCCAACATGGATCATTTCAGGACTGGCCTCCGTGGATTATCTTTTCTGGTTCTTTGTATGTGAAGGAATTTTAGATTGTATTCTGGACATCATGAATATTCTGTTTTGGAGACTGAGTGCTGTTATATTTGCAGTGTTGATGTTTTTATCATCAACAGATAACTGGCTTGACTAGGCTCAACGGCACCTTGGTTCAGTTCTTTCAGCCTTCACTTCAAGTTGCTTTGAGTCTGCTCCATGCATGTCAGCAATCAGTCAGACACGTAGGTAGAATCCATATACAAAATCTGGGGTTTCCCTCCTCTGATACTCTACTTTTTGAGATTTCCCCCCCTCACTTTCCCATGGCTGTGGCTGACTCAGACTCTGTAGTCCGCTTGTTTGGCCAGAAAGATTGGGGGTTTCTGTTAGCTTAGTTGCCCTGCACCACGATATGACTGTAGCCTGCCCTTGGGCCAATGCCTTAAACATAGGAATCTCACCCCCTGCTGGTGCTTCCTTCCAAGTTTCAATTCCTCTCCAAAATCTGCCAACTAGTGTTCACCCTGCAGAGCCTTTAGGTGGTTGTTGTTTGTATTTTGCTCAGAGTTTACAGTTGTTATCTGTAGGGTGGTCAGTCTGTTAAGGCCTCACTCTGCCATACCAGGGCCAGAACTCCTCAAAGCAACTTTTTCTTAAAATAATCTTTTAATTTTGAAATAAGTTTAGGCTTTCAGGAAAGTTGCTAATAGTACAGAATCCTTGGACACCTTTCACCTTTTAGTTTCCTAAAGTTATCCTCTTACAATGGCACACTTGTCAAACTAAGAAATCAATATTGGTACATTACTATTAACCACATTCTTGACTCTTCAGATTTTGCCAGTTTTTCCATTAACGTCCTTTTTCTGTCAGAGGACCCAACCCAGGATAACACATTGTATTTAGTTATCATGTCTCCTTAAAGATTGGTCTAGGGCAGTTTCTATGTCTTTTCCTGTTTTGTTTTTCTTTTCTAACCATGATAATCTGAAGGAGTGCTGGTCAGTTTAACCTACAGAATATCCCTCAGTTTGTGCTTGTTTGAAGTTTCTCTCATGTTTATCTGGGGCTCTGGGTTTTGAGGAGGAATAACACAAAGGTGAACTACTCTTCTCATCACATTCTATTGAGGGGTACATGGCATCATTAGTGATGTTAATTAACCTTAATCATTTGGTTAAAGTACCATACTTTTTGAAGAATACATTGTGTATAAAACCTGTTTCCACATTTCACTTCTTAAAACACATTTCATGGAAACTCCTTAGTTAAAGACAACATGTATGGGGTGCCTCAGGTGGCTCAGTCGGTTAAGCATCTGACTCCTGATTTTAGCTCACGTCATTATCTCAGGGTTGTGAGATTGAGCCCTGCATCAGGCTCTACACTCAGTGGGGAGTCTACTTGAGGATTCTCTCTTTCCCTCACCACACTTCCCCTCCTGCCATTCTTCCTCTTAAAAAAAAAAAAAAAAAGACAGCATGTGGTTTTGCCCCTTACTAGGTATTATTACTTCCTTTCACCTGTAACTCCAAGGAGATCAAGCAACAGAAAATGATACTATCTAGAGAAATCTGTCATGGAAAACAACATATGCAGAGAGTGATACAAACATATGTTTCTTCCAAGTAAGTTCTTAAAATCTTGTGGTAGGCCAATAATGCATAAAAGAATTTAATGATATGCCTGTTTTTATTAAAAGATTAACAGCTTGGAAAATTCTAGGTGTCTGGCTTTAGAATGATGCCTGAGGTGTCTGGTGGAAGTGGGGAGAGAAGAAACCAAAAGAAAAATGTGTGCATGTGAACTCCAACTCTTTAAGTGTAAAACAAACTCTGGACTTGAGCGTGCAGCTATTCAAAATCACAAGTGTGAATTTTGATATGCTCACCCTGACCTGAGAGTGCCAATTTAGCATGTTTAGGACAAGAGTACAAGGATTATTTATATATTCTCCAACCCTATCCTAGTCAAGGGGTGAGTCTTAGGAAACTAACTTTCACTTCCTGAGTCATAAATTTGCTTTTGATGGTCACATCTTTATGCCAAATCAGAACCTGATGTTCAGTTCAGGCACTCCATTATTTCATGGTATTAACTTTATTTCTATAATTAAAAACTATTTCTTTAGAAAATTGGGAGTATAGGGGTGACGGGTAGCTCAGTTGGTTAAGCATCCGACTCGATTTTGGCTCAGATCATGATCTCAGAGTCCTGGGATGGAGCCCTACCCTGGGGTCTGCTTGGGAGTCTCTCTCTCCCTCTCTTTCTCTCTGCTCCTCCCGCTGCTTGCTCTCTCTCTCAAATAAGTGAATAAAAAATCTTAAAAAAAAAAGAAAATTTGGGAGTATAAAACAGTTATTCAAACTTAATTGGACTGTTTTATGAAATTTTTCAGTAAAAGTCTATTGCAGTGGGTTGAAAAGACCAATTTGAAAGCTCACTATGTAAAACAGTACATGAACACAAAGGAAGGGGAGGCTGGAGAGCAGCGGCCCCACAGCTCTGACCACTCCATTCCTTTGCCACAGGCCCTAGGTGCTTCAGTAGAGCCCCTTTAAAAATTACTGGTCATACCAAGATAAAAGACTCCAAGGTTCTCAATATTTACCATTACTCTCCACACACTTTAATAAGAAGCTGTTGGGGAGAAATAAGGCCTACAAGTGTCTTTATTCGGGGTATGGTCAAAAGATGAGTTACTGACTTCAGAATAACTCAATCAGAATAAAATATTTTCCTTAAAAAAAAAAAATCAGAACAAAATTTGATTAACATTTTTCTTTCCATCCTAGAATTTACCTAGTTGACTGTATTTTACATGTCAATACAGGAGAAGCTATGGTTCTTACCTGAAAGTGGCCACAAAGTTCACTGTGGGCCAGCCCAAGACAAAGGATTTCACAGCATTGGTGTGGCCTTCTCCCACTTCATCCACACAACTTGCTGTCCACATGTCACTTAATTTTATTTTATTTTTTATCTTAAAGTTGTTGTTATATCTAGAAAGATAAAAACCAGACAGGACTTCTTGTTATTTTGTTTCTTAAATTTTATGAGAGCTTCTGTACTTGTGATAAAAGGACAGTTTCCACTAATCATGGGCAAAGAATGTCTTATTCATTGTTTGTAAATTCAGTGCCTACCACAGGAAACTGTAAGCCAGTCGGTTACCTTTGGCCCGAAAATGTCTTTGAAACATTTGGTGTATTAGTCCTCATGCTTGTGTTTATGGGCAGCAAATAGCCATAAACTGCCTACTTTGTTTTTCTATGTTGAGCATTGCATTTGGATCAAAAATCAAATTTTAAATTTACTGCTATTCTAAAAAATTCATTTATTATTTATAACTTGCCTACTCCAAAAAAATTTGAGTGACTGAACAAAAGATTAAAGTACACATTACTTATGAAAATAGTTATAAAATTTTCACCTTAGGAGAGATAGATGCACTTAAAAATATCTGGAATTAATTAGGGGAATTTTCAATGTATTTCCAACTGAATCATTACAAGATTTTCTAGTCTTTACAGGCAAAGTTTAGTTTAAATTTCCTTTCTTAAGAATTTCTTCATATCATTTTCCCATATATTCTAAAATTAAAAAAACTATAGCCTAAAAACAGACCCTAACCTAAACTGGGGGGGAAAAAAAAAGAAGCAGGAAGTACTATATCTAAGTGGAGTTAACATACTTAATATTTATCTCCAAGGACCCAGAAGGTGATCTACTTTAAGTTGGCAATGAAATTGCTTTTTGACTTCTACCTAATCTCCCTTAGAACCTGACATTGAAACCACCATTATCTCTTGATCTAAATTCACAGATTTAATGCTCATCATGGACCCGAGAGTTAGTTAGAAGGCACTGGGAAAGACAAAAAGAATGCGCACAGAAACTTGCATACTTCCTACCATTCAGAACCATTTGTGGAAACAGAAAAAGCTAACATGAAATCAGATACTTCATATGGCAGTATTCCTAAAACTCCTTCATGGAATATTTAAAGGCAGAACTCTTCAGTTAGGATTTATAAAGTGAAAAAGGATCTTGCAGGAACTACACATAAAGGATAGTCTGGATTCAAAGCTTCATTTATACTTCCTGTAGGGCACACTTAATGTAAGTGTAATAGGAAAGAGCCTTGTAGCATAATGATGTCTTTCTATGTTTCATTTCAATATTTTTCATCCTGTTGCTATGAATCTTTAGATTTTTTAAAAAAATGAAACAGACTCAATTGAAGATAAAATCTTATTTCTTTTTATTTTCTTGCTAAAAAATCTTATTTTTTGATAGCACCTATCTAGGTAATATAAAACTGAAACTACAAATCTTTTGGAAAGAAAGGTATGTTCCCATTTCTCTTTTTACACAGTTTGTGTTTCCTAATGCAGGTCTCTCTCTATATCAGATACTTCAGATACCAGGTGGGAACTTTTTACATTACTGCCCTGGAAAAAAATCATTGCAATGATTCTTTCCCTAGATCAATAAAGTGTCAAGATGATCCACCTCCCGCTACAAGAAGTTAATCTAAAAGTGTAAACAATCACTTCCATTCTATTGGCTAATATTTACTGAGAACTTCCCATGTGCCAGTCAGTCATTGTGGTAAACACTTTACACACATTATTTAGTTTAAACCTCACTTTATAGATAAAGAAATGGAGCCATGGAGAGATTTAGCTAAGTAACTTGTGAGAAGTCAAATAGCTTACTAGAACAGCTAGAATCTGAACTTGAACAGTGTTGACTTCTGAACTTATTTAATGCTCTTAACTACTATGTATCTATAAAAAGCCCTGGGTATTGTTGGTCTTATAAAGCATCTGGATGGGGGCGGGCGGAGCAAGATGGTGGAGGAGTAGAAGACCTGGATTTTGTCTGGTCTCAGGAATTCAGCTGGATAGGGATCAAACCATTCTGAACACCTACGAACTCAACAGGAGATCGAAGAAAAGAATAGCAACACCTCTCTGAACAGAAAAGCGATCACTTTCCGGAAGGAAGGATGTGTGGAATAGTGAATCCGAGGGGATATTCAAGAGGATAGATGGCGGGGGAGGGGGCCTCCATTGGCCACTTCTGGCAAGTGATAGAGCCCCGGAGCACAAAATCGGAACTTTTAGAAGTCGGCTCCGCTGAGGGACATCGCTCCGGTGGCCAAGCGGGGGGTGGAACCCTCCCTCGTGGGACAGTGCGGTCTCAGGACCCTCGGGGTCACAGAAAGACCGGGGGAGCCTGAGCGCGGCAGAGCTCCCAGGTATCGGAGTGGGGAAGCCGACTGCAGAGACGGAGCCGAGGCGCGGGCTCTCAGCTCGGGGTGGCCATAAACTGTGATCCGCGGCCCAGTCGGGCCACTGCTCCTCCAGCAGGGACCCAACAAGCGGCAGAGCTGGGGAGACTCCCCTCCCTCCCCCGGGAGGAGCGGTGCGGGAGCGCACCGCAGGGATCTGCTGGGTTCGGAGACTCCACACTGAGTCGGGTGCCAGAGATAGAAACGCCAGGTCACAGGCTGGGTGAGCACAGAGTGCTGCCGGAGACCGGGGAGACGGGAGTGACTGACTGCTTTTCTCTGGGCATGCACTGAGGAGTGGGACCCCGAGTTCTCAGCTCCTCCGGGGCAGAGATTAGGGGGCCGCCATTTTCACTTTTGTCCTCCAAAGCTGTACCAAAAGCTTGCAGGGAACAAAAAGCTCCCGAGAGCAAACCCGAGCAGATCACTTAGCCCAGACCAGACAAGGGCAGGGCAATTCTGCCTCCAGCAAAGACATTTTGGGAACCACGACAACAGGCCCCTCCCCCAGAAGATGAGCAAGAACAGCCAGCCAAGACCAAGTTTACCGATCAAGGAGAATGGGAGAACTCCAGCACTAGGGGAATACTGCACATAGAATCCATGGCTTTTTTACCATGATTCTTTAGTCTTTCAAGGTTAATTTTTTTTAACTTTTAAAAAAAATTTTTTCCTTTTTCCCTTTTTCAATGAGCATCTTATCCCTTTTTAAAAAAACATTTTTATTTTTCATTTTCAGAGTCATATTCTATCCCTTTATAGTAGTTCCCCTTATTTTTGGCATATATATGTAAGTTGTTCTCTCTTTAAAATTTTGAGATACAGTTTCTTCTAACAGATCAAAATATACCCTAAATCTCTAGTGTATGCCTCTGTTCTAGTCTCCTGCTTGATCACATTTTCTCCCTTGTTTTTTTTAAAAAATCCTCTTCTTTGTCAAACAACTTATCAATTCCTTTTATAAAATTTTTTATAATTTTCATCTTTACAGTCATATTCCATCCCTTCATTGTATCAACAATTATTTTTGTACATATATAAGTTTTTCTTTCTTATAAAAATTTTGGGAGGCACTTTCTTCTAACAGAGCAAAATTCACACAAAATCTAGTGTGTGGCACTGATCTATGCACCAGCCTAATCATATTTGATCATATTCTGTTTTTTTGTTTTGTTCTGTTTTTGTTTGTTTTTATCTTTTTATCTTTTTTTTTCTTTTTCTTTTTTCTTTCTTTCCCTTTTTTTCCTCCCCGGGTTTCAGGTCTTTTCTGATTTGTTTAGAGTGTATTTTCTGGGGACGTTGTTACCCTGTCAGCATTTTGTTCTTTCATTCATCTACTCTCCTCTGGACAAAATGACAAGACGAAAAAAATCACCTCAACAAAAAGAACAAGAGGTAGTAACGACAGCCAGGGACCTACTCAATATGGACATTAGGACAATGTCGGACCTAGAGTTCAGAATCATGATTTTAAAGATATTAGCTGGGCTTGGAAAAAGCATGGAAGATACTAGAGAAACCCCTTCTGGAGAAATAAAAGAACTAAAATCTAACCAAGTCGAAATCAAAAAGGCTATTAATGAGGTGGAAAAATGGGGGCACTAACTGCTAGGATAAATGAGGCAGAAGAGAGAATCAGTGATATAGAAGACCAAATGATGGAAAATAAAGAAGCTGAGAAAAAGAGATAAACAACTACTGGATCACGAGGGCAGAATTCGTGAGATAAGTGATACCATAAGACAAAAAAACATTAGAATAATTGGGATCCCAGAAGAAAAAGAAAGAGAGAGAGGGGCAGAAGGTATATTGGAGCAAATTATAGCAGAGAACTTCCCTAATTTAGGGAAGGAAACAGGCATCAAAATCCAGGAGGCACAGAGAACCCCTCTCAAAATCAATAAAAATAGGTCAACACCCTGACATCTAATAGTAAAACTTACGAGTCTCAGAGACAAAGAAAATCCTGAAAGCAGCTCGGGACAAGAGATCTGTAACCTGCAATGGTAGAAACATTAGATTGGCAACAGACCTATCCACAGAGACCTGGTAGGCCAGAAAGGACTGGCATGATATATTCAGAGCACTAAACGAGAAAAATATGCAGCCAAGAATACTATATCCAGCTAGGCTGTCATTGAAAATAGAAGGAGAGGAAAAAAGCTTCCAGGACAAACAAAAACTAAAGGAATTGGCAAACACGAAACCAGCCCTACTAGAAATATTGAAAGGGGTCCTCTAAGCAAAGAGAGAGACTAAAAGCAACATAGACCAGAAAGGAACACAGACAATATACAGTAACAGTCGCCTCACAGGCAATACAATGGCACTAAATTCTTATCTTTCAATAGTTACCCTGAATGTAAATGGGCTAAATGCCCCAATCAAAAGACACACGCTATCAGATTGGATTAAAAAACAAGACCCATTGATATGCTGTCTGTAAGAGACTCATTTTAGACCCAAAGACACCTCCAGATTGAAAGTGAGAGGGTGGAAAACCATTTACTATGCTAATGGACACCAAAAGAAAGCTGGGTGGCAATCCTTATGTTGGACAAATTAGATTTTAAACCAAAGACTGTAATAAGAGATGAGGAAGGACACTATATCCTACTTAAAGGGTCTGCCCAACAAGAAGATCTAACAATTATAAATATCTATGCCCCTAACGTGGGAGCAGACAATTAGATAAGCCAATTAATAACAAAATCAAAGAAACACATTGAAAACAATACACTAATGGTGGGGGACTTTAACACCCCCCTGACTGAAATGGACAGATCATCTAAGCAAAAGATCAAGGAAATAAAGACTTTAAATGACACACTGAACCAAATGGACTTCACAGACATATTCAGAACATTCCATCCCAAAGCAACGGAATACACATTCTTCTCTAGTGCCCATGGAACATTCTCCAGAAGAGATCACATCCTAGGTCACAAATCAGGTCACAACCAGTACCAAAAGATTGGGATCATTCCCTGCGTATTTTCAGACCACAGTGCTTTGAAACTAGAACTCAAATACAAGAGGAAAGTCGGAAAGAACTCAAATACATGGAGGCTAAAGAACATCCTACTAATGAATGAATGGGTCAACCAGGATATTAAAGAGGAATTAAAAAAATTCATGGAAACCAATGAAAATGAAAACACAACTGTCCAAAATCTTTGGGATGCAGCAAAGGCAGTCCTGAGAGGAAAGTATATAGCAATACAAGCCTTTCTCAAGAAACAAGAAAGGTCTCAAATACACAACCTAACCCTACACCTAACAGAACTGGAGAAAGCACAGCAAATAAAGCCTAAACCCAGCAGGAGAGGAGAAATCATAAAGATCAGAGCAGAACTCAATGAAATAGAAACCAAAAGAACAGTAGAACAGATCAACGAAACTAGGAGCTGGTTCTTTGAAAGAATTAACAAGATTGATAAACTCCTGGCCAGACTTATCCAAAAGAAAAGAGAAATGACCCAAATCAACAAAATCATGAATGAAAGAGGAGTGATCACAACCAACACCAAAGAAAAACAATTATAAGAATACATTATGAGCAACTCTATGCCAGCAAATTAGATAACCTGGAAGAAATGGACGCATTCCTAGATGTGTATCAACTACCGAAACTGAACCAGGAAGAAATAGAAAACCCGAACAGACCTATCACCACTAAGGAAATTGAAGCAGTAATCAAAAATCTCCCAACAAACAAAAGCCCAGGGCCAGATGGCTTCCCAGCGGAATTCTACCTAACATTTAAAGAAGAATTAATACCTATTCTTCTGAAACTGTTCCAAAAAATAGAAACGGAAGGAAAACTTCCAAACTTGTTCTATGAGGCCACCATTAACTTAATCCCCAAACCAGACAAAGACCCCATCAAAAAGGAGAATTACAGACCAATAACCTTGATGAACATGGATGCAAAAATTCTCACCAAAATACTAGCCAATAGGATCCAACAGTACATTAAAAGGATTATTCATCACGACCAAGTGGGATTTATCCCTGGGCTGCAAGGTTGGTTCCACATCCGCAAATCAATCAACGTGATACAATACATTAACAAAGGAAAGAACAAGAACCAGATGATCCTCTCAGTAGATGCAGAAAAAGCATCTGACAAAGTACAGCATCCTTTCTTGATCAAAACTGTTCAGAGTATAGGGATAGAGGGTACATACCTCAATATCATAAAAGCCATCTATGAAAAACCTACAGCAAATATCATTCTCAATGGCGAAAAGCTGAGAGCTTTCCCCTTAAGGTCATGAACATGGCAGGGATGTCCACTATCACCACTGCTATTCAACATACTATTAGAAGTCCTAGCCACAGCAATCAGACAACAAAAAGATATCAAAGGCATCCAAATCGGCAAAGAAGAAGTCAAACTCTCACTCTTTGCAGATGATATGATACTTTATGTGGAAAACCCAAGAGACTCCACCCCAAAACTGCTAGAACTCATCCAGGAATTCAGTAAAGTGGCAGGATATAAAATCAATGCACAGAAATCAGTGGCATTCCTATGCACCAACAACAAGACAGAAGAAAGAGAAATTAAGGAGTCGATCCCATTTACAATTGCACCCAAAACCATAAGATACCTAGGAATAAATCTAACCAAAGAGGCAAAGGATCTGTACTCAGAAAACTATAAAATACTCAGGAAGAAATTGAGGAAGAGTCAGAAAATTATAAAATACTCATGAAGAAATTGAGGCAGATACAAAGAAATGGAAAAACGTTCCATGCTCATGGATTGGAAGAACAAATATTGTGACGATGTCAATGCTACCTAGAGCAATCTACACATTCAATGCAATCCCCATCAAAATACCATCTACTTTTTTCAAAGAAATGGAACAAATAATCCTAAAATTTGTATGGAACTAGAAAAGACTCTGAATAGCCAGAGGAATGTTGAAAAAGAAAAGCAAAGCTCGCGGCATCACAATTCCCGACTTCCAGCTCTATTACAAAGCTGTCATCATCAAGACAGTATGGTACTGGCACAAAAACAGACACATAGATCAATGGAACAGAATCGAGAGCCCAGAAATGGACCCTCAACTCTACGGTCAACTAATCTTCGACAAAGCAGGAAAGAATGTCCAATGGAATAAAGACAGTCTCTTCAACAAATGGTGTTGGGAAAATTGGACAGCCACATGCAGAAAAATGAAACTGGAGCGTTTCCTTACACCACACACAAAAATAGACTCAAAATGGATGAAAGACCTAAATGTGAGACAGGAGTCCATCAGAATCCTAGAGGAGAACACAGGCAGCAACCTCTTCTACCTCAGCCACACCAACTTCTTCCTAGAAAAATCGCCAAAGGCAAGGGAAGCAAAGGCAAAAATGAACTATTGGGACTTCATCAAGATAAAAAGCTTTTGCACAGCAAAGGAAACAGTCCACAAAACTAAAAGACAACTGACAGAATGGGAGAAGATGTTTGCAAATGACATATCAGATAAAGGGCTAGTATCCAAAATCTACAAAGAACTTATCAAACTCAACACCCAAAGGACAAACGATCCAATCAAGAAATGGCAGAAGACATGAACAGACATTTTTCCAAAGAAGACATCCAAATGGCCAACAGACACATGAAAAAGTGCTCAACATCCCTCTGCAGCAGGGAAATCCAAATTGAAACCTCAATGAGATACCACCTCACACCAGTCAGAATGGCTAAAATTAACAAGCCAGGAATCGACAGATGTTGGCGGGGATGCGGAGAAAGGGGAACCCTCCTACACTGTTGGTGGGAATGCAAGCTGGTGCCACCACTCTGGAAAATAGTATGGAGGTTCCTCCAAAAGTTCAAAATAGAGCTACCATACAATTGCACTACTGGGTATTTACTCCAAAGATAGATGTAGGTATCCGAAGGGGTATGCACACCCTGATCTTTATAGCAGCAATGTCCACAATAGCCAAACTGTGGAAAGGGCCAAGATGTCCATCTACAGATGAATGGATAAATAAGATGTGAGATAGATACACACACACACACACACACACACACACACACACACACACACACACTGGAATATTATGCAGCCATCAAAAGGAATGAGATCTTGCCATTTGCAACAACGTGGATGGAACTGGAGAGTGTTATGCTGAGTGAAATAAGTCAATCAGAGAAAGACATGTATCATATGACCTCACTGATATGAGGAATTCTTAATCTCAGGAAACAAACTGAGGGTTGCTGGAGTGGGGGCGGTGGGAGGGATGGGTTGGCTGGGTGATAGACTTTGGGCAGGGTATGTGCTATGGTGAGCACTGTGAATTGTGCAAGACTGTTGAATCACAGATCTGTACCTCTGAAACAAATAATGCAATATATGTTAAGAAAAAAAAAGAAGATAGCAGAAGGGGAAGAATGAAGGGGGTGGAAATCGGAGGGGGAGATGAACCATGAGAGATGATGGACTCTGAAAAACAAACTGAGGGTTCTAGAGAAGAGGGGGCGGGAGGATGGGTTAGCCTGGTGATGGGTATTAAGAGGGCACGTTCTGCATGGAGCACTGGGTGTTATGCACAAACAATGAATCATGGAACACTACATCAAAAACTAATGATGTAATGTATGGTGATTAACATCACAATAAAAAATTTAAAAAAATTGTCTGGATGGAAGTATCTTACCATGAAGTTCCCTTCAGCTTTTCTATTTTCAGCTTTTTTTTTTTTTTAAGTTTTATTTATTTGAGTAATCTCTACACCCAACGTGGGGTCGATCTCCTGACCCTGGAGATCAAGAGTTGGATGCTCTTCTGACTCAAGCAGCCAGGTGCCCCCAGTCTTACTTTTTTCTCTCTCTGTACCTACAAGGCTTTGTGATAAGACTGTTTACTATGGAGGTTTAGAGGAATCTCATAAACACTTATGTTCACAAAGATAAACGGAGTAGCTTCAAAATACTTAAAACCAGTATTAAATAAAATTTTACATTTAGTCCTGGTGTCATAGTGTCTCTTCATATTTTTCACACTCAATTTCCAATAGTATTAGACTATTCTAATTGAAATTTAAAAGTATGAATCTAATGTGAACTGGCTGAAAAAAACAAAATAACAACCCAAAAAGTAATTCTTTATTTCCACAATGTAGTCCCTTACTACAAATTTGTTAAGATGAGAGATCTCTTTCCCTATGTTCCAATCTTTATACTGGAAGGAATCCCAGTGAACTGCTGAAATACACAGGATTCTAGGAGATTTCCCTCCATTCGAAGTTGGAGATGTTTTACTAAGTATGTTTGGAGTAGAGGACATGGTGTCTGATGGTAATTCTACTGATAATGAATAAATAACCACAGCTTTTTTCTTCTCTTCATCTTACAGACATAAGTAGAACTCATCATTATTTCCCTACTTGCTCAGGAAATAACAATTTGAGAAAAGTGGAGGCTTGAGAAGGTGTCAGGTCACTACAGTCACTTCCTCTCAGTAAATTCCAAATGGTTGCTCTATAGTTACTGATGGAATAACTTCTTTCTAAATACTTTCAAGTTTTCAAACATTATCTTAAAAGATGAAAAGCCATAATTCTATTGGAAAAATATCTTTTTATTTAGCTTTCTAATGAATATCAAACGTGGTCACAAAGGTCCCTTTCAGTTTTAATACTTATTCTAATGACGTATGGAAAAGAAGGACAATAAACTCAACAGAATTTTAGGTAAACACTGTCAACATTCAGCACAAAGTGAATAAAATTCTTTAGCCAAGAAAAGGAAAAAAATTAAAAACCCTTTGTGCTAGTTCACTCACTAAAATCTACTTAGTTTCACTAGGTAAATATGGGGCAGCTGGTAATTAGTTATCTCACTTGAATTTATTTCTATACCATCAACCTACGGACTGAAAGCAGTTTCTAAATGGAGCCTGAAGATGAGCTGAAGTAATATGGAACTTAACGTAGTGAATTTGTTCACCGAGTACATGATTAAGCACTCATATCATTTCAGCAAATTAATGATCAAGGGTACAACCCAATCGTCCATCAAAGCGTGAGAAGTGACAGGGAAGACATAGGTTTAGTATTACAGGGGACTAGTTCTTCTTGGTTGCTGTTTATTTCAGGAAAAACATAAAATTCTTATTAAGAAGGATCTGTGAATGTATCAAATGTTATCTATTAGAATGACCATATAATGATAAATTCTCGGCAACATTTTTGCAAGGTGGCAGTGTTCAGTAATAATGATTACTTTCTCAAATCTGTATGTCCTCTTTATCTCAAGAGTCTTGGGCTTATGCCCACCTACTCCCCAAATTAACTTAGATCACTCACACTTTTTAATATCCACAATAAATGTAGAAAGTTCTTAAAATAATCTTTCATGAACTGACTCTCTTAAATACAGAATTAAATCAACTGTTAATAGATTTTGTCATACATTTAAGTAGACACAGAGTTCTTTCAAAAGCAGTATGTGAAAAAAATGGCATCCACCTTATGTGAGGAAGGGGCAGTCAAAATAAAGTCAGCTCTACAGGTAAATGATGGGCCTAGATTTGACATATATTTAAAACAGCAGTTTTTTAGTGGTAAAGAAACTATCTTTATATAAGAGGTTTTCCAGCAAAACACTAAATGGGTTACATAAAACCACTTAAGACATTAGCAAAAACCAGAACAATAAATGACAGGTAAGAAAACAAAAGTTTTCTACTCTAAATATTATCATAATTGTTAAGGAAAAAGCATCTAAAAAAGGTGAAGGAAAATACTTTCTTACATAAGAACTGAATACATGTTACAAGTAAATAGTCTCTAAGTTCCTAAAGTCCAGGAAATGGATTATTAAAATAAGTTTTTGTTGTTTGCTTATCTACCTGCAGGCTGAGCACAAAACTAGGCACATAATGGGTACAATGGGGGAACAGTACCAAGGGCCAGCCACTGGAAATAAGGCCTAGATTAAAATCCCAGCTCAGCCATTTCCTAATATATGCCCTTGGACAAATCCCCCTGAGTCTCAGTATTCATTAACTAAAACAACTCTTGTCTTGGAGGATTGTTAGGAAAATGTAATAAGATCTTTGTGATTCTCTTATCATAATACGAAGCATACAGAACCCACCCAGTACATTTTAAGTAAAGAAATGGCAACTAATCTACATTAAAAAATGATTTGTTCCTCTATCCAATAGCATACAGCTTTAAATGGACTTAGTACAAAGGCTTGGAGGGAAAGAATTTTCTTTCTCTATATTCTTTGTAACATTAAATTTACTTCCAAAACTTCACTGTAGGCATTACTTATATTCAAAACATGTTTTAAGCTTTGCCTGATTTTGAGTTGCGTTCCATTGTGGTTGGAAAAGATACGCGGTAAGATTTCAATTTTAGTAATTTTGTTGAGACTTGAGATATCACGTCACACTGTCAGAATGGCTATTAAAAAAAAAAAAAAAGAACCCCCAAAACAAAGCAAACGAAAAAAAAGCCAAAAAGACAACAAGTATTGGTAAGGACATGGAGAAATTGGAGCCCTTGTACACTGTTGGGGAATGTAAAATGGGGCAGCCACTATGGAAAACAATATGGAGGTTTCTCAAAAAATTAAAAACAGAAATATTATATGATCCAGAAATCCCACTTCTGGGTATTTATCAAAGAACTGAAATCAGGATCTTGAAGAGGTACTAACACTCATTTTCAGTGTGGCACTATTTACAATAGCCAAGGTGTGGAAACAACCGAAATGTCCACTGATGAATGAATGGATAAGAAAAATGGGGTCTATACATACAACAGAATATTACTCAGCCTTAACAAAAATGGAAATCCTTCAATATGCAATAACCCAGATTAACCTGGAGGACGTTATGCTAATGAAATACACCAGTCACAGAAGGACAAACACTGCGTGATTCCACTTATATGAGGTATCTAAAATAGTCAAACTTAAAAAATCAGAGTGGAGTGTTGGTTGCCAAGGGCTAGGGGAGGGAGAAAATGAGGAATTGCTCATTAATGAACATTAAGTTTCAGTTATGCCAGATGAATACACTCTAGAGATGTTAACTAATAGGCACGGTGTTGTATGTGTGTTAGTTAACAATACTGGATTGTACACTTAACGATTTGTTAAGAGAGTAAACCTCATGTTAAGTGTTCTCACCATAATGGAAAAAAAAAAGACATTTTTTTTCCTAAGGAAAAAACCTAACACATTCTGAAACCATTTTCTTATTTTTATCTTTGCCTTTAACTTCAAAAAAAATGTATCAATGGTTCACTAAGAATTCTATACAGTTTCTTACTAGTTATTTAGTTAGATCCTTTTACTCATCGCATAAGAAAGACTATAATGCTATAAAAGCAAACAACAAGTTTCTATGGGAGAATTTTCTATGAAATCCATAAGAAAAGGAGTAACAGAGACAGCAGACTCTGAAGTAAGATGGACCTATGTTCAAATGTGGGCTCAACTAATTACTACCTTTGGGATCTCGGTAAAGTAATTTAACTTCTCTGAGTATCAATTTCTTCTGTAAAAAGAGACAATATCTGCCTGATAGAACAGTTATGCAGGTTAAAGTCTCTAGAAAAATACCGAACATACAATAAGATCTAGATAAATGTGAGGTCTCTACTGTTACTAAAATGTGTATACTGTTACTAAATATTAATACTGTTATTAAATTATATTACAATCCCTTTGAATAAAATCCCAACTCCTTATCACAGCCTTTGTTGCACCTGGCCTCCGAGATGGCCCCCAACGATCCTTGCTTCCTGATACTCGCACCCTCGCACAGTTGTCTTCCACGCTGCACTTAAGGCTGGTCTGTGTGGCCAACAGCATATGTCAGAAATGACGGTATGCCACCTTCAAAATTAGGTTATGAAGGACTCTGGCTTCTATTTGGGGTGTTCTCTCGCTTGCCTACATCTATCTCATACTCTTGGATCTTCCACTTCGGAGGAAGCAATACCATGTCATGAGCAGCCCTGTGGAGACACCTCCATGGAGAGGAACTACAGGGTCTGGCCAACAGCCAGGGAGGAACTGAGGCCTGCCAGCGTCCACACAAGTGAGCGGGGAGGTGGATTCGCCAGCTTCAATCAAGCTGTAAGACGGTTACAAGCCCGGTCAACAGCTTGACTGCAACCTCATGAGGACCTGTGAGCCAGAACCACCAGCAAAACCACTCCTCAATCTGAGATGAGTGTTCCTGAGTATGAGATGTCTGTAGTTATAAACTGTGGTTTTGGGGTAATTTGTTACATGGGAATAGATAATACAGCTGACAAGATCCTGATAACCTGACCCTTGTCTATTTCTCCAACCTCAATTCGTATTGTCTTCCTGCTCCTCATGCTCCAATTATAGAGGCTTTCCTTTGGCTCCTTCAAAGGGCCAAGCTTTTCCCACCACCTTTGGGTTGGCTCTTCCCTCTGCCTAGAATGCTCATCCTCCTAATATCTGAATGGCTGGTTGCTTTTCAGCCTTCAATGATTTTTTTTTTTTCCTGACTATACCTACTTAACATATATCCCATATTTTACTTCACTCTGTACTCAGTTTTTATCACAATGTGCAACTTCTCCCACACGTTAGGATAAAAGTACCAAAAAAGCAGGAACCATACCCATCACATTCTGTACTGTATCCCCCTATATGTATTCAGAAGAGGGCACAGAATGGGACCTAAATGAACACTCACTGAATGAATACACAATTGAAACTTTCTTTTTGCAAAGATAAAATAAAACAAAACTATAAAACTCACTTCAGATATTAGTTATGGTAACAGAGGCCTGGCATTCTTTACAGTAAGCACTGAATAGAAAGGTTATCTTTGTTAGTGGGAATGCAGTTTTATCATGATAACTGGGACAGGTTTACAGTATACTTACTTGATTTTGGCCACAACAAACAGATCGTTGAACAGGAAAAGATGCCGCTCCTGCCTCTGCAGGCCTCGTTTGAGCTCTACCCGGCCATCAATTAGCAGAGTCCTACTGGAACACACAAATGAGGAGAGAAATGTACATGTATCCACGCTGGCAGCAGGACTTTCCCTGGAACAGATAAAATACCACAGATCTTTAGTCAAATGATCAAATACAGGACCGAGTTCTATAAAATTATAGCTTCTGGTCAAGAGATATGCAGCTCTCTGTGCTTTTTCATGCGATGGCACAGTTTCCAAATTTGGCCCTCAGTCGTTCTCTACCGGTGGTCTTGCACATCTCATTATGAAGTTTTTCAAACACGAAGCAAAGTTGTAAGTTTTATAATAAACCCATGTATACCCCAACCTGGATTTTACCATGAAAATTTTACTGTACTCGCTTTATCACATATCTATCCAACTATCTTTCTATCTGTTCAATAATCCATTCCATTTTTAGCATTTCAGTGTAAACTGTATACAGCAGTACATTTCTCCTTAAATGCTTCGGCATGAACATCATTAACTAAAGTTCAATATTTACTTATAATTTATTTTTTAATTTTTTTTAAAGATTTTTATTTATTTATTGAGAGAGAGAGAGAGAATGGTAGAGAGAGAGCATGAGAGGGAAGAGGGCCAGAGGGAGAGGCAGACTCCCTGCTGAGCAGGGAGCCCGATGCGGGACTCGATCCCGGGACTCCAAGATCATGACCTGAGCCGAAGGCAGTTGTTTAACCAACTGAGCCACCCAGGCACCCAATATTTACTTATAATTTAAAGAAATGAGTGTACAATGAAATGCAGAGATCTTAGGTATATATTCACTGAGTTTTCACAAATGTATTCACCTGCATGGTCTAAAACTTTATCAAGTTAGGAAGATCATCATCACAGCAAAGTACTCCCTCTCATCCCTTCTCAGTTGGATATTTTAGCTGAAGACGGCTTCTATGTACTGGCCTCTGGGTTGTTTATTTCTTCACTGCAGGCTGAGACCATCAGCTCAAAAGTATACTGGCACCAAACTTACATTTTTACCCACCCAATTATTTTAAAAATCGCCCCCATTTGTAGCTTGACTGCTTTGCATGTGTCACATAAGCACACCTGATCTCTGCCAGCCTTTATAAGACAGAGCAGTGATGATAAGACTCCAGGTCACTGCTGCCCGTCAGAGTTCTCTTCGGTGTAAGCTCCAGGGACACCCTCTCCAATCTTCCTCCCCTCAGGAGTTCCCTTGCCCTTCTCCCCTTCTGGATGGGGGCCCTTTGACCACAAGCCTCAAGACAGTCTCATGCCATAAGGGACTTCCTTTCTCCTGCAACCCTGCGCAATGATATCTTTTTCTTTGTTCAGTCCCTAAATCCCTCAAGTTCCTTACAATAGTCAATCCCCACCCTGTCACCCTCAAGGCAACCACTCTTCTTTTTCTTCACTGAAGACTAGTTTTGCCTGTTCTACGATTTCACATAAAGGGAGGCGCCATATGCACTTCTTTGTGGAAGCTATTTTATCAGTAATCCATTCCTTTATGCTGCTGAATACTATTCCACTGCATAAATCTATCAAAGTTTGTTCATTCTCCTGTTGATGGGCCTGGGTTCTTTCCAGTTTTTAGCTATTACGAATAAAACTGCTATTAAACATTGTACTGGTCTTTTTGTGACCCATGTTTTAATTTCTCTTGAATAAATATCTAAGAATGAAACTGTTGGGTCACAGAGTAGGTAGATGTTTAATTTTAGAAAAAACTGCCAGTTAGTTTTCCGAAGTGGTTGTTATCAAATTTTATTCCCAACAATATGCGGGGAAGTGCCAGATGCTTGACAGCCTTACCAACACTTGATGTTGTCAGTCCTTTAAATTTTGGCCATTCCAGTGGGTACACAGTAACATCTCATTACAATTTTAGTTTGCAATTCTCTGATGACTAATGACGTTGAACACTCATGTTCTTTTTGGTTGTTTGTATATTTTCATTTCTGAATCATCTTAAAATCTTGCCAATGTAGAAAAATTGGGTTATATATCTTTTTATTACTGAGTTATAGGAATTTTTTTATGTATCTTGGATACTCGTCCTTTGTCAGATGTGTTTTACAAATAGTTTTTCTTTGCTGCCTGTATACTTTAATTGCATTTTTGATGAAGTTTTAAAATTTTGATGGAGTCTAGTTTATCGTTTCTGTTGACCAAAGAAATCTTCACCCACCTCCAAGTCAAAGAAGATATTCTCTAATGTTTTTCACTAAAATCTGTATAATTTTAGTTTTTACATCTAGGTATATGATCTCTCTCAAATTAACTGCAGCTTATGGCATAAAGCAGGGGCTAGGGTTCATTTTGCCTTTCTATATGGATACCATATTACTCAGCACCATGTACACGGAAAACTTTCTCTTCCTCAACGGATTGCTTTGGCACCTTTGTTAAAATTACATGAGTATTAAGCATGGGTCTATTTCTGGGCTTTCTCTTTTGTTCCACTGATCTATTTGTTAAATACACATTGTCTTCTAATTTTACCTTTATAGTAAATCATGAAATCAGGTAGTATATACCTACCAACTTTTTCTTTTTTGAGACTGCTTTGGATAGTCTAAGTCCTCTGTATTTCCATATACATTTTAGCGATTAATAAAGATGAACACAAGAGAAAAAGGCTATTGTGGCAGGGGAAGAAGAGATGACCTGTTTCAAATATACTTTGAAATTATCAGTGGACTAGGTGGTATGGAGAAACCAGCCAGGCAGCTAGCACTTAGAAGAGATGTCAGGATGAGATGTAGATTTGGTGATCATACAAAGACAGGTGCATATATGCTACGGGAATGGCTAAAACTGCATAGGGAAGGAGCACAGAATATGAAAAAAAGGCAGAAAACACCTCCCTGAGAAAGGATGTGATTTGAAGTGGTGAGGAAAGAAGAATCTGTGAGCAAGGTGGAGGCTGCTGAAATTGGTAGAGGGGTAACAAGCTGAAGCCTGAGAAGATGTCTGGGAAAAAATCAGTTGGTCATTAAGACCTTCAAGAAAACAGTTCCAGAAGACTGGTGAGGTTCTGCAGAACGTGAATGGCCTGGGGCTTGAGGAATTAAGGAATGAGAAAGGAAGAACTGAAGTCTGGTTCTGGTTATTTTTAGCAGCTTAGCACTACAAGGTCACTTTAAGAGGAAAGGCAGGAAGAGGAGAGAAACAATTAGCCCTGAAGGTGAGTATTATTACCCCTCATTTTGCAGATTTGGAAGCTGATGTTCAGAGCAGTTAAAATACACAGCTACTAAGTGAAAGAGATTTACAAGTATGGTTTCAAAACATGTACTTAAAAAAATTCCATGTAGCCTTTCAAAAGGACAAGCATTTCATTCATATTGACTCATCCCTCATCCACCCATGGTAACTGAGCTTACTAGTTTAGGACTTAATGAGAGTGGGGGAAGAAGGGGGTTCATCCAAGCTTTTTTGCTAAGCAGTGTGACACGGTGACTTATTTGGCTGCCTCAGTTTCTGCATCTGTAAAGGCAGCTGGACTGGAAGATCTTGAATCAGTTTTTATAATTTGTATACCAGACTAAGTATAAAAACATGTACTCAAAAGGTGGAATTAATATTACTGATGAGAAGGAAATAGATAATGAATATGGTTAGCAAGCAACCCTAACCTACAGTTTATAAATACAGAGATAAGCATACTTGAGAGTCACCTCAGGGAAACAAGTCAGAGTTGAAATAAAATAAAAACCAAGAGACATAATAACAAAAATAGCAATAAGAACTGAAAAATGTTTATTAGTCTAATGGAGCTCAAAGAACAAAAATTTGTCAGAGTCTCCATCAAAGTATAGGGTACAAGAGGCCATGTCCTGTCATTCCAAGTATCTGGTTCAGGTGATAGCCACAATAAGTGGAGATGCCTGGTTATCCATGTTTCTTGGGTTGGAACAGTATGGGTCACAGGGTCTGTTCTCCTTGCGTATACTACACAACCGAGGGCTCTCTGAGATAATATCTGAGTGGTCAGCCATCTGTTCTCTGTTACCGTTGTCCTTAAAATGTGGTCCCCAACAAGCAGCATCAGCATCAACTGGTAACTTCTCACAAATGCAAATTCTCAGGACCACCACAGACATAAGGAATCAGAAACTCGGGAGGGCTGGCTCAGCATTCTGTATTTTAATAAGCTCTTCGGATGATTCTAATGCACGCTGAAGTTTGAGAACCACTGTTGTCCAAAACTCTGTAACACCTTCTGGCTCTAACATTCTAAGAGTCTACAACTCTGTATTCGAAGTAATAGTAGCATGTATTTCTACTTCAGGTAAGGTGAACTTCTGAGAGCTGTTTCATCATTTCCTGTAGTTTTGGGGCTACAGTTAACTCTCTGAGGAAGTGAAAGCCATTATGCTCACTAAGTACTAATTAAGCACACACTATGTGTAATGTAAAGAGATGTATAAGTGAGGAACAAAGACAGTAAACCAATCAGAGTCCTTTGAAAGAAAAGGGAGAGGGAGTTTCTCTGTTTAATACTGCAAATTAGAATTAGGCAATGAGAAAAGGCCCATCATAGAGAAAAATCATTTCTATTTCAAATTCTTTTGGGATGGGGAGTGGGAGGAGGTATAATGGCATCTTTTATTATGTAGTAATTTTCAAATTTATAGAAAAAAAGAACAAAATTTCACTTGCTGTATGAAAACTGAGTAAGGACAAGGCTAGCAAGCAACGAATAGATGAACGATAGCATTTTACACAGCTGAAGTTTCTCCATCTCCAGACAGAAAAGCTTTGCAAGGAGAAAAGTCATCTTTTGCATTTTGGTTTTAGGTTCAATAAGTAACTGCTTTTTAATTATAATTAGAAACCATCAGATAGGGGCACCTGGGTGGCTCAGTCACTTAAGTGTTTGCCTTTGGCTCAGGTAATGATCTCAGGGTCCTGGGATCGAGCCCCACGTTGGGCTCCCTGCTCGGCGGGAGTCTGCTTCTCCCTCTCCCTCTCCCTCTGCCTGCCCCTCCCCCAGCTTATGCTCTCTCTCTCTCTCTCTCTCTCTCAAATAAATAAATTAAAAAAAAAAACTATCAGATAGCAGTATGGTTTAAATTAGGGATCCTCAAACTATTACTCAAAGTTGGCAACCATAAATAGTTTAGGCTTTGTGGGCCATATGGCCTCTGCTGTCAACTACTCAGCTACCTAAATGAACACGTGTGGCTGTGAGCCAATCAAACTTTATTTGCAAAAACAGGCTGCTTGTCTGGGCCATAGTTTGATGATTCTTGGTTTAAACGATAGTTCTAAATCATTTAAATGCTCATAAATAAAGGCTAATCTGAAACAATTAGGGAATTAGAATTTTTTGTTTGTTTGGGGTTAGCGTAGGCCAAAATTTAATTAGGTTGTTGTTTAAAAAAAAATGTTTTGCATTTTAAAGCAACTCCAAAGGATTTTCATACATAATAACTCACTTTCCACCTCACAACAATACTTTCAAATAAGTAGATTTGATGGTGGTATGGGGGAGGATCCACAATGAAGTTAAAATATATTTTTCTTTCTCATTGTGGATTTATCAATATACATGTCGGCAGTCTGTCATTTTGAAGATCCACATATAAGTATGGCAAGAGATACCTCACGACTTTAGCAAGCTAAGCATTGGTTAAAAAAAAAATACAACCAACATTCATGCAGTAGTCTGGAGTAAAGATAAACATCTCAGTACTCACATAATTTAAAATGAAAAAAAATCTGTCCTAGAAGGAAACAAAAGCACAAATAACCTTTGTGTTTTTAAAATTACAATCTTAATCAGTGTTTCCTACTTAAAAATGTATCTCTCAATTATGTGACTCTGAAGTGTTTATTTTTGTTCTGAGTGCAATGCAGATGTGTTTATTTTAGTCTTTTAGAGTACGGGAGCGGGGAGGGGGGCAAGACTGTAACCTTCTAGTTAGCCTCGTCACACGGCCTGAGGGGGATTTACAAGTTCTAATTAACAGAGCTCCAAAACGACCTCACAAATACAAGCGGAGTCTAAGAATTAACCTGCTGCCGGCTTCTTATATATTAACATTCTATTTTCAAATAGGTTTGTGAAGTCATTTCTAAAAGGCAAAAAGGAATTTTAGAAACTTAGTAAAGTTTTACTAAAATTAGATAATAGCTTTCACGAAACTTGGCCACAGTAACCTCTTAATATTTATTACTAAGGCTCATTTTTTTTAAAAGATTTTATTTATTTATTTGACAGAGACAGAGACAGCGAGAGCAGGAACACAAGCAGGGGGAGTGGGAGAGGGAGAAGCAGGCTTCCCGCCGGGCAGGGAGCCCGATGCGGGGCTCGATCCCAGGACCCTGGGATCATGACCTGAGCCTAAGGCAGCCACTCAACGACTGAGTCACCCAGGCGCCCACTAAGGCTCATTGTAAAACCGAGTTTACTTCTAGGTACAGTTTTAGAGATGGTGTTGTTTCATCTTAAATCACTGAAGTAGAGAAACTGAAATTCAGAAGACTTTTTGAAAATGTCTATGTTTATAAGTGATAATTAATTAGTAATTATGATGGCAAGTACTAGGTTAGGATCTTGATAACCTCAAAGCCTAGCACATGGTCACCCACCGCTCATTCCAAATGTCATCTCTTCCATAAAAATTTTCTTTCAATTGAACTCTTGATTGGTAGCTCTTAGGTGATATCTAGCACTTAGATCCTGCCTTGTACCTCTGAAATATTCTCATTCAACGTGTATTGAGTCTATGACTACTGTATAATAAATTAATTCTTTGCTATAGTGACAAGGGTTGCCTTTGGTGCGTGCCTGCCATGTACCAGGTGCTGGAGATAGTCATGGTCCCTAGTGGCAGGGAGTTAGTCACGTGACAGCTATATCAGACAAGTAACACAACGACAAACTAATGAAGTATATGCAATAAGAGAACTTCAGAGGACAGGGGGCACAGAGATGGGCAACAATAGGAGTCCCTATCTGAGACTGGATTAGTTAGAAAAGTTTCTTGGAGGAACCAAAGTCTTAAAGGATAGGCTGACCACTGAAGGCTGAAGGGCAGTCTAAGTAGGAAGAAGAGCACAACAAACATGCCTGGTTTGCTGCAGTAACTGTGGGAAGGTCAGAAAGACTGGAGTGACAAAGGCCTGAGAGGAGGAGTGGCACATGAGGAAGGGGCCATATTATGGATCACATTTAGACTTTATGTGAAAGCACAAAAGATTTTAAGCAAGACAGGGTGTTTTGTAATTTGTTGAAGAAAACAGATGAGGACAAGCTTAGAGGAAGAGAGACCTTTAGGAATTTACTGCAATAATCTCAGGCAAGAAATGTCATGAACCTGAGTTGGCAGTGAGAAAAGGACAGAAGATATAGGGAAAAAAAACATATCAAAGAGATATTAAAAATACAAACTGTGCAAATTTGCAAATTGATTAGTTATGGGGGTGAGATAAGAGATAGAACTAAGAAAAGAATATAAACTCAGCACCCAGCCTTTATTTACTTATTTTTATTTTTCATCTAACACATATCTGCTAAGCATCTATATGTGTCAGCGAGGTATCGGGCTAAATGGTGAAGATATGGGGTAAGCCACTTAGATTTATCCTCCACTCTTGTGAAACTCTGAGTCTAGCTCTACCGTCAGCCATGGTCTTGACATCACCCATCATTTTTGCTCAGTTCCATTTGTAGCGGAGGTTGAAAACCACAGTCCACAATCATTTTATCTGGCCCACCCAGAGGTTTCAAAAACATTAGGTTTTGAATATCCAGTTCACCACATTTCCCTCTCTTGTCACTTTTTTCTGTTTACTGCACCTCCCAGGGACCTGAAAGCATTTAAGTCTGTGATTCAAGCCTTAGTGTTACTGTCTTTTCAACTAGCTTAATTTTTAGTTTTTTTTTAAATCATGATAAAATATACACAAGATAAAATCTGTCACTTGAAGCATTCTAAAATGTTTTATTCAGTGGCATTTAGTATATTCACAGTGTTGTGCAACCATCACCACTATCTAGTTCCCCATATTCTCATCATCCCCAAAGGAATACCTGTACCTTTAAGCAGGTACTACCTGTTCCCCACTCTACCCAGTCCCTGGCAGTGACAAACTTCTTCCTGTCTCTATGGATTTGCCTATTCCAGATATTTCAGATCCCATCATATGTGGCCTTTTGTGTCTGGTTTCTTTCACCTGGTATCATGTTTTCCAGGTTCATCCATATTGTAGTATTTATCAGTACTTCATTCCTTTTCATTGCCGAATAATATTCCATTGTATGGATGGACCACATTTGTTGATTCATTCATTAGTTGATGGTCATTTGGGTTTTTCTACCTTACGACTATTGTGAATGGTGCTGCTTTAAAAGTTCATGTACATTTTTTATTTGAACATCTGTTTTTGGGTTTTTTTTTTTTTAAGTATATACTCAGGAGTGGAATTTCTGGATCATACAGTAATTCTACATTTAAGTTAATGAGAAACTGCCAAACTCTTTTCCACAGTGTCTATACGATTATACATTCCCATCAGCAGTGTGAGGGCCCATACTTTTGACTCTTCTCTCTTTGGTCTGCACATATAATCACATTTTATCTTTTAAGGCTAATTCAAAATAAAAAATAAAATCTCCTGAGTCTAGACATTCACAACCTCTCCTATAGTTTGTAATGAACTCCTAACTGGACTCTCTACTTCCTTGCTCTCCCTTCTTTAATCTATACTACTCGCTTCTTACTTCTATCTCATCAATCCTCTGACACACATTGTCAATGATCAGGGCATGTACACTGTCTAAAGAGTTAGCCCAATTTACTAACCTAGCTTTCAAGTTCTAACATCTGTTTTAACCTAACCGGTTGATGATATCTCACATTGGACCTCTCCATATTGCCTGTGTAAAAGGTAACCCTTGTGAGTCTTAAGAGAATTAGTCCAGAAGCAATTTAGAACAAAAAGACAGGACTACTGAAATGAAGCCACAAAACCTACTATCAACATCAAAATTTTATCTTATTCAGCAATAAAAATTTGTCCATTACATATTCATCTCAAACAGGTAACATTAAAAGCACATTTTTAGAAGATCTAGTCTAAAGCAATTAGTGGTCTTATTGGCAGGATAAAACATGGGAAAGCCTGTTTACATTTCAACAGTCATCATCCAGAAAAAATTACATTCAAATTACTGAAGAAAACTGTATATAGATGATAACGTGATGTGGCTGTATGCAATTTGTGCGTCATGTCCACCTCAAATTCACTCCCCTGTTGCATCCTGTAGCTCATATTACACAGTCTGAACTCTGACTTGGTATTGTAGAACAGAGCCAGTGATGATGTTGATAATCAAGATCAAAATGACATGAACGAAGTTAGGATAAGTGTTTGTAGAGTACACAGAAAAATGGCTGGATAAACAGTGTGAGCAAGGCCTTAAAAGCAAGAAATACAAAAAGGAGAACTTTTAAATTATCAAAATTCTGATCAGAACAGGCAGCATAAGTGATATAATGAGACCAACAATCTTATGCCAACAATGCTAATATTTAAAGAGTCAGGAAAACATAAACATTACAAAAGCAAAGACAGAACAAGAATAAGAAAGGAGAGAGTGAAGGACCGGGAAGGACAGTGATAAACAGTTACACTACCAGCGCATGATCACACACAAAGAGATATTACTTCCAAAAAAGGGACTAAACTACATAACTGCTTTAAAGCCACAGAAAGTTGACACAGAAGTTGCTCAACAACAGGAATTCACTTAGTACAAAGCACGTGACAAGACATTATAAGAAGAAAGGAGAGAACAAGATCACAGGAGCATCGCCTTTGAGAGCTTAAAAAAACAACAACAAAACAACCCAGTTTACATACAAATGATATACAATGATGTAAGCCGAAGTAGACAAAAGCCTGAGCTTCAGAACGCTGAACACTGCAGTGAAAATGGCAACTCTTTGAGAACAATCCTATATGATTATGAAATAATCAGCAGAAACAAAGAGATTCCAACTAAAGACTGGAGAAACCTTTAAATTTAGTCACTTATATGGCCTGTTGACTAAAAATACTGTATATCTTATTTATCAACTAAAATCAGTTTGGGTCAAATTCTTGAATCAGTTAAGAATGCTGACCATATTTAAGCTACTCAAGGAAATTTCTGTGTAGTGATTACAATGTGATATGGTTCTATGTTAGTTTGTTTACTGACTCAACAATGAACCAAGTTACCAATATGCTGGCTGGGCACTGCAGTACTTCGACTAGTTTGGTTCAGGTAATAATAATGGTACACTGAAAGGAACAAAAGAATCATACCTGATTAAAGGTAGTTCTAACTACAGTTTCTGGATCTGCTGAAGTTAAAAAATATCACTGGGTAACTTCTAGTTAGAAAATTAAGAAATATCATATTATATACCTGTGAACTAGAAAGTCCTCAAGGTAGTATCCTAAAGGCAGGGACTTAAGTTATCTGCTACCTCCAGCTTACTTAGGCCAAAATGTTAATATTCAGGTTGATACATAAGTGAGGTGAATCAATTAGTTGGTTTGGAACTAACAGAGAAGAGTTGCCTTTGATAGGAAACTTTACTATTTTACCAAAATACCTACATAATATATTACAGAAAGAAAAAACCACACAATAGATACTTACTTTAAGCCTTTTTTTTTTTAAAGAAAATCGCAGCAATGAGTTGAAGTCTCTTAAAGAAAAAACTCTCGAGAGGTTTTGAAATAAATTTTTGAGCACCTTCTTGGTCTTGATAATTTTATTTCAAATTAAGTCAATTTGGGTAGTAAAAGAGAAAATAATTTTTTTAGTGGATGCTAAATAGAAAGTTCAATATTAAAGGAATATTTTAATCCAATGTGTTGTTTTTCTACATTGAAATAATTAAACTGTTTGGTGAAGTTTAACCTTTATTTTTTAAATCCCAAATCCTATTCCATATTTACAAACAATTTGCTTAGTCACATATTAATGACTGCCTATACTGCATGAAGCACTGTTCAAGACACTAGGCATATAAGCCAGTGAAGCAGCCAGAGGCCATGAAAGAATTTCACCTTTCATTGGAGTGAGTCAGGAAGAGGGGATGGTTTGAACAGAGAAGTGACAGGACCTATATGGTGAACAGGATGGAGGAAGACAAAAATGGAAGCATGTAGTACTTGCTTAAAGAAAATTTAAAAGAATTAATAGTTATAAGTTGGCTAAATTTCCTTAAGTAAAAACTCATTAGAGGCTTTCTGAAAAGTAGTAACTTAGAAATCATGGAGGTTGGCAGCTGTGGAAGTGGTTGGATATATTTCAAAGGTAGACCTTAATAGGATTAGATGATAGACTGATTTCTGGTGTAAGCAACTGGAGGAGGGGTGGGGATAAGGAATTTGGTTTTGGGTATGTTAAGTTTGGAAATACCTATTAGAGGTCAAAATGGAGATTTTAAAGCTATGAAAGAGATCAGGCCATCTAGGGAGTTAATATAGAGAATTGTCTCAATTACTGAGCCCTGAGGCCCACTAACATGTAGAAGTTTGTAAAGAAGGAGAAACTAGCAAAGTAGAATGAACTGGCTGTCAGTAAACAGAACCAAGAAGCCCAAGGAAGAAGGGAGAGACTGGAGCATCCAATGCCAGTGTCAAGGAAGATGATTTAACCATTGGACCTAGCATTATGGCATTCACCAGTGACCCTGTCAAGAGCAATTCTGGTGGGCATTCATGAAGAAAGGATTCCAATCTGGTTAACATCAATTTTTTTGTAATTGATGATTCTGCAGAGTCACCCTCTAACTTGTCCAAAAGCACATTCAACTTTTGCAAAAAAAAAAAAAAAAGTTAAAAAGATACCAGAAAAAATTGGAAACATACTAAAGTGTATCTAAACCCAAGGAAGTGCTAATAAAATGGCCTTGGTCATTAGTTGGGAGGGCTATTACAAAGCTCCAAGAGTATTCTCTCATTATAAGAGATAAAGCAACTAAGCTTAATAGAACATAAAAGCTATCTCATAATTTCATATGTTCCAGAAATTTCTCCCTCACAGTGCTAAGAAGTACTTTCCCTTGGAGAATGCAAAACATACTTTCTTGTGCTTAGCAGCAGTAACTTCTATCAAACACTAGCAGTTTTTCACGAAATCGGTGTTTAAGTCAAGAATTAGTTAATATGTTATAAAAAGATGTCAGAACTTTCTTTGACAGACATTTCAGTTTTTGAGAAGAATATGCTTTAAAACTACTATGTACATGAAAAGGACTTGAATAACTACCAAAAAACCTAGGATGCTGTCTTATTCAACCTTTGGGACTGAACACATTTTCTGTCTACCAGACTCAGTCATTAATAGGTGACTGAATTCTAGAAAATAGGATTTAGAAATTGTTAAGGACACCAGTAGTTATAATTCCAGAAAAAGAAATGGTCTCATAAGTCCCATGCCATAACATGAAATGCTTTCTATTTTTTAAATTTTTATTTATTTATTTTTGAGAGAGAGGGTGCATGGTGGGGGGGCAGAGAGAGAGGGAGAGAATCTTCAGTAGGCACCGTACTCAGCATGGAGCTTGATGTGGGGCTCAATCCCATAACCCTGAGATCATGACCTGAGCTGAAATCAAGAGTCAGATGCTTAACCGACTGAGCCACCCAGGCACCTCTGAAATGCTTTTTAAATAAGTAAATCTCTGCTGTTGGCTTGCAATTAAATATTCTCATTTGTCCCTTTTGATAAAAGTACCCAAAGTTCAAGTAACTGAGCTTTCCAGATAACCTGGTTGTTTATTTTATTGTAGTAAAATTCACTTATTGTAGAATAAAAACAGTAACATATTAAAAAGATGTTTTAATTTGTTTGAGTTGGGGCTGACTTAGTATCTCTCAAGTGTTTCATTCAAGCCTATACTGGGAAATCTAATGTTGACACTATTAACCTGTTAAAGCATTCAAATTCTAACATACCCTCCAGTTTCAAACAAAAGTAAACCCAAGCCATAAAATAAAAGCTTTATGTAGAACATATACAATATATACTGTCAACAAATATTGTGCTAACATTTTTTTAAATGGTAAAGAAAAACAAGTTTTATATTTACTACTGCATAAGAAACCATTTACTAGTTACTAATCCTTTTCACCTGGGACTGTCACCATTGGTGCAAGTATCTGAATGAAATTATCATGTAACATAGCACTTGAAAAGCCTGGTATTTTAAATAACTCCTTTTACCTAGTACAATTTTAACATCTGTCACCAAAACAAGAAATAAAACACAAAAAATCCTCTAAATTGACCAGGCATGTGTTGACTGGCATCTTGATGTGTTGAACACAGTGTAATTAGATATAAAAAAGATATAATGTCACAGAAAAGAGGTATAACCCCAAATATTGAGGGAGTTTAGGAGTCAGAAAGTATCCTTCAAGACAACTAGGGAGTGAAGCGGGAAGACAGATGGGCTAGGAGGAAGACGAGAGATCAGAAAAAGTTTCACAGAGGAGTCAGCATTTGATTTGGGTCCTTTGGAGAGTTAGGTTTTGGACAATAGAGAAAAACTTCAGCACAAAAAGATGAGGCGATTTGCTAAAGGTCACAAAACTACTCATTGCACAGTCAAGTCTGCAACAATGGCTTCTCAGTGCCCAAAGCAAGTAGGCTTTGGATTAGGCATTACATTTGGAGCAGAAGCAGCCATTTGGGCAGTACTTTTTGTATTGTTTTTCTCATAAAAAATGAGAAAACTTTTCCATTTTTCTGGCTAAAATAGGTCACAATAAAAAAGGTATTAATGAATATTTAGCAAAAAGAACATGGAGAACAGGAAAAATTTGTTTATGTTTAAGTAACTTACAGAATATTCCTTCTCTCTAAACACAGAAACTATATGAAATCTTTTTAAAAAAATGTCAGTATCCTGGTATACCAGTAGTATCTGACTCATGATAGGTATTCCAACTATTTGCTGACAGAACGTACTACAAATATGCTACGAGGCACTTAATTATATATTACTTATGTCCTCTACTTATTTTGTATCTGTATGCCATGTTTCCCAGTGAGCACTTTATACTGTGCATCAAGGTAGGATCCAAGTCTTCTTTCTTTTTTTTTTTTTTGATTTTATTCATTTATTTGAGAGAGAGTGGAGCGAGAGAGCAGCAGAGGGAGAGGGAGAAGCAGACTCCCCACTGAGCAGGGAGCCTGACATGGGGCTGGATCCCAGGACCCTGAGATCATGACCTAAGCTGAGGGCAGATGGTTAACCAACTGAGCCACCCAGGCGCCCCTCCATGTCCTATTTCTAATCCCGTTTCTAGAACTGTGGCTAGTACAGAGGCCTCAAATGTTTGCTGAATAAATTGCTAAACAAAACAACCTTAGTTTCTTCACCTACAAAGAAAGTAAAGTGGAGAAATCTCTCAATTTATCTGGATCATTCAGAAACCAAAACCAAACCCCAAAGCCACTTTGCTCTGAGTCTGCGTTGGTACTAATACTTTTTAGCTGGAGTAGGGCAGGGGTGGCTTCTGGCTGGTGATTATCATGGTTCCAACAGCCAGGGGAGCAGTGCGTAAAGAACAGAACTAACTCCCTTGAGCGGAGGCAGACCTATTTGATTATTTGCTCCTATTCTCTACACCTTATTCTGTGATTGTAGTCGAACCTTGACATCCATGCCACTCTATTTCTGGAATTCTTTTCCATCACTGCTCCTAAATAAAAATAAAAGAGGAGGGGAGGGAGTAGAATTCCAGAAAGATGAATATTTGACTTCACACAATTTAGTTCATAGTGGCAGGGCTTTTTTCAAGCGATCAAAGCATTCCAAAAAGTGAGAAAAAGCTAAAAGCTATTAGAAATAACCTAAGCCAACTGTCTCTCTTGCCCAAGTTAACAGACTCTAACTCAAACTCACCCCCTCAAAGATTTGGGCTATGTGCACATGTACAAAAGCATGTACTGGGATGCCCAGCATGGTTTTGAAATTCTAACCCCTGACACAAGGGCAAATCTTTCAATTTTGCTCCTTACAAAATACAAAGCTTGGCATATACTCAACAAATGTTTGCTGAACTGAAACCCAAACTAAAGAAACACAAGAAACATTACTCTCCAAACAGATTACAGTCATGGGGAACCATCTTTTTATTTATTTATTTTTATTGATTTTTTTTTTCATGGGGAACCATCTTATTAAAATCATATTAAAAATCATTTTATCTTTCTCAAAAAAGTTTTTTCCCTCATGTTCAAGTTATCAAGAGAGTAATCACAATGATCATAAATTAATGCTAAATAACAAATGCTTAATTTCTATTCTAAGTCTTTAAAAATTTTAGTAATAAATGGGATACTTAGAAATAACTGCTGGTGCGTGTTAAAGTGTGAAATTCACATATTTAAAGCTAGACAAAATAAAAATTGACAGCTCAACTAAAACCAAACCACATTTTAAGTCATTTTTCACATAGCTAAAATGACATCATTGCCTTAACAAAGCAAAAAGCACGCATTGCATCTGTGTTGGTAGAGCTGAGCAGACACACATGTGGCCCGATTTATTTCCAGACTGTGAAAATTTTAATGCACTGCTCTAAGGTGCTTTCTCTGACCATTCAACACAAGTGCTAAAGCAATATGCCCTGTCACAGAGGCCTTGCTGGGAAGAGAGACTAGTGAGAAAGTGCTCTACCATTTCTATCATTCCCAATAAAATTACGTTGGAAATAAACTCCAGAGGTTTCTGAATCTTGGGAGTTTGGAGAAGATCTGAGAATAAATTTTCAAGCAGAACATGATTAAATTCCAATGGAAGTGTCATTCTCTTGATTCTTCAGAAAAAGCTTCTCCACTAACCTCAACTCTGGATAGCTATGTGAAGTATTAGTATTCCACAAAATCAGAGTCGAATTTACTACATTTGAGTTGCCTAGACTCTATTCTCCCTTTTATAATCAGGAAGCTAAGTAGATTTAACCTTTGGAAAGAAAAGAAAACAAAAGGGTGGTGATGGTAGTGGGGGAGGAGAGGGGGACAAGACATCTCTTCTAGAACCAGACCTTGACGTGTCCCAAATATTCAGAACAAAATCAGGGTCCCTGCCTTCCTTGAGGACAAGGGTTTCTGTCTTGCTCACTGCTGTGTTATCAGCAGTGCCTGGCCACAGGAAATAGTCAATAAAATATTTGCCAAATGAATTACGATGATGAATGCTTATCTTATTATGACTGTTATAGTCGTGGGTCTTTTTGAAGGCGGTAGATCCTGTCGGGTTTAGTGACTTGGGAAGAGGCAAGTCTCTGAAGTGGGTGAGAGTGCCCAGCTCTGCCTTCTCACTCTTTCTTGGATCTGGTGCCTTATAAAAGAGCTCCTTGAGGTTGGCACTGAGATGACCAGAGGAAAGGGAGGAAAGAACAAGTCCTAATTTACAAATGGTATTTTCTAATGGTATGTTATTGTCGTTATTTCCCGTAGGGCCCAGCATTTCTCTGAGTACCTTCCCTGGAATGTTAATAGGTGTCCAGCTCAGGGAAGACTGCCTTGACTATCCTCCCTGGTCACTCCCTCTCTAACTGGCCCCTTTTATCTTCTCATACTAGGTACTTTTTTTTCTTTTTTCCTTTTTTATTTATTTTTTTAAAAAGGATTTTATGTATTTATTAGAGAGAGAGAGAGAGAGCACGTGTGCAATGGTGCACAAGAGTGGTAGGAGCAGAGGGAGAGGGAGAAGCAGGCTCCCCACTGAGCAGGAAGCCTGATGGGGGGGCTCGATCTGACCTGGGCAGAAGGCAGCCACTTAACTGACTGAGTCACCCAGGGGCCCATATTATTTATTTTTTTAAGTAACCTTTACACCCAACATGGGGCTTGGACTAACGATCCCAAGAAAAGTCACATGCTCTACTGACTGAGCCAGCCAGGTGGCCCCTAGGTACTACTTTCTAATACTATCATTTGTTGGTGTGTTTTGCTATTCACATCTTTCCACTAGAATGTGAACTCCATGAAAGCAGGGACCTTACAGCTATCTACCCAAATGCTTAGAAAAGTGTCTGATACATAGTTGTCACTTAAGTATTTGTGGAATAAATTGACATTTGCTAGGCAACGTTCTGAGCGATGAGACCAACAAAACGCCTGTCTTGTTTATGTTCCATGATGACATGATATACATTATCAGGAAAAAGAAACCCGAGGGAAACACCAGATTGAAGGGGTTTCTTTACTTCCCTGTTTTTCAGAGCTTTTACTGGGCTATAAACACAGTGAAATTGATGAAAAACTTTTCTTCCCCCCAACTGAACATCTGAGAGGAGTAATGTTTCTCATTTACACTGACACACTGAGAAATGCAGTCTCATGTCGTATTTAGGTAATCCCACTTAGTCTCCCTTGGCTGTGACGCTGGCACTAAGGGAAGATCCTTATATTTACACTTGGGCCAGAGTCTTAAATTGACAGTGTAGTGATATCAGTGGTACCTGGGAGAGATCTTCCATGGTGTTCAGAAGATAACGGATAAGACTGAGTTGAGAGTTGTGGCCTTCCCTCCCTGCTTGGATATTCTCCCTCCACTACCACTGCAGGATGATCTGGGTTTTATTTATTCAGCTTGAGAGTTTCTGAGCACCTTCATAAATTTTGTAAAATTCTTGACAATAATCTTCAAATATTTTTTCTGTCTCATTTTTCTCTCTCTTCTTCTTGGACCGAATTACATGTATGTATGTATATTGTTCCACAGTTCCTAGATGCCTCACATTTTTCTCTGTTGTGTTTTACTTTGGAAAATTCCTATTAATTGATCTTTATGTTTACTGATTCTTTCCTTAGCTGCGTCAAGTCTGCACATAAACCTATTGAAAAGATTCTTCATCTTTGGTATCAATGTTTATCTCTAAGATTTCCATTTGACTCTCTTATAGTTTCCATTTCTCTGCTAAAATTTCCCATCTCTTCATGAATGTTGTTCATCTTTTCTACTAAATCCTTTATATATATATATATATATATATGTATATATATATATATATATTTTAAAGTAATGTCTATGCCTAAATTGGGGCTTGAACTCACAACCCCAAGATCAAGAGTCCCATACTCTGCCGAATGAGCCACCCAGGTGCTCCTAGATCCTTTATATATTAATCACAGTTTTTTAAATGTTCCTGCCTGAAAGTTCCAACATATAGTTCATTTCAGTCTGGTAGACTGCTTCACCTTTTTTTTTTTTTTTTTGATGTTTAAAGGTAACATTTTAAAAAAAAGTTTTTATTTTTAGTTAACATACAGGTTTCTATTAGTTTCAGGTGTACAATATAGTGATTTAACAATTACATACATCACCCAGTGCCCATCACAAGTGCACTCCTTAATCCCCATCACCTATTTAAACCATCCCCCTGCCCGCCTCCCCTCTAGTAACCATTTGTTTGTTCTCTATAGTTAAGAGTCTGTTTCTTGATTTGTCTCTCTTTTTTTCCTTTGCTCTTTTGTTTTGTTTCTTAAATTCCACATATGAGTGAAATCATATGGTATTTGTCTTTCTCTGACTTATTTCACTTAGCATTATACCCTTTAGCTCCATCCATGTTGTTACTGATTTTTTTGGCAAGATTTTATTCTTTATTATGGCTGAATAATATTCCATTGTGTGTGTGTGTGTGTGTGTGTATACCTTTTTATTCATCAATCAATGGACACTTGGGCTGCTTCCATATCTTGGCTATTGTAAATAATGCTGCTATAAACATAGGGGTGCATGTATCCATTTGAATTACTGTTTTTCTATTCTTTGGGTAAATACCCAGCAGTGTGATTGCTGGATTGTAGGGTAGTTCTATTTTAAACTTTTGAGTAACCTCCATACTATTTTCCACAGTAGCTTACCAGTTTGCATTCCCACCAACAGTGCACGAGGGTTCCTTTTTCTCCACATCCTCCTCAACATGTTGTTTGAGTCATTGATTTTAGCCATCTGACAGGTATGAGGTGATATCTCATTGCAGTTTTGATCTGCATTTCCCTGATGGTAAGGGATGATGAATATCTTTTCATGTATCTCTTGGCCATCTTTGGAGAAACATGTTCATGTCTTCTGCCCATTTTTTAAACTGGATTATTTTTTGGGTGTTGAGTTGTACAAGTTCTTTATATATTCTGGATACTAACCTTTTATTGGATATGTCATTTGCAAATATCTTCTCCCATTAAACAGGTTGCCTTTTAGTTTTGTTGATTGTTTCTTATGTTGTGCAGAAGCCTTTTGTTGTGATATAGTCCCAATAGTTTATTTTTGCTTTTGTTTCCTTTGCCTCAGGAGATATAGCTAGAGAAAAGTTCTACAGCTGATGTCAAAGAAGTTACTGCCTGTGTTCTCTTCTAGGATTTTTATGGCTTCAGGTTTCACATTTAGGTCTTCAAACCATTTTGAGTTTATTTTTTGTGTATGGTGTAAGAAAGTGGTCCAGTTTCATTCTTTTGCATGTTGCTGTCCAGTTTTCCCAATACCGTTTGTTGAAGAGACTCTTTTTCCCATTGAAGATTCTTTCGGCTCTGTTGAAGATTCACTGACCATATAACTGTGGGTTTATTTCTGGGTGTTCTATTCTGTCCAACTGATCTATGTGTCTGTTTTTGTCCCAGTACCTTATTGTTTTGATCACTACGTTCTGTAATATAACTTGAAGTCTGGAATTGTGATACCTCCAGCTTTGCTTTTCAAGATTGCTCTGGCTCTTCGAGGTCTTTTGTGTTCCATACAAATTGTAGAATTATTTGTTCCAGTCTGTGAAAAATGCTGTTGGCATTAAATGTGTAGATTGCTTTGGGTACTATATAGACATTTTAACAACATTTGTTCTTTCTTTTTTTGAAATATTTTATTTATTTGACAGAAAGAGTGAGTGAGAGAGACAGCACAAGCACGGGCAGAGGGAGAGGGAGAAGCAGACTCCCAGCTGAGCAGGGAGCCCGACACAGGGCTTGATCCCAGGACCCTGGGGGTCATGACCTGAGCTGAAGGCAGTTGCTTAACTGACTGAGCCACCCAGGTGCCCCACAATATTTTTCTTTCAATCCATGAGCATGGAATGTCTTTCCAATTCTTTGTATCATCTTCAGTTTCTTTCATCAGTGTTTTACAGTTTTCAGAGTACAGGTCTTTCACCTCTTTGGTTAAACTTATTCCTTAGGTATCTTATTATTTTGGGTATAACTATAAATGTTTTCTTAACTTCTCTTTCCACTGCTTCATTATTGGTATATATAAATCCAACAGATTTCTGTACATTGACTTTATATCCTGTGACTTTACTGAATTTATCACTTCCAGCAGTTTTTTGGTGGAGTTTTCTATAGAGTATTATGTCATCTACAAGTAGTGAAAGTTAGAACTTCTTCCTTACTGATTTGGATGCCTTTTATTTCTTTTTGTTGTCTGATTGCTATGGCTAGGACTTCCAGTACTATGTTGAATAAAAGTGGTGAGAGTCGACATCCTTTTTTTTTTTTTTTTTTTAAAGATTTTATTTATTTATTTGACAGAGAGAGAGAGACAGCGAGAGCAGGAACACAAGCAGGGGGAGTGGGAGAGGGAGAAGCAGGCTTCCCACAGCAGGGAGCCTGATGTGGGGCTTGATCCCAGGACCCTGGGATCACCACCTGAGCCAAAGGCAGACGCTTAATGACTGAGCCACCCAGGTGCCCCGAGAGTCGACATCCTTGTCTTGTTCCTGACCTCAGGGGGAAAGTTCTCAGTTTTTTCCCATTAAGGATGAGGTATGTTCCCTCTAAACCTACTTTGATGAGGGTTTTTACCACGAATGGATGTTGTACTTTGTCAAATGCTTTTTTAGCATTTACTGAAATGATATTGTTCTTACCCTTTCCTTATTGCTGTGATATATCATGTTGATTGATTTGCAAATACTGAACCACACTTGCAACTCAGGAATAATCCCACTTGATTGTGATGGATGATTTTTTCAAATGTATTGTTGGATTCGGTTTGCTAGTATTTTACTGAAAACTTCTGCATCTGTGTTCATCAGAGATGAACATTAGAGATACTGGCCTGTAGTTCTCTGTTTTAGTGGTGTCTTTATCTGGTTTTGGTATCAGGGTACTGTTGGCCTCAAAGAATGAATTTGGAAGTTTTCCTTCTTTTTCTTTCTTTTTGGAATAGTTTGAGAAAAATAAGTATTAATTCTTCTTTAAGTGTTTGGTAGAATTGACCTCTGAAGTCATTTGGTTGTGGACTTTTGTTTGTTGGGAGGTTTTTGATTACTGATTCAGTTACTTTGTTGGTAATCAGTCCGTTCAAGTTTTCTATTTCTTCCTGTTTCAGTTTTGGTAGTTTATATTCCAGGAATTTATCCATTTCTTCTAGGTTGTACAATTTATAGGCATAGAGTTTTTCATTATATTCTCTTATAATTGTGTTTCTGTGGTGTTGGTTATTATTTCTCCTTTCATTTGTGATTTTATTTATTTGAGTCCTTTCTCTTTTGTACTTGATAAGTTTGGATAGAGGTTTATTGGTTTTTTTATTTTTTTCAAAGAACCAGCTCTTGGTTTCACTGATTTGTTCTATTGTGGTTTTTGCTGTTGTTGTTTTTAGTTTTTTTCTTTTTTAGATTTTATTTATTTATTTGAGACAGAGAAACAGAGAGTGCATGAGAGCGAGCAAGCATGAGCTGGGGGGGAGGGCAGAGGGAGAGGGAGAAGCAGGTTCCCCACTCAGCAGGAAGCCCGACATGGGGCTCGATCCCAGGACCTGGGGATCATGACCTGAGCTGAAGGCAGTTGCTGAGCCACCCGGTGCCCCCCCACTTTTTAGTTTGTATATCATTTATTTCTGCTCTAATCTTTATCATTTGCTTCCTTTTGTTAGTTTTAGGTTTTGTTTGTTGTTCTTTTGCTAGCTCCTTTAGGTGTAATGTTAGGTTGTTTATTTGGGATTGTTCTTGCTTCTCCAGGTAGGTCTGTATTGCTATAAACTTCCATCTTAGAACCACTTTTGTTGTATCCCAAAGGTTTTGGACCATTGTGTTTTCATTTTCATTTGTTTCCATGTACTTTATTTCTCTTTTATTTCCTGGTTGACCCATTCATTCACTGTTTAGTAGCATGTTATTTAACCTCCATGTATTTGTGGTCTTTCCAGACTTTTTCTGGTGGTTGAATTCTAGTTTTATATTGTTGTGGTCAGAAAAGATGTGCGGTATGACTTCAATCCTCTTGAATCTGTTGAGGCTTGTTTTGTGGCCTACTATATGATCTATTCTGGAGAATGTTCCATATGCACTTGAAAAAAATATGCCTTCTATTGTTTCAGGATGGAATGTTCTGAATATGTCTGTTATATCCATCTGTTCCAGTGTATCATTCAAAGCCATTGTTTCCTTGTTGATTTTCTGTTTAGATGATCTGTCCACTGATGTAAGTGGGGTGTTCAAGTCCCCTACAATTATTGTATTATTATCAGTTCCTTTATGTTTGTTAACTTTTATGTATTTGGTACTCCTATGTTGGGTACATAAATATTATAACTGTTATATCTTCTTGCTGGATTGTTCCCTTTATTATTATATAGCGTCCTTCTTTGTATCTTGTTACAGTCTTTGTTTTAAAGTTCATTCTGTTTGATATAAGTATATAAGTATCTCTACTCCAGTTTTTTTTGGACATCCACTTCCAAGACAAATGTTTCTTCATCCCCTCACTTTCAATCTGCAGGTGTCTTTGGTCTAAAATGAGTCTTCTGTAAGCAGCATTTGGATGGGTCTTTTTTTTTTTTTAAACCCATTTTGACATCCTATACCTTTTGATTGAAGCATTTAGTCCATTTACATTCAAAATAATAATTGACAGATATGTATTTATTATTTTATTATATGTTCTGTGGTTGTGTCTGAAGATTTTCTCTGATCCTTTCTTGTCCTTCTCTATTTTATGCTTTGATTTTTTTTAATGATATTTGGAATTCTTTCTCTTTATTCTTTGCAATATTAGCAGTTTTTGATATATGGTTACCATTCCGTTGGTATATAGTATCTTCTGCATATAGCAGTCTATATTAAGTTGATAGTTGTTTAAGTTTGAACCCATTCTTTATTCTACTACTCCCCATGTTTTATGTATATGTTGTCATTTCTTTAAAAAAGATTTATTTGAAAGAGAGACAAAGAGTGAGAGAGTGCACACAAGTGTGGGTGGGGAGGAGCAGAGGGAGAGGAAGAGTCTTAAGCAGACTCCGTGCTGAGCACAGGGTCTGGTGAAGATCTTGACCTCAGGACCCTGAGATTACAACCAGAAACCAAGAATTGGATGCTTAACTGACTGCCACTCAGGCACCTCTATGTTGTCATTTTTTATGTCATTTTATCTTGTGAATTCCTTGACTGTTTTTTTACAGAATTATTCATTTTTACTGCTTTTTAAAAAAATTTTTATTGTTATGTTAATCACCATATATTACATAATTTGTTTTGGTGTACTGTTCCATGATTCATTGTTTGTTCATAACACCCAGTGCTCCATGCAGAATGTGCCCTCCTCAATACCCATCACCAGGCTAACCCATCCCCCCAGCCCCTCCCCTCTAGAACCCTCAGTTTGTTTTTCAGAGTCCATCATCTCTCCTGGTTCGTCTCCCCCTCTGACTTACTCCCCTTCATTCTTCCTCTCCTGCTATCTTCTTCTTTTTCTTTTTTCTTAAAATATGTTGCGTTATTTGTTTCAGAGGTACAGATCTGTGATTCAACAGTCTTACACAATTCACAGCGCTCACCGTAGCACATATCTTCCCCAATGTCCATCACCCAGCCACCCCATCCCTCCCACCCCCGACCACTCCAGCAACCCTCAGTTTGTTCCTGAGATTAAGAATTCCTCATATCAGTGAGGTCATATGATACATGTCTTTCTCTGATTGACTTATTTCACTCAGCATAACACCCTCCAGTTCCATCCACGTCGCTGCAAATGGCAAGATCTCATTCCTTTTGATGGCTGCATAATATTCCATTGTTTTACTGCTTTTTTGTTTCCTACCTCTATACTGTCACTTTGAGTCTCTCCATTCCACTCAGAGTCCCCTTTAATATATGTTGCAGGGTTGGTTTAATGGCCATGAACACCTTTAATTTTTGTTTGTCTGGAAAACTCTTTATCTTCCCTCCTATTCTGAATGATAGCCTTGCTGGATAGAGTCTTGGCTGCAGGTTCTTTCCATTCAGCATTTTGAATATATCATGCCATTCTCTTCTGGCTTAGAAAATTTCTGCTGAAGAATCCCCTGCTAGCCTTATGGGTTTTCCCTTGTATGTTACTGTCTTCTTTTGTCTTTCTGCTTGAAAATTTTCTTCTTTATTATGGTGTTTTGCTAATTTAATTGCAATATGTCCTAGTGTGTATCTGCTTTTGTTGACTTTGATGGGAGTTCTCTGTGCCTCCTGGATCTAGATACTGGTTTCCTTCCCTAGATTAGGAAAATTTTCAGCTGTTATTTCTTCAAATAAATTTTCTCTTTCTCTGTCTTCTCTGGCACTCCTGTAATATGAATATTATGTGTGATGGAGTCACTGAGTTCCCTAAGTTGATTCTTGTTTTGCATAATTCTTTTTTCTCTCTTTTGTTCAGCTCAATTACTTTCTATTACCTTGTCTTTTAGATCATTAATTCATTCCTCTGCTTCTTCTAGCCTGCTCTTCATTCTGTCAAGCATGTTTCTCACTACATTTATTGTGCCCTCTATCTCTGCTATGTTCCTTATCTCTCTGTTGAGGGAGATGTTTTCCACTCTTTTATCAAATCCAGTGAGTATCCTTAATATTATTGCTTCAAATTCTCTATCAGGCATATTACTTCTATCTGTTCTGCTTAGATCTCTGGCCACGGCCTTGTCCCTTTTTTTAAATTTGGGTTCAGTTGCTCTGTCTTCTCATTTTGTCTGCCTGTCTGTGTCTGTTTCTCTGTGTTAGGAGGGTCAGCTATGTTTCTCTTGAAAGTAGTGACTTTAGGAAGAGGTCCTGGAGTACCCTGCAGTGCAGTGTCCCCTTTTCACCAGGACCTGGCCCTTATGTGTATTGCTTACACCCTGCTGTTTTGTCTGAGTCACTTTCCTTTCAGTGCAGTCATCTGTACTGACTCTCTGTCTATTGTGGGTTGTGTTTGCTCTCTGTGGTGTTAGTGGGATCCAGGCAGGCCAGCTCTGTAGGAGCAGTGTGCTTGCCGGGGAACTTGGGGGTGGGCAGTGGTGTCAGCAAAATTTGCGCTGTGCCACTAGTCCTATGCCAGATCCCCTGAAGTGCTGCAGCAGGTAGGGGCTAGGTACTAGAGCAGCTGGGGGTGTGAGGCTGGGTGTGGTGGCTGGGCATTGCAGGTGCACGGCTTTAACAAAATCTGCCTTGAGCCTAGGGTGGAGGCTAGAAAGCTCAGGAGAACTCATGGGTATGGCACATTGCTACCAGGTTAGGTACCAAGGTGTCTGTGCAGTCCTGCCTACCCCAGATGGCCTTGCATTTATACTGGGAGGTGGGAGGGGGGAAATGGCACCTGCCAGTTCCCTTGTTTTCACAGAAGTCCCCCAACACACTCCAAAATCAGTAGGAAGAGATCTGTCTCCCATTTGCCCCTGGTGTTGTACAAATGGCCATTTCATGTTGCCTCTCCATGCAGGCTGCTGCCTCTTTAAGGGCAGCAGCCTAGCTATCACTGGCCTTCCCAGCTTGCCCAGTCATTTGACTTTTGAAGCTCCAGGCTCCAAGTCCCACTGGTATACAACCTCACTGAATTCAGCCCTTCTGGTTTTCAAAGCCAAATGTTATGGGAATTAGTCTTCCCTCTGTGAGTTCCCCCATATGAAGGTCCACTTTTCTGCCCTCTCTGTGTGCACAGCTCCCTCCCTCCTGTGGGCAGCCTCCTTCCACCTTTCTGACCTTCCTAACTTTTCAGATGTTGCTGCTTCTCTATATTTAGTTGTGGGGTTTGTTCTGCCGGTCCTTGTAAAGTTCTCTGGTTTTTATTTACTTGGATGTGGATGATACCTAGTTGTAAATGTGGGACAGGGTGAGGTCAGGGTCCTCCTACCCTGCCATCTTCCCAAACTCTTCCTGACTGCTTTAACAGTGGGTTTCCTTCTTACTACATGATGTGTTGTGAAATTTTTGAATGAACACTGGACATTGTGATAGAACAATGGGGACTGAGGTAAACAGTATTTACTCATGGAAATGGGCATGCCTCTTCTGTTAGGACATTAGCAAGAGAGGTGGAGTCAATTCAGTCAGTCATTGAGTTGGGCTTGCTTTCTCTTGTTGCTATTTTTAATCTCAGTGTACTAGAAGCCTCAGATTCTTCCAGTGATGCACTACTGTTGCCTTGTGCTCAGTGTGAGGCCTAGAGTTTTTCTCACTGTCCCTGCTCCACTTTCAGCTTTTAGCAGTCCCTGAATGCCTGCTCTGTGTGGGGACTGGGTGTTTCCTGCCAGCTCTAGCAGCCGAATCCTAGTGCTTGTTGCTTAGCATTAGGCTCTTGGGGGAGGGGGGGCATGTGGGATTCTCAGTCCCCCTGGTCGGTCTCAATTTTAGGCAGAGTCTATGTACCCAGGCCTCTGAAGTGGGGTTTTATATTTCTGCCCTTCCTCAATCTCCATGACAGCCAAATTCTGCTTTGAATCTGTGACAGCTCTTAGGCAGAAGAGAGTTTCCAGCTTCTCCCCAGTGGTAGCATACCTCTAGCTTTTATTGGTGCAAAATCCTGGGACCAAGAGGTTTTTCTGTCCCTTCTATAAGGGCAGAGGGTCCAGAAGCAGTGGGTATTTGTGAGTTGTGTAGGTGAGGAAGAAGTTCCTCTCCAAGAAGCAGACGGGTTTTGCCTCTTCCCCTCATTGGGAAGCACTGGAACTTCACTTGGGTCCTGGGAGTGAGAGGATTTGCTGAGCCTCCCTTGGTGGCTTAAGGCTTTTGCTTAATAAGAAAGAAGATTCTGACAAAGAAGGTGGGGTTTGAGGCCTGTCTCCTGGAGGCACCCAATCAACTTTTACATGCCTGTGCCACTCAGGTGGGCTCTTTTCTCCCTCTTGACCTACCTCTAATCTTTCTTGTGAGAAAACCATTGGAGGCCCATGAAAAATAGCCTGCAAGTGAATGTAAACTCACTTTGTGTTCTGAAGGTCAAACAATCTGTGTGTCCCATCTTTTCTTAGAGGGGCTTGTCACTCTCTGGAATTTCGTTCAACTGGTTCTCTTACAAACTGAGTTTTCACAGTGGGTTCAAAAACAGTTATAATCTTGAAGATTACATGGCCTTTACTCATTGTTATGATGGGAAAGACGGTGTCCTGAGTATTTGTTTTCTAAGGAAAGCAGCAGTTATCAGACACAGTATTTTTTCAAGAAACCCTCAGTCCTTGAAGATATGAATTAAATCTTCTTTTCTTTTTGTTAAGTCCATTCCAGTTCTAATTTTGTAAGATTCTAAGAATATCATAGAAGGGAAACATAAATGTAGGCTGGAGCTATGGGGAAAGAGAATAAGAAACTAAATTTGGCTATGAGGTAGTCACTGGCCATTGAGAGAGACAGATACCTAGGAAATGATTATGTTACAATGTGGGAAAGATACAACATAGCTTAAATGAAGAATCATGATGGGAATTTAGTGTGAGGAGCTGGGGGAGGCTGGAGAAGAAAAACAGGAAAATCTGGCCAGGAAAGCAATCATAAGGTATAAATTGAACTGAGTCTTGAAGTAGTTCTCTAGGTAGAAGAGCAGAAAAGAAGTATATTCAAGGCAAAGAGAGGTAAATAAACCAGCAGGGTTTAGGGCTGAGTGGAGTGCCAGGAGGTGAGGGTAAGAACAGAAATGGACTCAGATAGACCTGAGTTTGAAACCTGGTCTGCTGCTTCAAGACTGCGTGACTCTGGGGCGCCTGGGTGGCTCAGTTGGTTAAGCGACTGCCTTCGGCTCAGATCATGATCCTGGAGTCCCAGGATCGAGTCCCACATCAGGCTCCCTGCTCGGCAGGGAGTCTGCTTCTCCCTCTGACCCTCTTCCCTCTTGTGCTCTCTATCTCTCATTCTCTCTCTCTCAAATAAATAAATAAAATCTTTAAAAAAAAAAAAAAAGACTGCGTGACTCTGGACAGGTGGTTAATCCCTAAAACTGCATTTGACCAGCCTGTCAAATTAAAGTATTAATGCTTACCTCTCAGGGTTGTTATGAGGATTAAATGAAATAATGCACCTAAGGTCCAGCTAAGCACATCTGGAACACATCTGCGCTTAGTACATAGGGCTGTTACTACTGGTAGCAGTGGTTCTCATTCACAGAGCAGAGGCACCACACATCCTCTGCAGCACTAGTCACCTGGGACTTTCTGAGAAACCTTAAGAAGCCCAGAAGGTTACCTGCTTTAGGAAAACAACTGCCTCTGTGTGGCCTGAGTATAATCCTCTTCTTCCTTAATATATTACAGTTCCCATCTCTTCCTTGGCACAAAAACCAGAATACATATTTTAAAGTAGCTCAGAGATCCTCCTACTAGAAGCAGCAAGTAACAATTTATGCCTGGCAAGTAGGAAGAACTACTAATTTAATCTGTTTCACTACGTCTGTGTAGGAGGGAAAACAGATTTAAAAAAGTATGTGCTCAAAAACCATTCTTACTTACAGGGCAGAGTTAAACCCAGGTTCACATAATGCAAATATAGTGAAACACAGATACACCACTCAGCAATGACTCCATTTCTATACTGAGAACTAAGGGTTAGAGCCCATGTATTTGACATCCAAGGCTCAGGCTATTGTTATTTCTTGTTTGCTTGCTTTTGTCTTGGACTACCAGAGCCGGCGGCAGCTCTCTCCAGACATTTAGTAATCCTGAAGAGGCCTGGAAATTGCCTCCCTAGTGTTGCTAAGAATTAACTATATTGAATAAATTTCATTCCTTGGGCTATGCTACCTGGCTATGGCTCAATCACTTCTGAGAATCAGACTTAACCTAGAGAATGCCCTACGACTGCAATTTTCAAATTTTAGACTGTGCCCAAATTATATGCAGGACTTGTTAAAACACAGAATGCTGGGCCCTAGTCCTGGAATTTTTGATTTGCTATGGGGTACAGCCTCTAATCGGTATTTCTAACATATTCCTAGTTGATACTGATGCTCTGGGTCTCAAGACCACCCTTGGAGGACCACTGCCTCAGAGGTTTTTGTTTTCATAGAGTGGCATACCGTCGACTTACCTAAGGTGTGTGTTAGAAGAACCCACTGTCACTGGCTTATAGAAGGAACTGTGAGAATGGGAGAGACATTGAATAAATGACAACAGGGTAAGGCAAGGGCAGAAAGGAAGAGAGATAAACAGTTCTTCCATCAGCTTTTAAAAGAGGCTGAGGGCTGAGGCTTAACTTGAGGGTCTGTGGAGTGTTGGCAGGTCAGCCTTTTTTTCTTCTTCCATATAATTTTCATTAGACCTGGGAGCACAGAGCTAATATATCCAAACCCATCAACAATAGCTCCATCCTACTTATTACACCAAGGTTCAGTGGACAGTCTCAGGAACACAATCGCTAAGGACAATTATCCTGATCTTTCCCCAAAGGTCATTCCTCTCAGAACTAAGAGAGTTCACTCACATTTCTGGGTACCTATTTTCAATGCCTTAGAAAACAAGCAGGCACTTTTGTTTTTCTCTTTATGACTGTCCTGCACTTGAATACATGGGTCTCTTTTTTATCCACTTTCCTATTCATAAGGCCAGATAGGAAAGAAAAATTGAGGCTAGAGTGGGGACAGTGAAAGCCTGGGTCCTAGCCCTAGCCCCACGCCCTAGTGCTAACACTCCCTTGCTGGGTAACCTTAGGCATGCAATCTTTCTCACTCTCAGGTTCCTTATTCATATAATAAAAAGACTAGTGGAAAGAGCTACAGGATTATTTCAGAAAAGTCTTTCCAATTCTAAAACTCCATTATCCCTAAGATTCCACATTTCCTTCCTAGTATGAAAAGAGGAATATTTGTATCTGAAATGAAGAGGCACAGTAAAGGAACACTGAATTCTACTTGACTTTGTAATGACCCTTTAAAGTTGCCTGGTTCAATGCAGTAGCTTCTAGCCACAGATAGAACACTTTCACTGTCATAAAAAGTACTATTTGTCAGCACTGCTTTGGAAGTCTAATCATAAAAGAGTAAATGGTTTTCTTTCCTTTTCCACTGAGGCATGTTTCTTTCCTCCCCTCTCCATTCCCTCACCCCCACCAATATAAACTCTGTCTGGAAGCACTTAAGTATTTGCCTTAATCTTTTTTTTTTTTTTAAGATTTTATTTATTTATTTGACAGAGACAGAGACAGCGAGAGCAGGAACACAAGCAGGGGGAGTGGGGGAGGGAGAAGCAGGCTTCCCGCGGAGCAGGGAGCCCGCTGGGATCGTGACCTGAGCAGAAGGCAGACACTTAACGACTGAGCCACCCAGGCGCCCAGTATTTGCCTTAATCTTAACTTTATGTTGAAGTTGAAACCACAACTAGGCATCAGGTATATGCAACTTTCTAAAAAATCCAAAATTCTATTTCTATAATAGAAAATGATTAGAAATGAGTTCTTTAGTAGTACAATAGCCTCTAGAAATCCTTAACATAGCACAGCTTCTCATCTGCCTAGAATAGTTTAGGTATGATTCTGCTTTTAAGCTAGGGATTCTGCCTGTAATGTCATGTAGCTGAAGCACAGATAACAACCTTCTTAGCTTACTCCTCATACTTTTGGGTTCCCACCCATATATTCAAGAGACTTCTGTTTTTCATCATGTATAAAATTCTGTGTAAGTTCTCCCTTTCTTTCTATAAGCAGTACTGTCAATAACGGGTTCCTGAGTCATACATAGCTGAGTTTTAATATTGGAATTGTCATTTACTAGTTATGTGCCTTAACATTTATATTCTATGAGCTTAGAATTTTCTATAAATGGCGATAGTTAAGAGTAACATAGCACTGTGGAAGTTAAAATGATGAAATGTATTTAAAAGCACTTAGCAGATAACAAACGCACAAAAAAGTTAACTACTGCTATTAAAGATCACACTAAATTCAAATTCTTGCCCAAAGAACAAGACTTCTGGTAAACTGTCAAACTATCAACTCACAGATTACTTTCTAATTGCATCTTTACAAATGATACCTTGGCCACATATGACAACCTGACATTATGCACCTCCTGAAGTAATGCAATATGAAATAGATATGAAGCAGTCTTCTTGCACAGAGTGATGACTTGAGTACAATCAAGCAGTTAGACACAACTTCCAGTTTATAAGAAATAAAGGAGTAACAAAAGAACAAATCAAATGACAACACAAAAAAATGAGACAAATCCAGAACATAGGCTACAGTGGCCAGCCTCTGAGTTGGCATGCCATGATAGCAGCCTACTGGGATTCATACTCCTTTATTCCTTCCACACTGTTACAGTATTGGTCCTTATGACCAAGGTAACATGGCAGAAGTGACGTATTTCACTTCCAAGATTGCGTTATAAAAAATAATCTAGGTTTCATCTTGGTCAGTGTGTATGTGCACATGCGCATGTGTATGTGTGTGCATCTTTCTCTTGGATTGCTCGCTGTGCATGCAGTTGGCTGCCATGTCGTTAGCAACTCTATGGACAGATCCACATGGCAAAAAATGAGGCCTCTTGGCAATAGTCTATTGAGTGAATGTTACTGGTAGTGGATAGTACAGTATCAGTCAAGCCATCAGATGGCCACGGGGCCAGCTGACATCTTGATTACAACCTCATGAGGGATTCTGAGCCACCCAGCTAAACTGCTTCTAGATTTCTCATGCTCAAAATGTGTGTGAAATAATGTTTTTTGTTTGAAGATTCTAAGTTTGGAATAACTTGTTACATAGAAACAGATAGTAAGTCAGCTATTCCACAGATAAAACCAAGATTTAGGACTAGTCTCTTAAAAAAGTTAATAAATAAGAATTAGGGATACCTGGGTGGATCAGTCAGTTACACGACTGACTCTTGATTTTGGCTCAGGTCATGATCTCATGGTGCTGAGACTGAGCCCCATATTAGGCTCCACGCTCAGTGAGGAGTCTGCTTGAAATTCTCTCTCTCCTTCTCTCTCTGCCCCTAACCCCTACTCTCTCCCTCTGTCAAAAAAATACATCTTTTTTTTAAAAGATATTTTATTTATTTATTTGACAGAGAGAGAGAGCATAAGCAGGGAGAGCAGCAGAAGGTGAGGGAGAGGGAGCAGGGAGCCCAATGTGGGGCTCGATCCCAGGACTCTGGGATCATAACATGAGCCAAAGGCAGACACTTAACCAACTGAACCACCCAGGCACCCCAATAAATACATCTTTTAAAAAAATAAGAATTAAAAATAAAGTTTCAGGAACTGTCTATATTACAAGAGAGTAGAGAGACATAACAACCAAATTGTGAACTCTGATTTAAATCCTGTTTTAAAAAATGGTAGCTATTAAAAAATGTAAGGATTGTTAGGACAATTCGAATATAAACATGTATTAGATGACATCATGGAAATTTTAATTTTCTCAGGTATAGTAATGATTTTGTTCTTGTACAGAAGAATGCTCTATTTTTAAGAGTTTTATGCTAAAGTATTTTGCTGAAATCACTATGTCTGCAATTTAATTTCAAATACTTCACAAAAAATACAGAAACAGACATAACTTGATGAATACAGATGAAACAACAGGACAAATGTCAATAATTACAGACAAAATACAGGTAGTGGGTATGTAAGTGTTCATTGCACTATTCTATAAACTTTTCTTTATGTTTAAAATTTTTCCCTATTAAAAATGTTAAACAATGGAATATACCCCTCCAAATTAGAGTTATTTATAATTGTCATTAGGTTAAAAAAAGACTTCAGCCCAATGAGATCTGAGTGCAGATTTTATACCACAGATTGTTGATATTCAGTTCAGAAGTTTGTATGATTTCAAAACATATCAGAGGACTATTGTTTAACCAAGTTATCCTATCTGTCCAATGTTTGCTAGTGGTTAAAAAATACAAAGTTAGTACTGATTCCTCTGTCTTCTTTTCCTGTTTTCATCTTATTTTCTTTTTCATAAAAAGCAGACAATTACTAAATCCAACAGGAATTAGTCCATTTCAGTATCCAGGTGCACAAACATAACCATAAGCTCATTTTTATATAATAAATAAAGAACTTATGTGCTTATCCAAAATACAGGAGGAAAAACACAGTGGGGGAAAAACAGCAGGCAGACAAGGAATCCACATAACAGAAGTTAACTGAAAAAGGTACTTTAAAACCAATCAGTTAATTTGCAAGTTAAATAAAATTTTACTTCTTACTGTAATACCAATATGAAAATAATATCCGGGTGTTAAGTTCTCAGTTTAAGAAAAATTCAGTGACACTCTCATCATTAACACATCAAAATTATGCTTTAAAAAAATGGACATAGCCAATTTATAGTCAAAACAATACCTTAGCATTTATTTTTACATAAAAAACATTTTATATTTCTACATTGTACTGATGAGTTTTGTTTTTATATCATGCATTTCCAATTATGCTTGCATGGCAAATATTTTAAAATTTGTATTTATTTAGTATAACATATAATTTAAAATATGTTTTACTTCACACCAATAGAAAATTAAATTAAAGCTACCCTGATACATTATATCAGTATACTCTGTCAGTGAGGTTGTGGTGAGAACAGGAACTCTTCTGCATCAGTAGGGTGAAAAGAAATGGCACAACTTTTACAAAGGGAAAATGTGGCAGTATCTAGCAAAATTATATATGGCTATCCCACTTCTGATAAGTACAAGATTCTCACTGCAGGCTCCTTTACAGTAAAAGAATGGAAACAAAGTAATCAGTCATTCATCAGTAAGGGACTGCCTTATGGTACATATAAGCAATAGATTACCAGGAAGCTAAAAAAAAGGGAAGAAAAATATCTCTATATACAGGTACAAAGTGATCATACAGATATATTGCTATCTGAAGGAAGTGGGGTAGAAAGTATATAGTGTATTATTTTTTCAGAAAGAGGATAAATACATATTCATACTTGCTTATATAAGAAATTGAGTTTTTTCAAAGTTACTAATGGCAAAGGGAAAAAAATCAAAGTTGAGGAGACAGAAATAGAAACGAAACTTATTTCAATATATCTTGTTTTAATAGACTCAACTGTACTATGAAAATATTTACATAATTGTAAAAATTTATAAAGCTATATAAATTTAGTTTTTAAACAAAACTGTAAAATCACAATTTATAAAATGATAAATGTTTTGTAAAACTTTATAGTTATATTCACACAGAATTTTATGAAATCAGAAAAAATAAAATTAAAACAAATTAGCCAAAATAACCACCTAGAGAAAAACTATTCCAAGTGACTTTATTAAAAACAGTAATATAACAATTACCGCTGGGATATGCCATAAAGATAAGGATAATTGCTTAAAAAAATCAAACTATTTTCAGTAATCATTTGTGGCAGCAATGTTGATAATGTTAAAGTGTTATTATGTATATATTTCAAGATAATGTGAGTAATTATTTGAAATTCTACTTCCTACATTCCCAGAGTCATTGGGAGTGGTATTCTCAGCATGAGAGAAAGGAAACATAAATATTAACATAAACTATGTTAAGTAAAACACCTGTAGTCTCGAATCTGAGTTGGAAATCAATCTATATTCAGTTATGACATATTTTGTCTCTAAAGAAGTTACAGTCTCCTTATGATAGCCACTGAAAAGACCTAAAAATGATGACCAACCTAGACGCAATGAATGCCCCAACTGCCCAGATTATAGTCTTGAAGAAATACCTGATTCCAGATCTGAGGCAGGAAATACACAAGATGTACCAAGAACATCTTGTCATACTGAAAACTACGTTTTTAAACAACCCATTTATCAAAGAGGAAATAAATCAAAAGGAAAATTAGAAAGTGTTTTCAATTGAAAAGGAAAACACTGCATATCAGAATTTGTGGATGCCACCGAAGTAGCACTTGGGGAGGAATTTCTGCTGTTCAATGCCGATGTTAGAAAGAAGAAAGATCTTAGAACAACGATCTCAACTTCTAAGAAACTTAAAAACAGGGGCTCCTGGGTGGCTCAGGCGTTAAGCGTCTGCCTTCGGCTCAGGTCATGATCCCAGGGTCCTGGGATCGAGCCCCACATCCGGCCCACCCAGGGTCCTGGGATCGAGCCCCACATCCGGCTCCACGCTCCGCGGGAAGCCTGCTTCTCCCTCTCCCACTCCCTCTGCTTGTGTTCCCTCTCTCGCTGTGTCTCTCTCTGTCAAATAAATAAATAAAACCTTTAAAAAATTAAAAAAAATAAACTTAAAAACAATAGCAAATTAAACCCAAAACAAGAAGAAGGGAATACTCAAGATCAAAGTGGAAATCACTGAAATGGGAAACAAAACAGACAAAATTAATGAAATCAAAAGCTGGTTCTTTGAGAATATTGATAAAAATTGTTAAACCTGGGGTGCCTGGGTGGCTCAGTGGGTTGAGCATCTGCCTTTGGCTCAGGTCATGATCTCTGGGTCCTGGGATCGAGCCTCATGTTGGGCTCCCTGCTCCGTAGGGAGTCTGCTTCTCCCTCTCCCTTTGCCCCTCCCCCCTGTTCATTCTCTCTCTCTTTCTCTCTCAAATAAATAAAATCTTTACAAAAATTGTTAAACTTTTGGTAGATTGATCAAGCATAAAAAAGATACTAACATTACTATTATATATTAATATTAGAAAAAAGCAGGTAGAACTAATAGAGGGGTGGAAATAGTTCAAGTTCCCAGTGGCCAAAGTGGAGAAACCTCATTAATATAAGCGGCACTAAGTGAAAGATGATGTGATTGTGAATACAGAAATTCCTGATGACTCTACCAAAAAATGCTATTGGAACTAACAGTACATTTAATAAAGTTACCAGACACAATTACTATGTGATTTCTCTATATGTTAGCAGTGAACAATTGAAAATTAAAAATTTTAAACTGTACCACTTATATTAGCATCAAACAATTTAGAATACCCAGGGATAAATTTGACAAAATATATACAAGATGGTGAAAACTGTAAAATATTGTTGAGAGAAATAAAAGCAGACTGAAATAAATGAAATATTGTGTTCATGGATGGCAAGTCTCAATATTGCTAAAATGTCAATTTTACTCACATTGATGTCAGTAAAATGCAATTATCAATAAAATCTCAGCAACATTCTTACAGAAACTGTCAAACTGATTAAAAAATTCCTATGGAAACTTATAGGACCTGATGCCAAAATGATTTTGAAAGGTAAGAACAAAGTTGAACTCTCACAACCTGACTTAAAAACATACTTTAAAGCCACAGTTATCAAGAAAGTGTGATACTAGCATGAAGAGAATAGTGTCCAGAAGTGGACACACACTTACACAGTCAAATGATTATCTGACAATAGTGCAGAGATAATTAAGTGGGGACAGAAACATCTTTTCAAAAACAGTGCTGATGAGTGAAATAAATCAATCAGAGAAAGACGTACCATATGACCTCACTGATATGAAGAATTCTTAATCTCAGGAAACAAACTGAGGGTTGCTGGAGTGGTGGGGGGTGGGAGGGACGGGGTGGCTGGGTGATAGACACTGGGGAGGGTATGTGCTATGGTGAGCTCTGTGAATTGTGCAAGACTGTTGAATCACAGATCTGTACCTCTGAAACATATAATACAATATATGTTAAAAAAAAAAAAAGAAAGCAGGAGGGGAAGAATGAAGGGGGGAAATCGGAGGGGGAGACGAACCATGAGAGACGATGGACTCTGAAAAACAAACTGAGGGTTCTAGAGGGGAGGGGGGTGGGGGGATGGGTTAGCCTGGTGATGGGTATTAAAGAGGGCATGTTCTGCATGGAGCACTGGGTGTTATACACAAACAATGAATCATGGAACACTACATCAAAAACTAATGATGTAATGTATGGTGATTAACATAACAATAAAAAATTAAACAACAACAACAACAAAAAAAACCCAGTGCTGAAACAACTGGATGGCCATATGCAGTGTAAGTATTGACGCTGATCTCATATGAGATACAAAAATTAACTCAAAATGGATCGTAGCCCTAAATGTAAAATCTGAAACTATAAAAATTCTACCATAATGCACAGGAAGAGATGTTGACCTTGGGTCTAGAAAAAAAATTTAATAGTACATAGAATGCACAAAAGTGTAAAAGAAAAAAATAACAGACTTCATCAAAATTTAAAACTTGGCTCTTGGAAAGACATCACTATTGTAATGAAAAGGCAAGCTACGTACTGGAAAAAAATAGTCACAAAACACATGACTCAATAAGGGACTTCTATTTAGAACTATACTGGCAACTGAATTTTCTGAAATTATGGAAATATTTTCTATCCACACTAGTAGGTAGCCGCTATTCATATGTAATTAAATGAGTACTTGAAATGTAGCTAGTGTGATTAGGGAACTGCATTTATAGTATTCAATTTAAAGTGAACTTTTGGGACTTCATCAAGATAAAAAGCTTCTGCACAGCAAAGGAAACAGTCAACAAAACTCAGAGGCAACCTGTGGAATGGGAGAAGATATTTGCAAATGACATTATGGGTAAAGGACTAGTATCCAAGATCTATGAAGAACTTCTCAAACTCAACACCCAAAAAACAAATAATCCAGTCAATAAATGGGCAGAAGACATGAACAGACACTTCTCCAAAGAAGGCATACAAATGACTAACAGACACATGAAAAAATGTTCATCATCATTAGCCATCAGGGAAATACAAATCAAAACCACAATGAGATACCACCTTACGCCAGTTAGAATGGCAGGAAACAAGTGTTGGCAAGGATGCAGAGAAAGGGGAACCCTCCTACACTGTTGGTGGGAATGCAGCTGGTATAGTCACTCTGGAAAACAGTATGGAGGTTCCTCAAGATGTTAAAAATAGAGCTATCCTACAACCCAGTAATTGTACTACTATGTATTTACCCCAAAGATACAGACGTAGAGAAGAGAAGGGGCACCTCTACCCCAATGTTCATAGCAGCAATGTCCACAACAGCCAGACTGTGGAAAGAGCTGAGACATCCTTCAGCAGATGAATGGATAAAGAAGATGTGTTTCATATATACAATGGAATATTACTCAGTCATCAGAAAGGATAAATACCCACCATTTGCATCTACATGGATGGAACTAGAGGAGATTATGCTAAGTGAAATAAGTCAAGCGGAGAAAGACAATTATCATATGGTTTCACTCATATGTGGGACATAAGGAACAGTGAGAAGACCACAGGGGAAGGGAGGGAAAACTGAATGGGAATAAGTCAGAGAGGAAGACAAACCATGAGAGACTCTGGACTCCAGGAAACAAACTGAGGGTTACAGAAGGGAGGCGGGTGGGGGAATGGGGTAACAGGGTAATAGGTATTAAGGAGGGCACGTGTGGTGATGAGCACTGGGTGTTATATACAACTAATGAATCGTTGAACACTACATCAAAAACTAATGAGGTATTATATACTGGCTAACTGAATATAATAAAACAATTAATTAATTAATTAAAATTTAAATTGCCAGTGGTTCGTGGCTACCATAATGGGCAGCATAGATCTGGAATTTATAAAGAATACTTAAAATTCAACAGTAAGACAAAAAAAAAAAAAAAACCCTCAACATGAATAAGTGATGTGAACTGACACTTTACCAAAGATGATATATGGATGCCAAATAAACCCATGAAAAGATGCTCAACTTCATTAGTAATCAGGAAAATACAAATTAAAACCACAAAGAGGTATAACACACATACAAGAATGACTAAAATTTTTAAAAGACGACCATACTCAGTGTGGGTGAAGATGTGGATGTGGAACTGTAACTTCCATATACTGCTACTGGGAATATAAAATGGTATAACCACTTTGGAAAATACTTTGGCAGTTTCTTAATACATCTACCATACAACCCAGAGATTCTAATTCTTGGTACTTACCAAAAAGTAAAAACATATGAAGTGAAAGTACACACAAATGCTGTACATGAATGTACAAAGCAGCTTTATTTTTAATCTCAAAATTGTCAAAAATCCTACCAGTAGTTAAAAGGGATAAACAATTTATGGTATACCCACACAGTACAATACTGCTCAGCAATAAAAAGTAACATGGTATATTTATATGAAATTCTGAGAAATGCAAACTAACCTATAGTGACATCAAACAGATCACTGATCGCCTGAGGACAGGTTGGTAGGGTAGCAACCACAAATGAAAAACAAGGGCACATGAGGAAACTTTTGGAGGTTATGAAAATGTTCATTATCTTGATTGTAGTGGCAGTTTTATGGACATAATATGTAAAAATTCATCAAACTGCCTACTTATATATGAGTTCTTTACTGATAATTACAATAAATCTTTAAAAAACAACAACAAAAAAATCAATGAAATAACAAATGAACACACAATGAGGAAAAGCAACAAAACCAAAAGCTGGTTCTTTGAAAAGATAAATAAAACTGATGCATCTCTAACTAGACTGATCTAGGAAAAAAAATAATTCAGAAATTACTAATATCAAGAATGAAAGAAATAGGGGTGCTTGGGTGGCTCAGTTGTTAAGCATCTGCCTTTGGCTCAGGTCATGATCCCAGGGTCCTGGGATCAAGCCCTGTGTTGGGCTCCCTGCTTGGCGGGAAGCCTGCTTCTCCCTTTCCTACTCCCCCTGCCTTGTATTCCCTCTCTGTCAAATAAATAAATAAAATCTTTAAAAAAAAAAAGAAACTGCAATGACAGTTCTTACAGATATTAAAAACAAAAAATATTATGAATAACTTTGTGGTGATTAAGTTGACAACTGGGATGAAGTGTACACATTCCTTGAAATAAACAAATTACCAAAACTAACTCAAGAAGGAATGTTTTATCTCTGTTAAGTGTATTAAAATCATAATTTAAAACTTTCCCAGAAAAAAAAACCCTCAAACCCTAGATAACTTTACTAGTGAATTCTACCAAGCATTTTAGGAGGAAATACTGGCCATTTCCTTATACACCCTTCCAGAAGGAGGAGGGAGCACTGCCCAGATCATTTTATGAGGCCACCATTATCCTAGTGCCCAAACCAGACAAAGAGAGTACAGGAAAACTGCAGCCCTATCCCTAATGTATATGGACTGCAAATACTTTATAAATCCACACATAACCCTGCTCTAACTGTAAGAAACATCAGACAAACCCAAAATGAAGGACATTCTACTAAATGCCTCAAAAATATCAAGGTCATCAAAAACAAGAAAGGTCTGAGAAACTGTCATAGTCTAGAGGAGCTTAAGGAAGATATAATGACTAAATCTAATACTGTACTTGGGATGAGATCCTGGCATAGAAAAAAAGGACATTAGGTAAAAATCTGAGAAGTATAACCTTCAGTTAATAACAATGTATTAATACTGGTTCATTAGTTGTGACAAAGGTACTACAGTATTTTGAGATGTTAACAAGGTACACTGGTTGATGGTACCCAGAAACTCTGTAATATTCTTGCAACTTTTCTGTAAATCTAAACCTATTCTAAAATAAAAGTTTATTTAAAAAAAACTGTAATTCACTATAGTTAGACTAAAAAAAGAAAGCAACAACATACGATCATTTCAAAGTTGCAAGAGAAGTGTTTGACAAAATTCAATACCCATACATGACAAAACACTAAAAAACTGAAATTAAAAGGTAATTCCTCAATTTAATACTGGAAAGCTACAAAAAGACTCTATAGCTAGCTAATATCATATGTCATGGTGAAAGGCTAAATACTGTCCTGCCTAAAATGAGGAACAAAAAAGTTAAGTCTGTTCATACCACTTCTATTAAACAGTATACCAGAGGTTCTAGCTAGTACATTAAAGTAAGAAAAGAGAAGAAAAATTGAACAGGTCAGAATGGAAGAAGTAAAACTGTCTTTATTCTCAAAGGAAATAAATGTGTATATAGAATATTCTGAGAAATTTACATTAAAGGTAATAGAGTTTTTTTTTAAAAGGCTAACAACTAATAAGTGAATTTAGTAAGATCAAAGGATTAAAGGTCAAGAAACAAAGACAGCTATATTTCTATATATTAGCAATTATCAAATGGAACATGAGATAAAAAGTTACAATATCAACAAAAACCATGAACGTCTTATTAGAAAGTTCAGTAATAAAGATATTATGATATTGGCAAGGACAGGCATATAGACTGATGGAAAAGAATGGAGTTTAGAAGTAGACCTACACAAATATGGTGAGTTGGTTTTTGACAAAGTTTCCAGAAGGAAAACATAGGCCCTATTTTCCCAACTGGCAAAAGAAACACTTTACAGTCATTGGTATTTCAACAACTGGATATCTGTAGGAAAAACGATAAACCTTAAACCTACCTTACTTTATACCATATACAAAAATTAAACCAACTTGATCATAGGCCTAGCATAGAAGAAAACATAGGATACTATCTTTGAGACTTGCAAATATTCAAATATTTCTTAGATAAGGCACATACATATAAGCTATCATAGAGAAAACTTGTTAAATTAGACTTCATTGTAACTACAAATTTTTGTTCTTCAAAAAGCACTATTAAAGAAAATGAAAAGACAAGACAGATTTAGAGGAAATATTTTCACTGTACATATTTGACAAAGGACCTATATATCCAGAATACATAAAGAACTCTTATAATTCCCTAGGTTTACAAATAAATGCACAAAAGTTCACTTCACAAAGGAAAATGGGCAATAATTACATGGAATATGCCCAATATCTTAGTCTTCGGGAAAAGGCAAATGAAAACCATAATGAGATACCACTATATACTCAGTAGAAAGGCTAAATTTTTTTTTTTTTTAAGATTTTATTTATTTGACAGACACAGTGAGAGAGGGAACACAAGCAGGGGGAGTGGGAGAGGGAGAAGCAGGCTTCCCGCGGAGCAGGGAGCCCGATGTGGGGCTCGATCCCAGGACCCTGGGATCATGACCTGGGCCGAAGGCAGACACTTAACGACTGAGCCACCCAGGCGCCCTAAGGCTAAAAATTTTTACACTGTCATTCATTTACTAAGTTTGGGCCAGGATGTGAAACAACGGGAGATCTTATGCATTGTTGGTGGGTATGTAAAATAGCAAAAACACTTTAGAAAAAGTCTGACAGTTTATTTTAAAGGTAAAGAAACATTATATGATCCAGTAATTTAACTCTGTGGCATTTACTCAATAGAGTGAAAACAGAAAAGACTTGCATACAAATGTTCACAGCAGTTTTCTTCATAATAGCCCCAAACTGCAAACAACTCAAATGTCTATCGACAGGCAAATGAAGAAGCTTAACTGTGGGATCTCCACAAATGGAGTATTGCTTGGCAATAAAAAGGAACAAACTTCTGATGTATGTAACATGGATGAATCTCAAACACATTCTGCTGAGCCAAAGGGGACAGAGACAAAAGAAATAAATAGGACAAAAGAAAGATATTTCCAGTTGATAAAAGATAAAACTATCCTGAGCTTTATCAGTCTCACAATATAGGTTTAAAACTAACAGAATAACAAGAAGAAATTGACCTGTCCACAACTGAAGTGGAAAACACCACACAGCTCCCAAGAGCTCCCGCAGTGACAGAGCAAAAGGACCGAGTATCAGGAAGGGACTGATGATTTACATAACGGGTAACGTACTTTTCAACATACATGTCTATGTAACAAATCATAAAGAAAACTTAGAAATCACACACCATACAATCCTATTCTCTGGCACAGGCCAGAAACTTAGATATTAAAAAATTATAGGAAAAAGTGAAAACAAACCCAAGTAATATAAAATGCAATATATAACATTTCAACTTCCCTGCTTTATACTAGAAAATACCCAGAGTTAAGTAAATAATTACATTAAACAATGTAATTTATAGGAATTTTTAGCTTCTTTGAGTTGGAGATAAAAGTAGAGAATCATTTCAGAGCAATTCTATCACTTTCATTTAAAGTGATGATCTCTCATTTGTCCACACGAAATTACAACAGACAGACTCTAATGGCCACAAAGAGATTATAATAGTAATAATGAAGTTTCATAAACCTAGCTTCTAGGAATGTTCTTTCTTTATCTTATGAGATAGCAAATTCTAAAAATTGAAATGATTTTATTGAGGCAGTATATAGTATGTTGGGTAAGGTCACAAATTGTAACATCATAGAGAAATAAATTTAAATTTCAACTCCTTTACTTGACAGCTGAGAGGCTTAAGCTAAATTATTTTAAATTTCTAAGATTAAATATCTTTACTATAAAATGAAAAAGTCACTTAAAAATATATACACAAAATACTTAATTAGGAACCTGGTAAATGGTAAGCATTCAATTTAAATTATAGCTTTTTTAGTATTGCCAACATTAACACACTGTCCTACACCATTAAAATTCACCATGTTGAAAATTTGCTCAATTAGCCAATCTGTTAATGTCACCATATTTATCCAGTCTTCAAAACCTAGAAACTTCATTCTTAATATCCAAATTTGATTCTCACTCTCTGGATTTTCCCCTTCACCATATAAGCTCTTCATTATCATTTGCCTGAATTATTTTCACCTGTCTCCTAAATAGTCTACCTGCCTCAACCATCTCTCTTCCAATCAATTCTTTGATAGAGCTGTCTTTCAAAAACAAAAATTAAATCACACCACTAATTCTGATTTTCTTAGATTATTGCTCTACTACCTAGAAATCCAAAGTACTCAGCCTGACAAAGGCAATTCCCATTCTGGTCTTTGTTTTGCTACCCTCATCACCTGTCACTCCTTCCTAAAAACTCTGAGCTCTAATTTATATTCTCATTAGTAGAACATTATGTCACCTGTTCCCTCTGCTAAGAAACTCCTATTCATCCATCAAACCCCAGCATAGACAGTATCACCTCTGTGACACTTTCCCTCAAGGCCTAAGGCAGTTGCTTTGTTGTTTTATTTCTACCTTCATTATAGCACTTATAGTCTATTAAATTTATTTCTGACATTTTTTTTCCTTTTCTACTTGATGGTGAGCTCCCTGAAGGCTAGTACAGAAAAACTCTTATCTAGTAAGAGTGCCTCCCTCATGGTGGGCAGTCTGAATAAAAGACAACATTTTTGTAGGAAAAAGCTGAGATGTCAGAAATAAAACATATATGTTGTTACAACTTCCAAAAGCTTAGCATATTTATTCCTTAGCTCCATACTTCATGTTATAAGTTAAAGCAAATCCATAGAATTTTATTTTCAATATATTTACATACATGACACATAAATAAAGTAGGTAGAGAATATTTCTACCATACACAGCATCAGATATGATGTTGATGATTCAATCATAGAATTATGTACATAAACTTTGAAGCCAAATGACAGAAAAAGGTATCAAGAGGGATATCCATGAATACAGATCAAAATTTCATTTTTACCTCCCTGCATTTTTCAAATTTTCTAAAACATACATGTATAACTTTCTAACAGCTATGTTTTTAAAGAACAAACAAAAACTAGATACTCCAGAAACCCATAGTTATCAAAAAGTTAGGATTATTAAATCTCTTAAAAGTTAATTTATAGAGTATGCATCACAGAAATCTCCTAAAGGACCATGCTTGTAGAAATTATTTTTTTCTCAAAACAGAAGGGTTAGTTTCAATGAAGGAGAAAAAAAAGCAACCAAAACCAAGGTATAAATAAAAAATAAAGTGAACAACTGAAGCTTGGTTGGCCTTCAATTATCCAGATGTTTCAGGTTCAAGGGCTTTGGGGACCTCACAAGCCTCAAATCAATGCCACAATCCTGTGTTTTGCTTTGTACATATATGCACATCATATTAAGAATACTGTTTGGCAATACATAAAGAACTCTTACAACTCATTAATAAAAAGTAACCCAATTAAAAATGTCTAAGTTTTAAATAGAACATTTCCCTCAAAAGATACAAATGGCAAGCAAACACATGAAAAGATGCTCAACATCATAATGAAATGAGAACCAGGAAGAGGCGCCTCTTTGTTCTGGCTGAGAGAGCTACAGTCAAAAAGCCAGAAAATAACAAGAGTTGTTAAGGGTGTGGAAAAAGCAGAGCCCTTATGTGTTGCTGGCGGGAGTACGATGGTGCAGCTGCGTTGGAAAACGAGTTTGGCAGTTCCTTAAAAAGCTAAACACAGAGTTATCACATGACCCAGCAATTCTACCCTAGATATATATCCAAGAGAAATGAAACATACATCCACACAGAAACTTGTATGTGAATTTTCACAGCAGCATTATTCATAATAGCTAAAAAATAGAAAATACCCAAATGTCCATCAACGAGCAAATAAACAAAATGTGGTGTATCTATCCACCTAATGAAATATTATTTCACAATTAAAAGTAATGAAGTACTAATTCAAGGTACAACATGGAAGAACCTTGAAAACATTACACTAACTGGAAGAAGCCAGTCAAAAAAGACCACATAGTGCATGCCGGCATTTATATTGAAATGTCTAGAAGAGATAAAACTATAGGAGCAGAAAAGAGAAGAGTGGCTGCTTAGTACTGGAGACAGGGGAAGAAGGGACATGAGAAATAAAAAGGAAGGGCAGCTCATGGCTATGGGGTTTCTTCTAGGAGGGATGAGAATGCTTTAAGTCTGTGGTAATAGGGCGGTGCCTGGGTGGCTTCAGTTAGTTAAGGATCTGACTCTTGGTTTCGGGTCAGGTCATGATCTTGCAGTAGCGGGACGGTGCCCTGTGTCCACCTCACCGCTCAGCAGGGATTCTGCTTCAGATTCTCCTTCTCCCTCTGCTCCTCCCATCACTTGTGCCCACGCGCTCTCTCTCTCAAATAAATAAATAAAATCTTAAAAAAAGACAACTGTGGTAATAGCTGCACAATTCTGTGAATATTTTTAAAACAACTGAATTGTATACTTTAAATGGATGACTTATATGGTATAAACTATATCTGTTTAAAGAAAGAAAGACTGTCATCTGGCCCCTTTCCCAACAAATTATGTGATTTGGAAAGTGAGCATTTTCATTTACAAATGGACACAGTATCTGTTTCCATCTTTCCACTTCTAGCTATGAGAATACATAAAAGGTACATGGGAGAAACACTCTAGAAAGCTAGTTTAATAAACTGAAGATGACTATTGGTTATCTATTGCTGCCTAACAGATTACCCCAAACATAGCAGCTTAAAACAAACATTTATTATCTCACACAGTTTCTAATGGTGAGGAAACAAGGAGTGGCTGAGCTGGCTGGGTCTGGCTCAGATCACTTACGAGGCCACAGTGAAGCTGGGGCTGCAATCTCTGAAAACTTGACTGGGGTTGGAAAATCCGATTCCAAGCTCACTCATTTGGCTGTTGGTTGGAGGCTTCAGATCCTCCCCTATAGGCATCTCCATAGGACTGCTCAGGACATGGTTTCCCACAGAACAAGTCATCAGAGAGACAGAGAGAGTATGACAATCAAGACAAGCTCGGCCTTAATCTTAAAAGTGATACACCATCATTTTTGCAATATTCTACTGGTTACACAGATCAATTCTGATCAGTGTGGGAGGGGATTCGACAAGGGCGTGAATACCAGGAGGTGGGAATCACTGGGGCCCTTATGGAGGTTGGCTACCAAGATGACATTAGAATGATAAACAGCAAATGCTTGACCTTGGCAACGAAAGAGGACAGAAAGGATACATAGCCCTTAGTAGCGTGACAGACACACTCCTGGGGATGTAAGAGTTGTGATAAAAAGGTCTGCAAGGAGCATTCATACCATTTTCCATTCTCCATGTGGTGAAGTTGCAATTAGCATAAAGAAACAAAACTGTGGCGTTGGGGGCTGGAGGAAGAAGTACATAAACGATTTAGGCAACCTCACTCTCCCCGCCTCCCCACCACTGACAGATGAGCAGACAGTCCCTGCTGCAGAAATGTTAGGTGACTCTACCAAGGTCATACAGTGACTGAGCAGGAAGGAGCCCCCATTCTCTGTGTCTTCTCAATACAACAGGAGCTATCCATCAGAGAACCACTGGCAGTGACTCACAGTACAGATGATACGGTAAACATGCGGGCATTACCTCACACCCATTAAACAGTCAGTCACTCCAGAACTGATATTTCTTGTGATTTTCTGACGCTGGCTGTGTTACTTTCTCATGCGGTAGTGGACTCTTAGCCTCCTTCCCACTCCAACTGAGAGCTGTCCTACTTAGCTGGGGGAGGAAGGAATCACTCATTTAACTCAGCTAATATTACAGAGTTTCTGTTCCATAGCCAGCACCGAACATGCAGATGTGAAGAACAGAAAACACTTGGTCCCTTCACTCACAAGGCAGATACTCAAGTTGAGAAAACAAGACCTAATGTGGAACACTAAGATATTATACATCATGTGACAGGGCAGAGCAAGGATTTATATATTTTCAATAGTTTTATTTACCAAAAAAACTTACATAATATTACAGTGTGCCAGATACATTATAGTATCAACTCTCTGAATCCCTTATGAGTTATCCTCATTTTATAGATGAGGAAAGTGAGGCCTTAACAGGTTAAGGAGCTTGTCAAAGTGTTCTCTCTGGAAAACTTTTTAACAAAAGCTTAACAAAGCAATGGGTTCCATTTTGGTAAAAATTTGCCAACTTTGCCACCTTATAAAGCAATAGCTGTTTCTTTCCTTTACAACCAAATTTTACAACTTTGGAAAATGTTCCTCACAAGGAAAGAGGAATCTTGCAGGCAGCTGGCAATCTTCATGTATCAAATTTCTAACTTTGTGTTCTTCTGATCACACACCTTGAATTATCTATGGGTCTCTCAATGAAAACCTATGGACACATGGTCCCAAACTGTAGGAAGAGGCCCCCTGCAGAGCTGGCTGGCATAGAGTGCAGCACGATGAGGGGTATCTGGCACAGGTTTTCTTCTAAGATAATGTGTCTATATAGTTTATTGTGATTTTGAAAAGGTATTAAGGATTTTTAAAAATTCCCTCTAAAACTCAAAATTTTATTTGAAAGCCTTGTACCAAGAAACTGTATCTAGATATGAAAGGTTTACAGAATTCCAAAAGAAAGTCTAGTAACTGACCTTTCCTATAAATTATATCAAACTGTTACCACAACTATCTTAGAGTCTTCAGTATGAGAATGGCCTTTATGAGGTCATTCAATTCATTCCAGTTACCATATCTGGAAAGTTCACACTAAACAATCACAGGTAGAGGTGGTTTTTCATTGTTGTGAAAGTAGATTTGACCACAATCCTTAGTAAACCACTCTAGAGCATAAATGTACTCCTTGCATATGAAAGAATGATGTGTTATCATCTACTTTAGATGAGTATTAAAATGATGTTAACATAACAGAGAAAAAAAGGAAATGAGGTAATGAGAAATTTGTAGAACACAATGGGGGATAGCCTAGGTAAGGCAATGTTAGTGCGCACGCATGCGCGCACGTGTGTGTGTGTGTGTGTGTGTGTGTGTGTGTGTAGTCATGCACAACAGGAGTGAACTGACCAAAAGGAAGCAGAAGCCAGCTAGCAAACAGCTGCTGCCCTAGTTCTCTAACACCTCCTGATGTGGATCTCTCATCCTAGCATCCTTATCTCAAACCGGCCAATTCTTTGTGTGTCTCATCTTGATTCATAGCTTTGGCACATATGGCTCTCCTCGAGACCCTTCATCCGGAGGGGCCAAGCAAACCAGGGCAATCCTCCATGTCTCAGAATCATTCCAAGCATACTTTGAACTTCTGCCTAGGGAGACCTCAAGAGTGGTCAGGGTCTGCCAAGAATAAATCCAAAATGTTCTGAGTTAATTTTGCATCAGGCCAGACCTAGAAATATAATTGTTTTGTAAAATGAATGTAATATTAGAGTCCAGCTAGCTTCTAGACTGCATCTTTCATCCTTTTTATTTCTAATCTGCTGTGGTTCTAAGAGAGTCTTTCTATGAGGATTCTGTGTACTTCTACTTCTGTTGTTACTACTGTTTCTATTACTAATAGTAATAATAATAACCTTCATACATAAAGCACTGATTATGTGCTGGTGATTACATTAAGGAATTTACATATATAAGACCCATTTAGTCTTCCTTATAATCTTACGAGATAGGTTATTATCCCTTGTTTAAAAATTTACCCAACATGGGGGGGGGGGCGGAGCAAGATGGTGGAGGAGTAGGAGACCTGGATTTCCTCTGGTCTCAGGAATTCAGCTGGATAGGGATCAAACCATTCTGAACACCTACGAACTCAACAGGAGATTGAAGAAAAGAATAGCAACACCTCTCTGAACAGAAGAGACCATTTTCTGGAAGGTAGGATGAGCGGAAGAAGTGAATCAGAGGCCATATTCGGGAGGATAGACGGCGGGGGAGGGGGCCTCCATCGGCCGCTTCTGGCAAGTGACAGAGCCCCAGAATCAAAAAATCGGAACTTGTAGAAGTTGGATCCGCTGCGGGATGTCGCTCCAGTGGCTAAGTGGGGGGTGGAACCCTGGCGGGACACTGTGGTCTCAGGACCCTCGGGGTCACAGAAAGACCGGGGGAGCCTGAGTGTGGCAGAGCTCCCAGGTATCGGAGCAGGGAAGCCAGCTGCAGAGATGGAGCCGAGGCGCGGGCTCTAGCCCGGGGTTGCCATAAACTGTGATCCGCAGCCCAGCCGGGCCACTGCTCCTCCAGCAGGGACCCAACAAGCGGCAGATTCGGGGAGACTCCCCTTCCTCCCCCGGGAGGAGCGGCGTGGGAGCGTACCGCAGGGATCTGCTAGGTTTGGAGACTCCACACGGGGTTGGGTGCCAGAGATAGAAACGCTCGGTCACAGGCCGGGTGAGCACGGAGTGCGGCCGGAGACCGGGGACACGGGAGTGACTAACTGCTTTTCTCTGGGGGCGCACTGAGGAGCAGGGCCCCGAGTTTTCGACTCCAACGGGGCGGAGATTGGGAGGTCGCCATTTTCACTCTCGTCCTCCAAAGCTGGACCGAAAGCTTGCAGGGAACAGAAGCTCCCAAGAGCAAACCCAAGCAGATTGCTTAGCCCGGACCAACAAGGGCGGGGCAATTCCGCCTCCGGCAAAGACATTTGGAAACCACAGCAACAGGCCCCTCCCCCAGAAGATCAGCACGAACAGTCAGCCAAGACCCAAGTTTACCGATCAACGAGAACGGGAGAACTCCAGCACTAGGGGAATACTGCACATAGAATTCATGGCTTTTTTACCATGATTCATTAGTCTTTCAAAGTTAATTTTTTTAACTGTTTTTTTTTTTTTTGAAATTTTCTTTTTCGCTTTTTCAACCAACATCTTATCAATCCCTTTTTTAAAAAAAACACTTATTTTTCATTTTGAGTCATATTCTATCCCTTCATAGTAGTTACCCTTATTTTTGACATATATATATAACTTGTTCTCTCTTTAAAATTTTGAGATACAGTTTCTTCTAACATATCAAAATATACCCTAAATTTCTAGTGTATGGCTTTGTTCTAGTCTCCTGCCTGATCACATTCTCTCCCCACTTTTTCTTTCTTTTTTTTAATCCTCTTCTTTCTTTTTTCAAGCACCTTATCAATTCCTTTTATAAAATCTTTTATAATTTGCATCTTTACAGTCATATTCCATCCCTTCATCGTATCAACCCTTATTTTGTACATATATAAGTCTTTCTTTAAAATTTTAGGAGGCACTTTCTTCTAACAGACCAAAATACACCCAATATCTAGTGTGTGGCACTGATCTATGCACTAGCCTTATCATATTTGATCATATTCTGTTTCTTGGTTTGTTCTGTTTTTGTCTTTTTCTTTCTTTCTTTTTTTTTTTTTTTTTTTTTTTTGCTTTCTTTCTTCTTTCTTTCCCTTTCTTTTCCCCTGGTTTCAGGTCTTTTCTGATTTGTTTAGAGTATATTTTCTGGGGACGTTGTTAACCTGTTAGCATTTTCTTCTCTCATTCATCTACTCTCCTCTGGATAAAATGACAAGACGAAAAAAAACACCTCAACAAAAAGAACAAAAGGTAGTACCGTCTGCCAGGGACCTACTCAATATGGACATTAGTACAATGTCAGACCTAGAGTTCAGAATTATGATTTTAAAGATATTAGCTGGGCTTGGAAAAAGCATGGAAGTTATTAGAGAAACCCTTCTGGGAGAAATAAAAGAACTAAAATCTAACCAAGTCGAAATCAAAAAGGCTATTAATGAGGTGCAATCAAAAATGGGGCACTAGCTGCTAGGATAAATGAGACAGAAGAGAGAATTAGTGATAGAGAAGACCAAATGATGGAAAATAAAGAAGCTGAGAAAAAGAGAGATAAACAGCTACTGGATCACAAGGGCAGAATTCGAGAGATAAGTGATACGATAAGATGAAACATTAGAATAATTGGGATCCCAGAAGAAGAAGAGAGAGAAGGGCAGAAGGTATATTGGAGCAAATTATAGCAGAGAACTTCCCTAATGTGGGGAAAGAAACAGGCATCAAAATCCAGGAGGCAGGCACAGAGAACCCCTCTCAAAATCAATAAAAATAGGTCAACACCCCGATATCTAATAGTAAAACTTAACGAGTCTCAGAGACAAAGAGAAAATCTTGAAAGCAGCTCGGGAGAAGAGATCTGTAACCTACAATGGTAGAAATATTAGACTGGCAACAGACCTATCCACAGAGGACCTGGCAGGCCAGAAGGGACTGGCATGATATCTTCAGAGCACTAAACGAGAAAAATATGCAGCCAAGAATACTATATCCAGCTAGGCTGTCATTGAAAATAGGAGAGATAAAAAGCTTCCAGGACAAACAAAAACTAAAGGAATTTGCAAACACGAAACCAGCCCTCCAAAAATATTGAAAGGGGTCCTCTAAGCAAAGAGAGAGCCTAAAAGCAGCATAGACCAGAAAGGAACACAGACAATATACAGTAACAGTCACCTTACAGGCAATACAATGGCACTAAATTCATATCTTTCAATAGTTACCCTGAATGTAAATGGGCTAAATGCCCCAATCAAAAGACACACACTATCAGACTGGATTAAAAAACAAGACCCATCAATATGCTGTAAGAGACTCATTTTAGACCCAAAGACACCCCCACATTGAAAGTGAGGGGGTGGAAAACCATTTACCATGCTAATGGACACCAAAAGAAAGTTGAGGTGGCAATCCTTATATCAGACAAATGAGATTTTAAACCAAAGACTGTAATAAGAGATGAGGAAGGACACTATATCCTACTTAAAGGGTCTATCCAACAAGAAGATCTAACAATTATAAATATCTATGCCCCTAACGTGGGAGCAGCCAATTAGATAAGGCAATTAATAACAAAAGCAAAGAAACACATTGAAAACAGTACACTAATAGTGGGGGACTTTAACACCCCCTGACTGAAATGGAAAGATCATCTAAGCAAAAGATCAACAAGGAAATAAAGACTTTAAATGACACACTGAACCAAATGGACTTCACAGACATATTCAGAACATTCCATCCCAAAGCAACAGAATACACATTCTTCTCTAGTGCCCATGGAACATTCCCCAGAATAGATCACATCCTAGGTCACAAATCAGGTCTCAACCGGTACCAAAAGATTGGGATCATTCCCTGCATATTTTCAGACCACAGTGCTTTGAAACTAGAACTCAAATACAAGAGGAAAGTTGGAAAGAACTCAAATACATGGAGGCTAAAGAGCATCCTACTAATGAATGAATGGGTCAACCAGGAAATTAAAGAAGAATTAAATAAATTCATGGAAACCAATGAAAATGAAAACATAACTGTTCAAAATCTTTGGGATGCAGCAAAGGCAGTCCTAAGAGGAAAGTATATAGCAATACAAGCCTTTCTAAAGAAACAAGAAAGGTCGCAAATATACAACCTAACCCTAAACCTAAAGGAGCTGGAGTAAAAACAGCAAATAAAGCCTAAACCCAGCAGGAGAGAGAAATAAAGATCAGAGCAGAAATCAATGAAATAGAAACCAAAAGAACAGTAGAACAGATCAACGAAACTGGTTGATCCTACAGCGAATATCATTCTCAATGGGGAAAAGCTGAGAGCTTTCCCCCTAAAGTCAGGAACATGGCAGGGATGTCCACTATCACCACTGCTCTTCAACATAGTATTAGAAGTCCTAGCCACAGCAATCAGACAACAAAAAGAAATCAAAGGCATCCGAATCAGTAAAGAGGAGTCAAACTCTCACTCTTTGCAGCTGATATGATACTGTATGTGGAAAACCCAAAAGACTCCACCCCAAAACTGCTAGAACTCATCCAGGAATTCAGGAGGTGGTTCTTTGAAAGAATTAATAAGATGGATAAACCCCTGGCCAGACTTATCAAAAAGAGAAATGACCCAAATCAACAAAATCATGAATGAAAGAGGAGAGATCACAACCAACACTAAAGAAATACAAACAATTATAAGAACGTATTATGAGCAACTCTATGCCAGCAAATTAGATAACCTGGAAGAAATGGATGCATTCCTAGAGATGTATCAACTACCAAAATTAAACCAGGAAGAAATAGAAAACCTGAACAGATCTATAACCACTAAGGAAATTGAAGCAGTTATCAAAAATCTCCCAACAAACAAAAGCCCAGGGCCAGATGGCTTCCCAGGGGAATTCTACCAAACATTTCAAGAAGAATTACTACCTACTCTCCTGAAACTGTGCCAAAAAATAGAAATGGAAGGAAAACTCCCAAACTCATTTTATGAGGCCACCATTACCTTGATCCCCAAACCAGACAAAGACCCCATCAAAATGGAGAATTACAGACCAATATCCTTGATGAACGTGGATGCAAAAATTCTCACCAAAATACTAGCCAATAGGATCCAACAGTACATTAAAAGGATTATTCACCACGACCAAGTGGGATGTATCCCTGGGCTGCAAGGTTGGTTCCACATCTGTAAATCAATCAACATGATACAATACATTCACAAAAGAAAGAACAAGAACCATATGATCCTCTCAAAAGACGCAGAAAAAGCATTTGACAAAGTACAGCATCCTTTCTTGATCAAAACTGTTCAGAGTATAGGGATAGAGGGTACATACCTCAATATCATAAAAGCCATCTATGAAAAACCTACAACAAATATCATTCTCAATGGGGAAAAGCTGAGAGCTTTCCCCCTAAAGTCAGGAATGTGGCAGGGATGTCCACTATCACCACTGCTATTCAACATAGTATTAGAAGTCCTAGCCACAGCAATCAGACAACAAAAAGAAATCAAAGGCATCCAAATCGGTAAAGAGGAGTCAAACTCTCACTCTTTGCAGATGATATGATACTTTATGTGGAAAACCCAAAAGACTCCACCCCAAAACTGCTAGAACTCATACAGGATTCAGTAAAGTGGCAGGATATAAAATCAATGCACAGAAATCAGTGGCATTCCTATACACCAATAACAACAGAGAAGAGAGATAAATTAAGGAATCGATCCCATTTACAATTGCACCCAAAACCATAAGATACCTAGGAATAAATCTAACCAAAGAGGCAAAGGATCTGTACTCAGAAAACTATAAAATACTCATGAAAGAAATTGAGGAAGACACAAAGAAATGGAAAAACGTTCCATGCTCATGGATTGGAAGAACAAATATTGTGAAGATGTCATTGCTACCTAGAGCAATCTACACATTCAATGCAATCCCCATCAAAATACCATCTACTTTTTTCAAAGAAATGGAACAAATAATCCTAAAATTTGTATGGAACTAGAAAAAACCCCGAATAGCCAGAGGAATGTTGAAAAAGAAAAGCAAAGCTGGTGGCATCACAATTCCCGACTTCCAGCTCTATTACAAAGCTGTCATCCTCAAGACAGTATGGTACTGGCACAAAAACAGACACATAGATCAATGGAACAGAATAGAGAGCCCAGAAATGGATCCTCCACTCTATGGTCAACTCATCTTTGACAAAGCAGGAAAGAATGTCCAATGGAATAAAGACAGTCTCTTCAACAAATCGTGTTGGGAAAATTGGACAGCCACATGGAGAAAAATGAAACTGGACCGTTTCCTTACACCACACACAAAAATAGACTCCAAATGGTTGAAAGACCTAAATGTGGGACAGGAGTCCATCAAAACCCTAAAGGAGAACACAGGCAGCAACCTCTTCGACCTCAGCCGCAGCAACTTCTTCCTAGAAACATCACCAAAGGCAAGGGAAGCAAGGGCAAAAATGAACTATTGGGATTCCATCAAGATAAAAAGCTTTTGCACAGCAAAAGAAGCAGTCCACAAAACCAAAAGACAACCGACAGAATGGGAGAAAAGATTTTCAAATGACATATGAGATAAAGGGCTAGTATCCAAAATTTATAAAGTACTTCTCAAACTCAACACCCAAAGACCAAATAATCCAATCATGAAATGGGCAGAAGACATGAACAGCCATTTTTCCAAAGAAGACATCCAAATGGCCAACAGACCCATGAAAAAGTGCTCAACATCACTCGGTATCAGGGAAATCCAAATCAAAACCTCAATGAGATACCACCTCACACCAGTCAGAATGGCTAAAATTAACAAGTCAGGAAATGAGAGATGTTGGTGGGGATGCAGAGAAAGGGGAACCCTCCTACACTCTTGGTGGGAATGGAAGCTGGTGCAACCACTCTGGAAAACAGTATGGAGGTTCCTCAAAAAGTTGAAAATAGAGCTACCATACGATCCAGCAATTGCACTACTGGGTATTTACCCCAAAGATACAAATGCAGGGATTTGAAGGGGTACGTGTACCCCAGTGTTTATAGCAGCAATGTCCACAATAGCCAAACTGTGGAAAGAGCCAAGATGTCCGTCGACAGATGAATGGATAAAGAAGAGGTGGTATATATATACAATGGAATATTATGCAGCCATCAAAAGGAATGAGATCTTGCCATTTGCCACAACGTGGATGGAACTGGAGGGTGTTATGCTGAGTGAAATAAGTCAATCAGAGAAAGACATGTATCATATCACCTCACTGATATGAGGAATTCTTAATCTCAGGAAACAAACTGAGGGTTGCTGGAGTGGTGGGGGGGTGGGAGGGATGGGGTGGCTGGGTGATAGACATTGGGGAGGGTATGTGCTATGGTGAGTGCTGTGAACTGTGCAAGACTGATGAATCACAGATCTGTACCTCTGAAACAAATAATGCAATATAGGTTAAGAAAAAAAAAGAAGAAGATAGCAAGAGGGAAGAATGAAGGGGAGTAAATCGGAGGGGGAGACGAACCATGAGAGATGATGGACTCTAAAAAACAAACTGAGGGTTCTAGAGGGGAGGGGGGTTGGGGGGATGGGTTAGCCTGGTGATGGGTATTAGGGAGGGCACGTTCTGCGTGGAGCACTGCGGGTTATGCACAATGAATCTTGGAACACTACGTCAAAAACTAATGATGTAATGTATGGTGATTAAGATAACAATAAAAAATTTAAAGAAAAAGAAAAACTTACCCAACATCATAAAGCTAGTAAGGACCAGTATCAGGATTCAAACCTGGCAACCTGGCTCCAGAATCCATGCTGTTAGACACTATATCAAGCCCCTTTTGTTTGAATAATGCAAAGAATATACCATCAAAACCAGAGGCCTGCATTTCCAATCCCATCTCTAAGTCTATAATCAACTGTGTGACCTAGGGCAAGTCTTTGACTCAATTTCCACTTTATAATGGGCCAGGCTCAATGATTTGCTTCTGGTTATACAATGCTATAATGATGAAGTAGGTGTTTTCACTAACAAACTTGACTTTGCTGGATGAGTCAGAAGGTTTAAAGCTTGGAAATGAAATATGTCTAAGGGAAGGAAAGAGGCAACTAATAATAACTAAGTCAATCTTCTAAGAATTTTCACACTTCATATTTTGTAATACAAGCATTAGATTCATACTTTACAGAGGAAAACACTGAGACTCAGAGATCAGGTGATTTTTCCAAGGTCACACAGACTGTCAGGATGGACCAATGCATGGGAACACAGCTAAAGCTCCAGCCCTTCCTGCAGCACCACGATGCTTCCCTGCCTGTCCTCTCAGCAGCAGTGAGCAGAGATTGAAAAGGGAATCTATATAAAGTCCCTAGCATGAAGTCTTGCGAACAGCACATACTCAGTAAATTAATTTGGATGTGGGGATGGAAACAGGTGAATATCAACTTAAAAGTGCTAACACATTGTAACTTAAAACAAAAGTGGGTTCATTTTTGTGTAACTTCTACAGGGTGGGCTGAGTAACTATCAAAACAAGTGAATTTCTGGAGGGAAAGTCTATATGACTTGAATCTATCCCTGAGTAAACAATGAAGAAATAACATGAGAATGCCAATAAATGTGGTATTTCCAGATCATATACATGTGTTCGTGGGGTATTTGGCTGCATGAAATAACTTCCTAACAATAACTCAGAGTCACTTTGTCAAGAGGAATCTGCCTTTCTCCCTAGCCAGAATTTCACCAGTAATACTGACGAACAAGGAAAGTCTCTCATGTGTTGACTACCTAAAGGAGGGCAGGAAAGGCAGAATCTTATGAAACTACTAAACTGTGCAAACTTACTAATTTCCTGTTCTGGTTTGGAAATGGAGTCACTTATTCACTTACCAATTCATCCCACAAATAATAATTGAACACCGGTATGTACAAAATGGAACACGACCTAGATGGTGATGCCAATGCAGTGGGAGGAGTGCTTACGATGAAAAGTTGCAGAGGCATGAATGTTATCTATGATGGGTTAGAGGACTGCCTGAAGGAAGTGACATCTGAGCCAACGCCAGAGTATATAGTGTGCTTAGGAAAGTGCAAGGAGTTAAGAATGGTTAGAATTCAGTGTATGCATAAGGAAGTCTCTTGAGCGACTGAATTTCATAATTATGTAGCCATAGAACTAGACGTAGAGGGTTTTCAGATCAGACAATAAGTTTGACACTCTCATTTTACGTTTAAGGAAACTAAGTCCTCTAATTAGGTACCCAGACTGTTACCATGAGGACGACTACTACATCAGGTGCGGCTGTCCTCAAATACAGAACTGAATGCTGTTGTGTCTAAGAGTAAACACAGCTGAATGCAGACACGTTGGAAAACCACTAACCTTCTTAGTGTGAAGGCCTGTTATCTGCTATGACACATACTAAAATACTTAGAGAAATCACATCTAGCTGATCTGAATGGTATCCACATACAAAAACGAAAAGTTAAAATCTATAAACCACCCCTCCTTATGTATTGTAAGGGTTGATCCAAGAACACTGGAGATAAAACTTCAACACATACAGTACACTCATCAATTAACTTAAGTCTTCCCTCTCTTTTAAAACTAGCTATTGTTCATTAAATTTAATAAAAATTGAGGTGCAACAGCTATTAAATGAAGCCATTCTTTTAAATCCCTGTGGATGTTTGCTAAACTTTGGACAAAAATTTTATCATCATTAATTACTAAGCAACACCTTACTGGGAAATCACAGTAGAAACAGTGACATTCTGTCACAAAGCCAAAATCAAGTAAGGGTCCAATACAAGAAATATGCAATGCTATGGTGACTGTGTATTTAATTCAAGAAATATGAGGTGCTAAAGTACTCTATTTCTTTTACAGGTTAGTTCTCATGATATTACATGTAAAGAAATAGTAAAGATTCTTTTTAGGTACTAGAATTTTATCGTACAAAGTTCTACTTGAAATAAGTGTGCTGTCAGCTTGGACTCAGAAGATTTTCATGTTTCCTGGGTGCAACTGATAGTAAAGCAAAATTCTTTTTTTTAAAAGATTATTTATTTATTTATTTATTAGAGAGAGAGAGAGAGAGTGCAAGCACATGTGTGAGGGGGTGGGAAGGTGCAGAGGGAGAGGAAGAGACAGAATCTCATGCAGAGTCGGTGCTGAGCATGGAGCCTGATGCGGGGCTCGATCTCACAACCCTGAGATCAGGGACCTGAGCTGAAATCAAGAGTTGGACACTTAACTGACCAAGCCACCCAGGTTTCCCTAAAAGCACTCTTTTAAAAAAAAGGATTCTTTTGTAGCTTGTCATAGTGGTTCTCCACCAAGGGGGTACTGGAATCAACCATGAAGAGCTTCTGACAATTATGCAGCTGTCTGGATCCCACTGCAGAACACTAACTAGAAAACTCTGGAAACCACCAGACTAGAAGAACTTTATGGTTCTTTCCAATCCAGTGATCACATTACATACAAAAACCTTGTACACATTCAACACCCAACAGCTTTCTTTTTGTACGCATTAACCGCCCAACACTACACAGAGTAAAAGCACTATTTCTGTACCAGAGATGAAGGCCCTGTTGCCCTGCGCTATGCATTCACTTTACTGACCTGGAGAAACTCCTAAGAAATAAATTGAAGATTAAAACATATACAACTTCAACTTAAATATACTTTTTTCCTCTGATTATTTTGATACAAGTCCATCATATTTCATTATTTCTGAGGCAGAAATTTGGGGAACTGTCTCTAATGTAAGCCCTAATTATTGCAGAGGTAATGGGAAGGCAGGAATGGGGAAGGACATGGCTGTGCATTAGTACATTCGTTCTCTAACTCACAACAATCCCGGGAAGGTGGGTGAGTGTTGTCAGTGTTACAGACCTGGTACTTCATCTGCCTTCTCAACCTTATTAGACCCAATTCCCCAATGTGATACTAACATCTACACATATGTATTCATTTCCATTCCTCCTTTTCTACCCTGAAACGAAATTCACAGATATTTAACAGAATTTCAAAAGTATCAAAATGCCCTAACAGTAATACAAAAGAAAATAAAAGTAATTAATAAATTATGTATTTCAATAGGTGTATGCTCCTGACTGACTATACTAAAAGACAATGAAGTAGTCAGATGCTTACACTACTTACAATTCATATATTTAAATTTAAGAGACATTGGATAGTAAGAAACCATAACACACAAGTACTGGAAAATGAAATAAAGTCAAACGATTTTCTGAAATGATCCCAAATAATATAAAGTACTATTATCTTTTGATATTCAAGCTAGTGGCATTTTTGGAAAATTTAATGTTTATTAAGACAAAAGTATATAAAAATACTTTGTCTTTATATATAAAACAGAGTTAGGTTATAGGCAGAGACAGTCATATAAAGTTTTTCAGCTTCCTTCACAAACATGCCATGCACGAGACCCTCAAAGCCATGTAGGTACCCCCACAATTCTTTGACGTGCAGGATACCCTGTGCATTACATGATGTCTACCATCGCTGGCCACTGCCCACTCAATCGCTGAGATAAACTCAAATGCTCCACAAAATTCCAAACTTCCAAACATGAGCTTTAAGTATCTATATGCATACTATTACAGATTCTCACAGGCTTGAGAGTAAGTGGGCCACTACTGACGCCTGATCTTGGGCTAAAGATTCTCTTATATAAGGGCTACTTATAATTGAAAAGCCTAGGACACATCTATCCTAGAAGCTTCCAATAAGAATTATACCCAAAACTGTTTTTTAAAGTAGATAATAAAGTTATTTTTATATGTATATCTATATATACAGTTGTACTAACAATTCTGCCTCTTCTACCTCCCCCCAAAAATACTTACTCATGAGCTTTCTAGATAATCAAGGTCAAACTGTGAAAATATTACCATTCTCTTTTTTCCACACTAATGCAAAGATACATTAATGCAAATAATCCAAAAGTCATTTATATAGGCAGTCAAATGTATTATTTATTTGGAAGAAGAGTATCTTCCTAATTACGTTTTGATTAGGCATCTATTAAAAGTAATTTACATCTCCTGATCTGATCAACCCAATGCCTAAAGTATGTGTCTTCTAGGGGCAGGTGCGGGAGCTGCCTGAGTCTGAGAACATGCTGAATACTAAGAGAGGAACCAAAGTATTTTGGAAGTTTCACTAATTGGGATTTGGTTCTATAATTTATTTTTGGCACTGGAAAAAAAAAACACCATGCCTTCATACAGATTTTATATTAAATTAGCACATTATTCATAAAAATATCAGATATACCCTCATTTTAAGTAAAGGTGATAAGGACTTCACTTTATATGAAAGGATTCACAGATTAGAGGAAAATCATCACAGGATTCCTTTGAACATAAAAACTCCTCCTGGTTAAAATGCCATTTAAAAATTAATGAATAAGTTAATGACTGAATATTCATTAAATTTCTACATATTATGAAAGACTTGCTTAAAATGTCTATTGAAATGGTATTTAGTCTTAATAGGTGAAATGGTCATTTCCATAGTGAGTTAACTTGTTTTCCACTTCAAATTCTACAGATTAATTCACTAATTAATTTAATAATGCATACAAGAAATCAGTATTCCATTTTTTATAACCTCAATTTGGTTATCTTTCTTCATATCTAAAATTGGTAAAAAATTTCCTCATACCCAGGCACAGGTATCAACTTATGATAAAAAATAAGGTAAGGTTTGTGCATAACCAAGATATGTGGTGGTTAAAGTAACTCATCTTTTAGTATTCTGATTGCTACTTGTTTCTATAAATAAACTTCAGCAATATGTGTAGCCTGCACATTTGTGTACTAGGTGATATGAGATTTCTGAATTCGTTTTAAAGCAACTGATCACACAGAACAGCTCTAAAAGGCTTTATGAGTCACATAAAATACAGACCTTATTATTTTTTTTTTCAGCACAGAAGCCATATTTTCTATTATTAAACAGAGAATTTTGATGCTGATAAAAAACAAACAAACAAAAAAACCTCACACATAAAAAAAATAAAAAAACATAGCACAATACCAAATGTGTAATATGAGGCTATTCACTTACTTGGTACTGGGCCTTTTTTGTAGGGCTTTATCCAGGATAAGAGATGGGGCACTCCTCCTCCTTTCTGCTAGTGTTTTCATTTTCTGTTGAGAAAAAAAATTCAAATGAAGACCATGTGACTTGTAAAGCCAGTAAATGCCAACTTTCAAACCAATTTAGCAAATTTTGTATTGCCTATCCTTGCCTCTCAAAGAGTCTGCAATCTCATTGTAGAGATAAAATAACATCTTAACTAAGAGAGTAAGTGTCAAAAAGTGGTAAAGGCTTTAAATATTTTTTATAGCTAGAGAATAAGGAGGTTAAGTGTTGATCAGGTATTTGGGAAAAACATTATCATAACCTTTATCTTCAACTGTAGCTAACAGATAATGTTGTTTATTATGTTCCAGCCCCTCTGCTAAAGGCAAGACAGGAGTATCTCATTTATACTTCAAAATGTCATCTGAGTAACTCTACTGTCTCTCTTTCATGGGCAGGGTAGGCCCCAAACTGGGCCTCAAGGAAAGTCAGGATTTGAAGAGATCAAGTAAAGGGAGAAAAAAAAGAAAAACAAACAAACAAACAAAACACAGTTAAAGCAAAAGAGACTAGATTCTTATACATTTAATAGACCTTTAAACTTAAATATTTATACATTTGGGGATCCCTTCTTCCAAACAGATTTTTTTTTTTTTTGCTGTAACTTAAAAAAAGAACAAAAAGACTTTTTTTTTTCCTTTTCTAAGTGGTATATAAACATAGGATTAACTGGATAATTTCAGTACTCTGTCTCAGAGGACCTACAATTTTTAGTAAATGGGGATTTATTCAACCTGGATTATCCAGATAATCACTCTCTAAATTCAGTCTTACATATTTCACAATTCTAGATAGAGTTAGCGGGCCTGCCACTGGAAATGGATGAGTAAAATCACCAATATGCTCATCAACAGCCAGGAGTGAAGTTCAGGCTGTGGCCATTCTTCCTGCTCTACTGTCCCACCCTCTCCTGGCCAGAGGTCTTACCTACCGCTGGAGGACCTAGGCCAGCCATCCTGGGAACCAGGTGCTGCTCTAGTAAGAACCAGGAAAACTAACTGGTTCAGGATCAGTACCTCCTTACATTATTCATAAAGGAATTGCTTCTAGTAAAATCAAACCTAGATCCTGGCACAGGAACAGAGGAATAATCATCGAATGAGAAGGGGATACTGGCTTTCTTTGGCAAAATTCTTATCGCCCAAATTCACCATGTCCCCAGGACCTTTCCACAGTTATTGTCACCAGCATCCTGCCTCAGTGTTGCTTTCTCCCCATTAATCTTTTGGCTCACATGTAGAAACTATATGCCCAAACCTCCTTAGCATAGCTCAGACAGCAACTGACATAATTACATAAACCATGAATAAAAGACAGGAAGGAAATGGGTAAGAAATAGAGAATACCATTCTCAATCAGGAATTATTTATTAACCAGGAAGGAGTTTCAGGGAAGGTTAAATTGTATACTTCTCTTGTTTACATGATATGTATTTATGCCTTCCTTCCGGAGAGAAAGCCCACGGTTTTCATCAGATTCCCAGAAAAGTCTGTGATGTTGATAACCTACGTTGTATCTTACAGCTTGTCAGCCCCATCCCGCTGTTTCCATTACTCACATCTCTTGGGAGTCAGGGGGCTTGGTCTAGCCCAGACCTGAAGGTGAAATCCTCAGAAAATGTGCATGTGAACAAACTGCCACATTTCTTAGTAAAATCAACCAGTCTTTTACCACTGAGACTCTTCATGTGGGGACAGGCCACTGGACCTACAAATATTTGTCTCCCAGATTCTCCTTCTCCCGGCCACCTCTGCAGTCACACTAGCCTTAGAATGGTGGATTCAGAAGAGTTATGTTCTTGCCCCTAAGCCCCCTGACTCCCTTTATTCAGCAACTATTTACTATGCTTTGAACTTTGAAATGTACCCAATCCTAAACTTTATCTGGGCTCCTTACACCTTCAGTTTTGAACTAGACGAGGGTCTGCCTAGTCTACCCTAGTGGAACCACCTTCCTGGATCTATCTCAGCAGCCTTGCTTCTGCAGCCCCTAACCCTCTGACACCACGGTCAGCCGATCTAAGCTCCTAACTGAATCTTCATGCATACAGAACTTGTAATTCTGAGCTCCTTGCCTTTCAGGTTTAGAAAGAATTTAGAAATGTTCAAAAGACAGCCATAAATATGATTTAAGATGTTGGGGGAAGAAGAGTCTGTGAGAAAAGCTAAAATGATCTGAAGTTCTTCATTTGGAAGGAGAAATAATCTCTAAATTTAACGCAGAATCATAATATGGAGGATAGAAAATGTCTTCCAAGGAAGAGAACACAAACAGAAATGCTGCTAAACTGTAGACTGAGAAACCATGTTGATTTTGGGTAGTGGTTCTCCGAAAAATTTTAAAAAGCTGTGAATTACATTGTGCACATAATTTCAAGGGGTTCAGAGACCTGCATAACATGGATTCCTTAGGGATTCATGGACCCCCAAATTTGAAACCTTCTGACATAAAGAAATCTTCCTGAGAGTGATGGCTGTTAAACACGAGAATGAATAATCAAATAAGGGTGACCAATTTTCTTCTGTAAGAGTGCTTTTAAAATAGGAGTTTCTCATGGAGACCTAATGCAGAGGTCCATATCCACACTAATTAGACCATGTTTCCTTAGTTATAAAATTGTCAGATGTATGAAGAGTCAAATGCAGAGTGTATCTACCTCATCTAGTGGATTCATATGCAACAGAATGTAATCAAACTACAGGAAGAATATTACTTTTATTTGAGATCCTACTGTTTGTAGTAAGTTTCACCACTAATGAGATATGCAACCCAAGGAAATTCAGTCACTTCTATGGACTTTCATTTCCTAATCTAGAAAATCAGAAAATTTGGACTACACAGTCTCTTAAATCCCTTCTATTTTTGATATTCTCATGTTAAATGTCCACCAAAGATTTACCATGGATATGCAAGGAAATAAACATTATATGTACCAATTTAAGATTCACAGGATTCATTCCTCTTGTAAATAATTAAAAGTCTTAGGGGCTCCTGGGCGGCTTAGTCGGTTAAGCATTGGACTCTTGATTTCAGCTCAGGTCGTGATCTCAAGGTCGTGAGATGCAGCCCTGTGTTGGGCTCCATGCTGGGTGTGGAGCCTGCTTAAGATTCTCTCTCTCTGCCTCTCCCCCTGCCTCTACTACTCCTCCCAGCTCTCTCTAAAAAAAAAAAAAAAAAAAAAAAAATTAAGAATGGCCAATATAACAAGAGTTTAATAAATAGATTTAGGTGTTAATTCATTAAAAATACACAGATCTCTTTCTTTTGTTCAAAAGTATAGCAAAACAAAGGGGCAATGGTGACTTCGAAACAAATTCACTTATCTATCAAAGAATCTGTTCTCAGGCAATAAAGAATTAGATTTTCTTTTTTGTTTATAACAACTGTGTGAAATATAATACATGGAAATAGAAAGAGACTATGATTCCTCTACAAGTAGATTACTGTGTAAGCTTGTCAGGACAGGTTGAGGCCATGCCTGTACCAGCACCAACAAATTTCAGTTGTTCAATGACAATAAAAACTATGATTCTTTGTCTCACAGAAAATAGAGAGTAGGTTTAAAACAGTGCTTTTTGTTGTTACTGTTAGCTTAAAAATCACAATGTACAGTATGATTTTTCAGAATGCCTACATGCTTGATGTTCATATCTAGATGACCTCACAAATACTAGATGCCGTTCTGAAACTGAGTATTTTTAAAGAGGTAATCTGTTTTTTTCTTTTTTTTTTAAGAGAGGGAGGGAGGGGGGAGAAAAAGGGGAGGAGCCGAGGGAGAGGGAGAGAGAGAACCTCAAGCAAGCTCCATGCTCAGTGGAGAGCCCAGTGCGGGGCTCAATCTCATGACCCTGGGATCATGACCTGAGCCAAAAGCAAGAGCGTGATGCTTAACTGACTGCGCCACCCAGGCGCCCCAGTAATCTCTTTTTTCTAAATTGACAAACTATATATTAGGTTAAAAATTAATTCCATTAAACTTTTGGAAATGATTTTCTTGATACTTGATACCACTTACCTAGTCTTTAAGGGCCCAAAAAATGAAACAAGAATTTTATATGAGCTAAAAAACAAACATGATATCGCATTTATTTACCCCTCCACTTCCAATTGGGAAAGATAAAGAGGACCTTGGAAGAAGTTGTAAAAGGGAATAAATGTGATTACATTTTTAAAATGGCTGTGTTTTCACTAACAGCAATTTATCAAGGAAGTATAACATGAACAGAAGAAAGTCATTAGATCTTTGATTTTCTGAGCTGTCTCTTCTGCAGTTATATTTGGTAATAAAGGCAAAGACCTATTCTGCCAAAAAGTAAAATAGAGGTCACAACTGAAAATGAGAACCAAATGACTGTAATTCATTTTTAAAAACATTTCAATAATAGCAAAATTGCAGCTACATTACCAGCTAATCTGCAAGTTGCTTTCCATTTCAACTCTTTTTTAATCAGTTGTATTAATTGTATGTTCAATTCCCTGTGTTCCTATCTTGCTTCACATATTATGCCTCGGTTATGGCATTTCATATTATTTATATTTCTGTCCATTTCTAGAGAGCAGGGACTGTAACTTCTTTCCAACTTTCTCCAGTCCTTCAACAATTATTTACTGGAATTCTGCTCTATCGTAGGCTTCTCTTTGTATTCCCAAAGCCTAGTACAATGCCTGGTACAAACTATGTACTCAATAAATGAAGGTTTATGTGAATTTTAAAATCCACTATCCTCCATATCTATATCACTATCCCATACACACACACAGGAAAACAAACAAACCTTTAAGGGGCTCTGCTAAAATGCTGTCATTAAGGAAATGTAAGCATTGCTATGGAACTGGATGGTGAAGAGTCATCCTTGTATACTGCAAACTACATCTTCTAACATAGTGCTGACATTTACCACTTTGAACTACAGGGTAAACATCTGATGATTGAAGTTAATTACCTGTGAACAAATGGTGCAGGGACACCTGAATATATACATGGAAAAGAATTAAGTTGGACTCCTATCTCATACCATATATAAAAATTAACTCAAGATGAATCAAAGATCTGAAAGTAAGATCAGAAATTATAAGAAAATTTAGAGAAAAACACAGGCAGAATATTTGTGACTTGGAGTAGGCAATGGTTTCTTAGATATGATACCAAAAGCACAAACAACAAAGGAAAAGGAATAGATAAATTGGACACTGTCAATATTAAAAACTTCTAGGGGCACCTGGGTGGCTCAGTCATTAAGCGCTCGCCTTCAGCTCAGGTCATGATCTCAGGGTCCTGGGATCGAGCCCCGAATCGGGCTCCCTACTCAGCAGGAAGCCTGCCTCTCCCTCCCCCACTCCTGTTTATGTTCCCTCTCTCGCTGTCTCTCTCTCTGTCAAATAAATAAATAAAATCTTAAAAAAAAGATTAAAAACTTCTATGCTTCAAAGGACACTATTAAGAAAGTAAAAGAAGACCCACAGAAGAAAATTTTTGCAAATCATGTTTGAGAAATGATTTGTATACAAAGAATTGTTATTGAATTGTCACAATTAAATGAAGATAAATAAGCCAATTTCAAAATGGGCAAAGGACCTGAATGGACAGTTCTCTAAAGAAGATATACAAATGGCCAATGAGCACAAGCGAAGATGCTCAACATCATTAGCCATCAGAGAAATGCAAATCAAAACCATGAAATATCACTTTATACTCATCAGGATGGCTATAATAAAAAAGACATAAAAAGTGCCAGCGAAGACATGGAACTCTCATAAACTACTAGTGAGAATGTAAAATAGCGCTGTCACTTTGGAACCTAGTTCAGAAGTTCTGCAAATGGCTAAACACAGTTACATAGGATCCTGCATTTCCTCCCAGGTACATAAACAAGAAAAATGAAAACATGTCCACACAAAAACATACATGTGAATGTTCACAGCAGCATTATTTATAATAGATAAAAAGTGGAAAACAACCCCAATGTCCATCAACTGATGAATGTATAAACACATTGTGGTATATCCACATAATGGAATATTACTTGGCAATAAAAGACACACTGACATGTGTAACAATAGGGATGAATCTTGAAAACATTACGCTAATTAAAAGAAGTCAGTCCCAAGGGACATGTTATATGCTCTCATTTGCATGAAAAATCCAGAATAAACAAATCTATAGAAACTTAAAGTAGATTAGTGTTTGCCCAGAGTTTGGGGAGATGAGGCGATTGGGACATGATGACGAAGGGGTGTGGTGTTTCTTTTGGGGTAATGAAAATGTTCTGAAATTGACTGCAACAACAGATGCACGATTCTCTAAATATACTATGGCATGTGAATTATATCTCAATAAAGCTGTGAAAAAGAAAAACAAAGAGCTAAATACCAAACTACTAAGCCACTGGGTTCCATCCCAGCAAACTGGCTCATAGCCAAGAGCCATTATTTTCTTTATTTGTATAATAATCATCCGTAGTACAATACAAGAAAATGAAAATTATTTGCTTTTTGTCCAACATATTTTTATATAAAATGTTTAAGTGGCTTTCCATTGGAATTCCTCAGAGATCTGAGGAATACGTCCACTGATCATCCCCTACTGCTCCAATGCCCGAGCCTTACCATTTTCACACAGTAAATTTTCAGTAGCAGTGTATTAAGTCAGTGAATTAACACTGCCCATATCTGAGAGTTTAAGGTGGTGATACAAGTGTGCCTATGTAGGAAAATGAAACTGTAAACAGGTAGCCGAAGAACAAAATTTTTGGTCTTTTATTTTCAACAACTCAGAAAACACTGTTTACATAAAAACCTGCATGTAGTCTCTCATTAGAAGTTTAACTTCATATCAACCAAGAGATACAGTACTATTTTCAGAACCTCTAAATCATTCTGGATCTGGTCGTTCTTAATTCTCAGAGATTATAGGAAAAAATGCCTATCAAAAGAAAGGAACAGGATGAAAGGTTTAAGTCAGGTGAACTGCAATTTTTCATCCTTTCTTCTGTTACAGTCACTTTATGAAGAAAAACATCTAAGCATTTTAGTTGAATTTAAGTCAACTGTGCTGAAGTCACTTCCAAACATTTAAAATTAGCCTAACATTAAAATGAGGACTTTGAGTGCTTGCTTCAGCAGCACATAGGAAAGCTTTTAAAGAATTCAAGTTTCAAAGCTAGAAAAAAATTTAATCAAATTTACAAATTAGCGTATTCAAATTTGACCATTAATTCTATTGTGGCTAGTCTATACAATTTTGTAAGCAATGAACTGTTTCTTTCTTGTCTTCCCGACACACCTGCAGTATTTAATTTGTGGAGGCATACCTAAGAGACACTAGCTCTGCAAGGAAACAAGAAAATTATTTTTAACCCTGCATCTTGCTTCTAGGTCCTATTATCACAACCAGGTTTTGACCACTGGGTGAGCTGAAGCTTCTCACTATTGCCACTTTGGTCTGTGATGTGTGTGATCCTCTATTTATTTCCAGTCATACCATCCAGAATCAATCTGAGCATTTAATTAAAACAAATGTCATCACAGCAGATCGTTATAGAAGGATATAAGTTCTTTTCTGAGATTAAGAAAGATACACTTTTACTTTTGGCTTCTTTCCTCCTTCTATGGGATAGCGACTTTGAAATAAAACAATAAACATGAGAATCTATGTAATGTAGGAGAATGGGCCCTGGGCTAGGAGACACTGGACCTAAGTTCTGCACCTGGTTCAAGCACTTAACTTCTGAGTCCTCTCCATAAGATGACATAACCATCTGACCTACCACAAAGAATAGAATAAGATTATATGCAAAAAGTCCTCTGACATGGAAAACACCACGATAGTGTAACATACAGAGTGATGCTTTAGAGCGCATCAGTACCGTATATAAATAAATAGGAGGATAGCAGAATTCCCTTTATACCTTATGCTTCGTTCCTCTGCCTCTGCCTGACCCATGCAGGCTTCTGGAGTGTCACTGTGGGCCTTGAAGTTGGCTGGACTTTCTTCTTTAGGAAAGCCACCAATTTCAACCTCTGGTCACGATTCCTTTTCAGCAGCGCCCTAGAGTAGACAGGGTCAATCACCAATGCCCTGTCCCTAATAATCCCTTGCAAGGCAGGGCCCATTCAAGGTGAGAGGATTTACACACCCATGACACACTCTAATAAACAAAGAGGCTCTCTGGCTGCCCTGGTAGCCATCTACCTGCCTAGTGGCTGAAGGGCTGACGGTAGCAGACACATCTCTAATGGGAAGCTTGGGAAGCTCTGCCTTACAGCAACCTCTCACTCTCCTCATGCAGAGGGGGAGGGTATGGCCTTCCAATCCAGAAACCATAATGGTAAAAAACAGAATGCATAAAATGAGAATGGAAAACAGGCCCAGGTCTATCCAGATTCAGACGTAGTATCACCTAGCAAAGACTACAGCCAAAGCTGAGGTTCAAGAGGGTAAATGCAGGGGTAGAAGAGGAAATAGATTCTCTCCTAGGTGTAAATTAGGACCCAGGTAAACAAGGAAAGCAAAAGGCCACAGAGCAGCTGGGTTTTCCACATCTTTGAAATGTGAGCTGATGTGGGCACACATACATTCCATTTTCAGAGTCCACACGCAAGTGACCAAACATCCAGAAATAGGTTTTACCTTTCAGTCAGTTGTGCCATGTGACAGCTGTCTGTCAAAATGAGGTCAAGGCTGCTCAGCACAGCACCGACACACAGTGCTGACAGGACTATGTCTGCTGTTGGTCGGATGTTTCTAATCTAAACTTGTCCTAGATAAAGAAAATCAGACTGAAACAAAATTATAAAAGAAACTGGGCTGTGCTGCCTGCAAGCCCCACTCTAGGTGGCTGACAGAAGGCAGTTTCCTCTGCTCCCTTTTCCAGCCTCCCACACTGTAGCTAAGTCCTCCGTAAGTAAACAATGGCTAACTCTCACCCCCATCCAAGGCTGCTTCAGAAAACCGGGGCAGTTGCCAATACCAAAATCAGCATCCAGCCTGCAGGCTCTCTGCACACACCACGACCTGCAGAGTCCCTGCGACCTACAACACTTGCGATACCAACATAAAGAATGGGAGAGCAAACTTTCCCCTCAATGAAACTGTCTTTCAGGGGTAGTATGCTCAGGCTACCATAACAGAATAACAGACTGGGTGGTCTAAACAACAGACATCTATTTTTCAGTTTTGGAGGCTGGGAAGTCCAAAGTCAAGGTGCCAGCAGATTCAGTTCTTAGTGAGACCCTCTTTCTCATTTGCGGACAGCTGCCTTCCAGCTCTATCCTCCTCACATGGGGGACAAAGACAGAGAGAGAGTAAGCTCCCTGGTCTCTTACAAGGGTACTAATCCCATCATGGGGATTCTGACCTCATGACCTCATCTAACCCAGGGGGATTAGGACTTCAACATGAGTTTTCCGAGAGGGCACATTCAGTCTGTAGTAGAGGTTTTTGCCAAATGCTCTGAGGATGAGAGAAGTGTGAGTCATGAAACTCCAATAAATCACAACAAAACGTACATACATTTCTTCAAAGCACTATGTATACAAGTTTATGTACGTGTAAGTGTGTATACATACGCATATATAACCTTGGTGTTAGTTATATACCCACTTATTTCTGTGATATTTTATAGTTTATAAGCTGTATTGGTGGCAATTTAAATTGAAATCTAATATATTTTCAGCTACTGATAACTTCTAGGAAAGCAAGCTTTATAATCACATATTTGTGTTAAGTTGTTATGTGGTTCTAAAGATGTCTTCACTTTGAAAAGAACAGCCACCAAGTCCTGGATGGCAGGATAAGAAATTTGAAAGGATTCAGACACCTCAATTACTGAAGTCTCCTTTTCTGTGGGTGCCATTAAGCTGTGTCACCTCTCCCAGTCTACGGAACACTGGGGCTTAGGGAGCGGGAACTGCCTTCCGAACACCACCCACCTTTTGTCCTGCAGACCCTTCCCCGAGTCATAACCTGGGACACTGGTGAAATCACAGAGTGTGACAGATTTTCACAGCCATCTCCACTTCGGAACCAAGAGCAACAACTGCACTAGTTAGTATCTCTGACTTGTGAATTTTCAGTCTCTAAGTTGCAATTCTCTATTTTAACTATTTTACTTAAAATTAATAATTACTTTTTACACAAATGTGTAAAAATAAGATTGTCTTTAAGTTTTGTTTTATGAAAAATACAATTTATTCTGTTCTAACATACGAATGTTAGAGTCACAAAAATTTTTTCTTTTGCCATGTTAAAATGCACTATTTTCACATTGCAAGTAAAAATAACTATGGAAGCAAGAGTTTTTTCCTACACTCAAGATTCATGACATAAAATATTTTCTGAATTGAGAGTGTTTCAACTGGGTGTGCCAAACACGTGACTGTCCATAGAGGCATAGAATTCAGTGCACCCACACCTAACTCTGAAATACAGTTCTGTAAGTTTGGGGAATATGCCAAGCTTTCCAACAGCAAGCAAGACTCAAATATCAGCCTGGAAAGCAGACCTGGCTAAGGAACTCCAGAAGTACGATGAGTGCCTTATATAAAACTGAAAATGACAGATTCCAAGGCATAAAACCCACACATTTCCAAGGTAATCAGACTAATGATTATGTCATTGATTGTCACTATTAGTTATATTTACTGTGGTGATTAATTTTATTGGTCAACTTGACTGTCCACAGGGTGCCCAGATTAAACATTTCTAGGTGTATCTGTGAGGTATTTCTGGATGAGATTACCATTTATATCACTGGACTTAATAATACAGATGGCCCTCCCCACAGTGGGTGGGCATCAGTCAATCTCTTGAGGGCCTTCATAGAACAAAGAATGGAGGAAAGAGAAATTCGCCCCCTTTTTCTTTCCTCACTGTTGAGCTGGGACATCTCATCTCATTTTGACTCAGGAAAAGATGGTGGTGAATTGAACTACCGACCTTCCTGGGTCTTCAGCTTGCAGATGGCAGATCATGGGACTGACACTGGTCTGTTTCTCTGGAGAACCCTGACTGATGCATTTACCTAACATTTACCTAATGGCAGCAGTGAACATAACATTCACTGGTAGATGGAGAAAGTAGAGATTCTGCTCCGCAAAGAAGGCAATTACCTCTCAGGAAAAAAACCTCTCAAATGTGCTTTTCTCAGCTGGTTATATAGAATTCAGATCTACTCCCTCCTATATCTTATGTTACAAATAGTAACAAAAGCATCTATAATCTAGTTAGAAAAAGAAATAGAGTTGGAAGATCTGGTTCAAATTCCAGCTTTGCTGCTTACTACATGTGGCCTTGGCAGGGCTCAGTTCCTTCTTCTGTGGAAATAAGTTAATAATACTTACCTCATATAATTGACATGTATTATATATAGTTAGGCATTCAAAGAGGTTTTAAAATTTCCTTTCATAAAAAATAAAATAAAATAAAATAAAATTTCCTTTCATTATCCCATAAATTATAAACATTAAATTCTTATCTTTCTGCTCAAGTTTCTACCTTATTTGATATTTATGACCTTCAAGAATAACTACTTTGAAGGACAGTGTTATGGACTGAATGCTTATGTCCCCCCCAAATTCATATGTTGAAGCTCTAATTTCCAATGCGACAGTATTAGGAGGTGGGGGTCTTTAGGAGGTGATTAGGTTTAGATGAGGTCGTGAAAGTGAGGCCCCCATGATGAGATTAGTGCCCTTATAGGAAGAGACCAGAGATACCGAGTTCCATCTCCACCTCTCTCCCTCCCTCCTCCTTTCCCCACTTCCCCTCCGTCTCCCATGAAGACCCAGGAAGAAGATGGCCAACCACAAGCCAAGAAGTGAACCCTCAAGCAGGAACTGAGTTGGCTGGCACCCAGATCATAGGAATTCACAGTCTCCACAACTTTAAGAAATCAACGTCTGATATTTAAACCACCCAATTTATGGTATTTTGTTATGGTAGTCTGAGCTGAATAAGACAGATAGCATCCACTCATTTGCATGTATATGTTCTTCTATCAAATTCAAAGAAATAAAACTCTTTTCATTGCTTTACATCCTTTCACCTGGTAAAAGATACTAATTGGCTTCTGCACTTAAAAGTGCAGAATATACTTTCTTTTGATCCATATGAAACAACTTGTGAAATATACAAGATATGGATTATTACCATCACTTTACAGGCAAAGAAACAAAGTACAGTCATAAGTTTGGAGATCACATCAGTGATAACAGAGGCCATTTCTGATCAATCCTAACACAGACTTTGATAATTTCAGACTCTTCTGAGCCAAAACAACTTCATGTACCCGATTTTATCAATTCACTTTGTGAATAACACAAGACAAGGATTCAGGAAGATATTGGTTTAACCACAGGCATAATATTTGCTCAGTATTATAGAGTAAAACTAAAGCTTACTCACCAAGATGTTTCATTCAAACCCCAGCATAAGACACACACATGGCCAAAGTTGGCTCTCGGGGGTGTTCTACCTGAGCAGCTATAAACAGATTTGGACCCACAGCATGCAGAGAGACAAGACAGACGGCTGTCACATTTTAATATGTTGGAGGTATTTTAAAATCCTATTGCTCCAACTGACTTTCTGTGCCTATAAGTCTTTCTTCCAAGGAGTTTTCAATTGGTATGTGAAAGCAAAGGGTCAGAGTGCTTGAGTATGACACAAATGATCCCTAATCGAAATTACTCTAATACGTGCTTCCATTTCATTTCATAAAAACTGTTCTATCCAAATGTGGATATCCTCAAAGATACATTATCCAGAAGATTAATCCAGAATTCTATCCAGAATGCATTATTCAGAAGTATTATCTCTATGATATTATCTTTTAGAACCACATTTTTAGAAATTACTATAGAAATCTATTGTGTATTATTCTGAAGAGTCTAAGTGACAGAAAATCATTGATTTCTAGAAATAGTCAAATTGTCTGACTAGTGAATAAAGGTGGATAAACCAGATAGGTAATTCTGTTTCAGGTTAAAATACTAAATGTGGCTGTAAAATAAAGAGAATACCTTCTCACACAGCCTCTAAACACCGGCCCCTCAAAAGCATCCTGTTCTTTCCCACCTCAGCATCTTCGAATAATTGCTCCTACTTCTCAAAATCTTTTTACAGCATCTTGTCTTCACTCATAAAAGAGTAAAGCCTCACTTAAAAGAGGCCTTCCCTTGAAACCTTAATGCCAGAGTGGTCTAGCTCCATATCCATGTTTGTTTGTTTGTTTTAGAATAGTTATCACCATTAATTTTTGTTACTATTGCTTGTGTCTCTTTCTCTCAACCTGTGCTGTCCAGTATAGTATCCAATAGACAATTGTGGCACCTTAAATTTAAATTCAAATAAATTACAATTACATAAAATTACAGAAAAAATGAATTGGATTTCATCAAAATTAAGAACTCTGTTCCTTGAAAAACACTGTTAAAAGAATAAAATGACCAGCCACATAATGGGAGAAAATATTTGTAAGTCATATATATGATAAAGAACTTGAATCAGAATATATAAGTAACTTTCAAAACAATAATGTAAGAACTAAAAATCCAACTGAATTTGGGCAAAATAATGAATAGGAACTTCACTAAACATAACACATGGATGATAAGTAAGCACATAAAAAGATGCGCAACATCATTAGTCCTTAGGAAAATGCAAATCAAAACCACAGTGAAATACAATATTATTTCCTCTAAGACGGCTATAATCAAAAAGATAGTAAGTATGGGTGAAGATGTGGAGAAATTAGACTCATATACTGTTGGTGGGAATGTAAAACCACTTCAGAAAATATGACAGTTTCTTAAAAAGTTAAACTTACATCTAAAATATGACCCAGCCATTCAACCCCAAAGTGTTTACGTTGGATGGACCAGCATAGGTCCATACAAAGACTTACATATGAATGTACACAGCAGCTTTATTTGTAGTAGCCAAAACCTGGAAAAAACCCGAATACTCAATTGTGGCCTCTCTACATGATGGAATACTACTCAGCAATGAAATGAACTACTGATCTATGCAAAAACATGATGAATCTTAAAATAATTATATTGAATTAAAGAAGCAAAAAAAATACATAGTATGATTCCATTTATATATAATTCTTGAAAATGCAAATTAATCTACAGTGACAGAAAACAGACCAATGGTTGCCTAGGAAGGGGGAGCAAACCAAGGGATTAGCAAGGGACATAAACTTTGGGGGATGATAAATATATTCATTCTCTTGACTGTGGTGATGGTTTCAGAAGTATATACATGTGCCAAAACTTACAGATTTATATACTTCAAATATGTACAGTTTCCTGTATGTCAATTATACCTCAGTGAAGCTGTTAAATTTTTTTTGTTCCTCAGTTGTACAGCCACAGGTCAAGTGTTCAATAGACACATGTAGCTAGCTAGTGGTTATCGAACAGGACATTGTAGATAAACAGCAGTAGTACTGGCACAGAAAGCTCTCATCAACAGCAATGCTCCAAACCAGGGGGTGAGCAAACTATACACCAGCGACCCACTGCCTGTTTTTCTAAACTCAGTTTTATTGGAACACAGTTATGCCCAGTCATTTACATACTGTCAATGGCTGCTTTATTGCCACGGTGGCAAAGTGGGTAGCAGCAACAGAGACCTTATGGTCTACAAACCTAAATTATCTACTATCTGGTCTTTTGAGAAAAGATTTGCTGATTCTGGTCTAAATCAAACACTCTGAACACGGGTTATACCTGTCCTGTTCACTGCTGTATAAGCTAGCTAGTGTTTATTGAGTCCCTAATATGTGCACTGTCCTAAGCACTGGAAAGACAGCCTTGAACAGTACAGATGAGGTCCCTATTCTCACGGTTTTCACCATCTGGTGAAGGGTTCAGGTAATGGAAGTAGAAGTAAATAAGAAACTAGGCAAGGATGAATGCTAAGATGAAAATAAAACAGAGGTATAGAGCATGACTGAGGGCAGCAACTTCCACTTACATAGTCAGGACAGGCCTCTGAGAGGGCCGGACATTTGAACAACATGAGAGTCAACACTACAAAGACCTGTGGCAGAAGCAGAGGGAAGAGCAAAGCCCAAGGCCTCAGACAAGGAATGATCTGGAGACCTGATGTGTGAAAAAGAAGGCCCATGTGGCTGAAGAATACACAACAATGTGGAAAAGGTAGATAAGACGGGAGAAATAGAGAAGGCTAAGCAAAGGAGTCAGAATTTTATGCTAAACATGATAGAAAGTTACTATAGGATTTTAAGCAAGTGAGCAATATGATCAACTTACATTTTTAAAGATCACTCTGGTGCTGCTAAGTGGAAACTGGGCCAGGGAAGAGCAAGAAAGGTGTTAGACAAGTTAGGGAGTTTCTGTAAAGGTACAAATGAGAGATGGTGGTAGTCTGGCCTGGGCTACAGTGGCAGCAGTAGATGAAGTGGAGAAATTCAAGATATGTTTTAAAGTAATAGTTGACTGGCCTTTCTGATGGTTGTGGTAGAGTAAGGAAATGAAGGAGTTGAAAATGAATCCCAGATTTTAGCTTGAACAAGTGGGACAACAGTATGAACCACAAATACGGGAGAAAGTACAAACAACAGAAGCTAATACTTATTGAGTGCTTATTATATGACAGTATTCACTCAATTTCACATTTAATATTCCCAACAATCTTAAATAGATAAGTATTACTGTTATGTTCATTTTAGAAATAGGAAACTGAAGGTTAAGGTCAGAAAGAGAGGACCAGCACAGTGGAGACCTGAACCTGGGTCATCACACTCCAAATTTCACCACATTCTATGAAACTGCCTTCTTAACAGTAATTTCTGGGAACATGAACTACATTCTGGATTAATAGTCCTCAGGATGACTAGCTTTAAAGATGTTTTGCTTTTTCTATTAAAGATCATCTTGTTTTCAAAGAATAAAAGAAGTAATTGTCATCTATATACTTTTCAAAGCACTTTCTGCAGCATTATCCCTTTGATTCCCATTTTACAAATGAGGAAACTGAAACAAGTCAAGTGATTTCCTCAAGATCATCAAGATAGTAATAGAATGAGAACTAAAAGCCAGATGAACTGACTCCATATATTGATCCGTCTTTAAAAATTTGGACCATTCAGAAAAATACATGTTTTACATCACTATCCAAAATACACATACATATATGAAATAGAGAAAAAGAAGTAATACAAAACTCTATTCACCATTACTAATTTGCTAGGATTTCTTTTTCTATTTAATTTTTTTATAATTTTGATTGTAACTGGCAATTTAAACAACACTGATCCACACCTTGGTAATTAACACTGCAACCACATAGCAGACTTTTTAAGAAATAAATCTCATGACTCACTAAAACTACCAAACACCAAGAAGGCAAGATGGAACATAAAGATCAGTCTGTTGAGTATTTGGGTTACATGAAGACTGGTGTCCATAAGAGTGTAAATGGCAATGATTCCATGAACTATACGTTGGAAGTATTTTTATTATGATTATTTTCTATTCCTAATATGGAGGTCTAAAATCAAGGCATGTGTGCTAATATTTAAAATAAGAGAGGTGCACTTTTATGGAAAAAAATATTAAAAGCAAAAGAGAAAAGTTCTTCAACATCATCTTTGACCCAAAGGTAGTAAAAAGCTGTAGAGTGTCCAGATTAGCAAACTCTATTTCCTTTGAAAAGAAGGAAAGAAAAAAAGAGAAAGACTGCTGGTAATGTGACAACCCATTAGGATGTATAATGAAGGACAGCATCTTAAGGACAATAGCTTAAGATGTGAGGCAACCGTTCATTTACTGGGCAAGTACTACTTGATAAATGATCCAATGCCCTCTGCCAGTATGCTTCATTTCCCTTAGTAAAGGAAGACAACTAACTTCCCAGGGATATAAATCTTTGATTTTTCCCAATTCCTTAAGTATACAAGAATTTAAAAAATGCTTTAAAGTCTGTGTCAATTACTTGGAACATGCATTTACCTTCCCAAATGTGGCGCTAGCCCGGTGAATTTTCACACGCGCGCGCACGCGCACACGCGCTATCCCTGCATCTCAGAAGGGAAAAAGCGCCACGGGCACAGCACAGCCTCAGTACATCGAAGGCTGGCCACCACTTCAGCCCATGCATCACCAGGTTCCCGGGCACTCCTAGGTGGCCCCGCGACATGGTCGACGTCCTGGGGAGCGCCCATGCCCTTCTATACTCTGGAGCACCACCTCACCTCCCAACTGACCTCTAGCCAACCCAGGATCCTGGTGTGCAGAGCCACGAAAGGCTGTGAGGTCCGGACCCCCCGAAGGCCCGCGCAGCCCCTCCAGGCTCTAATGATAAAAACGCGGTGCCTCCAGACATTCCTTAGGGAAACGTTCGGTGATCCCTCTAACCCCAGTTTATTTCCAGTGAAGTTGGAAGGGCACCACCAGGACACAGGGCAAAAAAGGGCCAAATAACCGAGGGTCTTGGGGGAAGGAGTGTAAGAGGAACGGACACGGCCAGAAACACCCAAATCCTGCCCGCAGACAGGGGGGCAGCAGAGGCCGGCGGCTGGCGGCCACGTGCACTTGCTTCGGGGACCCTTCCCAAGACGCCGGGCCCGGTGGGCACCAGCATGCCGCACGGCGGCCGTGTGCACCGGAAAGGAACGCTGCAAGTTGTCGCCCGCGTCGCCGCTCCCGGCTCTGACAGGGCACACGAGCGCCGCCCCACGCCCACGCCCACGCCCCGGCCCCTCTCCAGCCTCAACGCGACCCGGGGGCCAGGGGACCCCGCAGGGCGAAGGCCCCTGTGCCAGGCGCCCACGACCCTCCGCCGCAGCCCACGGGCCCCACCCGGCCCGAGTCCAGGCCGAACCAAACCTCCGTGCCCCTGCCGTGTGGACCGTTAGCATCCCAAGCACACCTGCGCGTCCGACCACCACCTCGGAGACCCGGGAGTCGTGGCGGAAGCGCCGCGCTGGGCGCAGGAACCTCCTCCCCGCCACCAAAAAACACCGCCGTGGAGCGGCCGCGCCTCAGCGTCCAGGTGAGAGGCTGAGCGCCGCCGCCCGCCCGCCAGCCTACCTTCCTCAGCGCGGGTTGCCGCGCCCTGGCCGACGCCGCGGCCCCTGACGACTCGGAGCTGACCCCGTCCGCAGGCGGTGAGCGCCCGGGAGACCTCGGGGGGGACCCAGGGGCCGAGCCCTCGGGGGAGGGGGGCCGGGTAAAGGCGAGGCCCCAGTGCCCGCCCGCGCGCCCCGACTGAAGGAGGGGCCCGGCCGCCGGTCCCGCGGCGGATGGAGACCGGGAGGCAGCCTGGGGGCCGCTCCGAGAGCGATCACGACTCTAGGCGCGAACCCCGGGGGTTTCAGGGTGACTTGGGAGACCGCGGCGCCGTGAGGGCGGGGAAGGCAGGAACGTCCCGAGACTCACGCAGCGGGCCGCGGCCTCGAGCGTTCAGTTCCCGAGGCGGCCGGCTGGTGCGCGGCGGTGGCAGCGCGGGGGGCGCGCGCTGGGAGTGGGGTGGCGGCGGGCGCAGGGCGCCGCTCAACGTCCTCACCTTCTTGGTGCCGGGGCCTCCCGCGATCCGAGACACGCCTGTCAGGGAAGAGGAGCGCCCCGGCTGCCCCCCTAGAGTCTCCTGCTGGGGGGACATCGCTTCCATGAAGAAGACTTTACCGCAAATCCCAGCCCAGGAGGAGGCTACGCGGTCATGTCCGCGGGACGGCGGCCGGAGGAGCGAGGACGCGCGGGCCCGAGGCGGCTGCCGCGCTCAGGCAGGGAGCCGGGCTCCGGGTGCGGGCAGCGCGCCTCCCGTCGGGGCCATGCACGGCTGCTGTGCTCGGCACCGCGGGCTGCAGGCGATTGCGGCTGCGACCGCTCGTCCGCGCCGCGGCCCGCCCCGCCTCGGGCCCGCCCCCTCCGCGCCGGGCGCCCCGCGCCGGGACCCGCCCCCGGCCGCCGTCCTCGGGCCGCGGCGCTCCCAGCGGCTGCCTCGGACTGCGGCGCCGGGAGTCAGGCGTCCTTCTCGGCTTGCAGAATTCTGTTAGGGTACAGGCGACCGACTGACCTTGCCAGCCCGCAACTCCGGGCAGGCCCAGCCCGCAGGAGCTCACCGGCCCGTGTCACTAAGGGGGTCTCTAGGGCACGGACGCGCGCCTCTCCCTCCGCCCAGCCCACGCGCACCCGACCCCATCCCTGCCTGCGCTGCGCCCGCGGGGGACGGCGCCGCGGCAGCGCGTGCGGCGGCGCAGTCGCGGCCACCTCAGCCCGAACCGAGGAGTTGCGGTGATTCCTGCCTCGCTTTCAGTGGACTGCAGAGGGGCCCCCCAACCCGGACTCCAACCCCACCGCCCCAGGCCCTAAGCTCCCCCTCCCGAGGCCTCGGGTTGGAGCGGCGCGTCGCAGGGTGCTGGGCTGTGCACATTGGGAAGCCCCCAGCATCGCCTGACCTCTTGAGCAACCCCGAACGTTAGGGTGTTCGGGTAGCCCTCATTGGCTTCTGCAGCCGCGGGTCAGCAGTCCCTGCACAATTTGCACCAGCGGTTTCCGCTGCCTGCGGCTGCAAAGACATGGGCATTCCAAACGTCAAAGCGCAATTAAGGAAAATGCAGGCGAGAGAGGACTCTGAAATTTGGCTTAGCCATTGAGAAGGCTACAATATGTGGAAGTGTTTATCAGATATCTGTGCCGAGAGCATAACTTCCTGACAGCCCAAATAGTGGCAAATTTTTTTTAAGGCCAGAGAATAATCGGAGGGAGGGGATTTGGAGCCAACCCCGGTCGAGCTGAGTGTTGCTGCACTTTGCAGGACCGACTGACTGGTGCGGATGATTCGGTAGGTGGCATTCTTCCCTTGAAGTCAGGACTACATAAAGGATGGATTAACGATTAAGGACACCACTCCATGATACCATGTTGTTGAAGGAGGTTTGTTTGTTTTGTGATTTTTTTTTTTTTAATTGGGGTTCCTGTAGGGTTGGGCTGTTATCAGGACAGGTTGTAGAAGAATAGGGCTCTGGCCGGCTTTGTTCCAAGCAGGAGATGCTATCCAAAGCAAACACACATTTACATACACCCCCCCCCCAACACTGGCATTGTTTATTGTGGAAGTAATGGGGAGAAAATGTTCCAGCCCATTTTAAGCCTTGTCCACATCACATTGTTCAAAGACGACTTACATAGGCTGTAAAGAATCTTGATTTATATAATACATATATATGTCATTCTAATATATGTGTACGTATATGTGCACAGACGCAATTTTTAAGGAGTGGCTCTCTTTCTGCAGCTTAGACCCCTGTGTAGTGACAGGACTTCGCACCTACGGTAGTTTATCATGGATTTTACACTGCAGACAGCTTTGCAGTTCCTTTCATTCCATTCTGAACTCATGCTATTATGCTTCCTATAATGAAGGGACAATCCCAGTTTTCCTTACTCTGCTTCATTTTTTAAATTTCAATGATACTTATCTCCTTTTAATATTTCATGTAATTAACTTATCTTTAATTTTTATTATCTGTCTTCCAGCGGTCAGAAATCTTTTTGTTATTGTTTACTGTTGTATCTCAGGTGTCTAGAGCAGTGTCTGGCACAATAAATGTTTGTTGATTAAATGAATGAGACACAAAAAGGGTATGAGATCGATCCAGAAGGGCCAGGCCTGAGTTGTTATTTTAGGTATTATCAGGGGTTTTATCAGAAACACCTGTGTTATCAGGTGTTTCTTTTTGAGATAATATCTCATGCTCCATTCACATGTGGAAAACTCACTTTCACTTTAGAATTTGTAAGTGCTTTTATTTCAAGTTCCATTAGTTTTGATTTGCATAAAAAACCATCCCACTACTCTCCTATAAGGAGTTTTGTGGGAGGTCTCCCTTCCTAAAGAACATTGCTGTTTGCTCAGATTAATGTTATCAGGAGAGTAATGTAAAGAACACAAATAAGATGGTCACTCCCCAACTTAAACTCTTCCTTGGCTCCTATGTCTATGGAATAAATATCAAATGCTACAGTGTGATATACAAGGCTGTCTACAATTTGACACCTCACTCCTACTTCTTTGTGTTATCTCCTGCTCTACTTAACTCTAGCCCTGTTCTCCCTCACAGGGAACTATGTGCACTTCCAAGAACGCCTTGACCTCTCACATCTTCATGGCTTTGAACCTGCTACTCTTGTTGCCTAGGAAGTATTCCTTCTATATGTTCCAAGCCCTGTTGTTTTACATGTATTCATCTAGGGCCTGGCGCATAGCAAACACCTGATAAATATTTGTTGAGGAAAGAGATCTTCAAGGCTTATATCTATAATTACTTCAGGAAAATCTTTCTGACTTTCTCTTTACCTAGCTACCTCCACACACCAACCACACATACAAGGTTAAGTGCACCTTCTGTAATAGTAACGTAACATTTATTGAGTTACTTTATGCTAGGTACTAGTCTAAGCATTTTACCCATTTTAATTCACTTAAATCTTAATCTGTGAGCTATATTCCCTTACACCCCATTTTACAGATGGGAAAACCCAAGTCACAAGGATGTTAAATAACTTGTTCAAACAGCTGGTAAGTAGTGAAGCCAAACTTGGAACCTGGGAGTGTGCTCCAGAATCAGTGCTCTTCACCTCTCCTGTCCATACTGCCTCTCCTGTGTGCTTTCTTCTATAGCACACGGTACACTAAGCTGTTACCTACTGTTTTACTTGACTGTAAGCTCCTTGAAATCAAAGGTCGTGTTTTGTCTTCTCTTTTTTTTGTGCCAAGCACAGAGTTACACGCTCAAGGATTCTTTTTTTCAGTGACCTAGCTTTGAGTGAATGAGTGAAGTAGTAAAAATAACCGTTTTCTGGATGCCTGGGTGGCTCAGTCGGTTAAGCATCTGCCTTCAGCTCAGGTCATGATCTCAGGGTCCTGGGATCGAGTCCCACATCTGGCTCCCTGCTCAGGGGGGAGCCTGCTTCTCCCTCTGCCTGCTACTTCCCCTGCTTGTGCTCTCTCTCTGACAAATAAATAAAATCTTAAAAAAAATAACCATTTTCATTCTCTGTACAGTTTAAGGAAGATGCTCTGATGTGGGAGAAATAATCATGGACTAGTCCTGTCATTCCTTAGACAGTGAAAGCATTTTCTCTGTACTGGCAATATTACGATGTAGAAAGTGTGATGCCAGAGAACGATAGCGATGACAAGGCAATTGAGGGAGTGTGATGACCATGTCTGACACAAGCAGGATGCATCCAGGATATTTTGAAACAAACTGTAAAGCAAAGTACTAAGAATAACATAGTTTAGCAGCTGGGAAACACCAATAGCAGAACTTTAACAGGAACTAGTCTAAGAATGAAACCAAAATGTTTGGCCAACCATTAGATTGAGTGACAGTGAATAAATTTAACCATGAAAGGGGATGTCTGCACAACTCTTTCATCCAATGTATATTTATTGTGTGTGTGCTATGTACCAGACACTGTGCCAGGCACTTGGAATATAGTCAAGTTGAGTCCACAAGCATCATCCTTGTAAGCCCCAAAATGCACACAAAAATCACTGGCAGTGCTATCTGAATATTCTAGAGTAGAGATTCTGAACTAATGGGCCACAGAGTGCATTCAGGCGTGTTTTTCAACCTACATGCTTTTTTCTTTTCCAAACTTGTTGCCACCTTAAAAATCAAGATATTTCATGTAGAAATCTGGGCTACATTTCTCTAAGGCAACAACAGAGAAAACTGAGTTGTAGCTGTGTTATTACGTTTAATGCTCAACTGTGTGTTACTACGTTTAATGCTCATGGTTGTCACAATCACCACTGTCTCTAGTGCTGGGCAACTACTAACACCTGAGGTAGCGGAAGATGAAATACTGGCAAGAGAGCTAATGAGGCCAGAGAAGAATGACAAATACCAAGTGTGTGTGTGTGTGTGTGTGTGTTTGATATTAATAGAATTTTTCAGGAAGAGAAAAAGTTGCCAGTGTCTTATTGTTGTAAGAGATTAAGCCCTCCCCAAGGTGACTATAAGCCTTGATATAAGAAAGGTTTTGACTTAATTACCAAGATCAGACATGGGGGCTTTCTTTCTCATCCTTTGGTTCGAATCCCAAAGGGGCTATTTCCTTAAAGAACAGAATCCCAGTTCTAAGAGTAGAAGTTTATGAAGTGGAAGACAGAGGAGTTAGGAAAAGCGGAGGAGGAAGAAGGGGAGTGTAGAAGGAGGGTGTTAAGAGCTGAGGCTGGAAAAAGAGTTTGGCCAGACTATGAAGGACCTTGGATTCTATGCTAAAAATTTAGATGATATTCTCTAGGGAAAGTGGTAAAAATGACTGGCGTCTGTTGAACGCCTGCCATGTGTTGGATATACATTATATGCATTATCTCATTTAACCTCTACCGTCACCAAAGACATTTGTATTATTATACTCATTTTAAATATGAAGATGAGGGGCACCTGGGTGGTTCACTCATTTAAGTATCCAACTCTTGATTTTGACTCAGGTCTTGATCTCAGGGTCATGAGATCGAGCCCTGCATCAGACTCTGCACTGGATGTGGAGCCTGCTTAAGATTCTCTCTTTCTGCCCCTCCTCTCTCTCTCTCTCAAAAAAAAAAAGTTAAAAAGAAAGTTTAAAAATAAATAAGTGAATAAGAAGATGAGGCTCAGAGAAGTTAAGCAACTTTCTGAGGTCATTAATCAAAAAGTGGTGGAGTCAGGATTTGAACCCAGATCTGATCAAGTTCAAAGGCCATATGCTTATGATATCACAGTATTATAATATACCTATCACTTATTGAGAGTTAACTTTGAAGGATATGGAGAAAAGGATTTGGTAGTCAAAACACTAACTTAAGCACTTTACACACTATCATAATCTTTGAAACAACCCTACTGTTGTGTATTTTTATGCCCACTACATAAGTGAAGAGCTCAGAGATATTACTTATCAGAGTTCATATGGCTATGAGTCGAAGAGCCAGAATCAAACCCAAGACACCCAAAACTCACACTCTTAACCACTACAACTGATGGTATGGTCTTATTTTTGTTCCTTGTAACTGAAGAACATCCTAAATTGTGTCCCATTCATTTCATATGAGACAAAACTAGATATGCCCCTAAGCCCTTCCACTTAGTCCATGGTAACCTTGCTTGCTGGTCAGAGGCTTAGCTTAGTTATTTTTAAAGTATATTTTACAAAGCAACTTGATATTTTAATAAGAAACAGCAAAAAGGAGAAATGTTTATTTTTCATCAAAGTTTAAGTTGCTCTGTGAGCCAGATTAAATTAATAACTGATTATCATTTGTTGTCTATCACATGCCTTATGTTCTTGCCCATTCTTCAAGGTTAGGCACAATCTGTGACACCTCTCCCCACAAAGCACTTTAGGTTTCTTTTTTCTCTTTGTTTTTCCTAGGCATTTCAACCGACTGCATGTTTTTAGCTCTGTCTACATGTTTATGTTATAACCCTCCCTAGGCATTTGTGGAAATCAGCCCATTATCTGTGCTTATATAGTAGAGATTAGGGAGCTTGGTACATGACTAGGTTCAGTAAGTTGTGCAAGATTCCTCAGCTAATAAGTAGTGCAACAGCATTACAGTCCAGTTCTGGTTCTCAAAACTATGAAACTTAAATCCTTTCCCTTAAATCCTATTTAAATTATAAATGAAAATCAATTGTTGCATATTTGTAATGGGAAATAACAGAAGATGGTATGGTAATAAAACAAAAATATGTTTATTGCAGCATTTAGAATAGCCAAATTATGGAAACAACTTAAGTGCCCACCAATAGATGAATGAATAAAGAAGATGAAGAATATATATGCAATGGAATATTACTCAGCCATAAAAAATAATGAAGTCTTGACTTTGGCAGCAACAAGGATAGATCTAGAGAGTATAATGCTAAGCAAAATAAGTCAGATAAAGACAAATGGCATATGATTTCACTCATATGTGGAATTTAAGAAACAAAACAAAGAAAAAAACACAAGAATCCCCAGACTCTCAAATATAGAGAAAAAACTGATGGCTGCCAGAGGGGAGGTGGGTGGGGGAATGGGTGAAATAAGTGAAGGGGATTGAGAGTACACTTATCACGATGAGCACTGAGTAATGTATAGAATTACTGAATCATTATATTGTACACCTGAAACTAATATAACACTATACTTGAATTAAAAAAATAAAACAACAAAACCAAAAGTTTACTTTTTAATAGTGCTTATGCCAACTGAAAAGAAATTAGATATAGAAATTCTGAAAGAATTTTTACTTTAAAGCATATTTTCCAAAGTATGTTATATGAAACACTAGTCCATTAGGATACTTTTTTAAAATTAACATATAATGTATTATTTGTTTCAGGGGTACAGGTCTGTGATTCATCAGTCTTACACAATTCACAGCACTCACCATAGTACATACCCTCCTCAGTGTCCATCACCCAGCCACCCCATCCCTCCCACCCCCACCACTCCAGCAACCCTCAGTTTGTTCCTGAGATTAAGAGTCTCTTATGGTTTGTCTCCCTCTCTGATTTCATCTTGTTTCATTTTTCCCTCCCTTCCCCTATGATCCTCTGTCTTGTTTCTCAAATTCCTCATATCAGTGAGATCATATGATAATTGTCTTTCTCTGATTGACTTATTTAGCTTGGCATAATACCCTCTAGTTCTATCCACGTCATTGCAAATGGCAAGATTTCATTTTTTTGGTGGCTGCATAATATTCCAGTGTGTGTGTGTGTGTGTGTGTGTGTGTGTGTGTGTGTGTGTATACACCACATCTTCTTTATCCATTCATTTGTTGATGGACATCTAGGCTCTTTCCATAGTTTGGCTATTGTGAACATTGCTGCTATAAACAGATCACTACATTTGTATCTTTGGGGTAAACAACCAGTAGTGCAATTGCTAGGTTGTAGGGTAGCTCTATTTTCAACTTTTTGAGGAACTTCCATACTGTTTTCCAGAGTGGCTGCACCAGCTTGCATTCCCACCAGCAGTGTAGGAGGGTTCCCCTTTCTCTGCATAGGATATTTTTTTTTTAAAAGGAGGGGTTCCATATTCATGGTTCCATGGGAAATGATACTAATGTGATAATGTACATTTATAAAATGTGGTATAGAAAATCTTTGATAAATTCTGTAGTAAAAAAACCCAGCCAAACCCTGCTTAATCTCTGCTTGATCTTTTTCTGCCTCTATATGTTTAACATGCTAATACAGTCCTATAAGAACATTGCTGGGTATGCAATGAATTTTAATGCAGTGGAGACGGGAGAATGGGGTATGTTCCCCTTTAAGTCACTTCCTCTCTATTGTTTCTTTCTCTGGGCATACAATGCATTCACATCCTTACGATATTAAAATAAAACCTTCTCCGTCATCCTTCCTTCTTGAATTATCACTACTGCTCCCCACACATGCTTTCTTTTTTTCCTTATTGCCAGCTTTTGGAAAAAGGAATCCATATAAACTGCCTCTGCTTTTTCATTGCCTTCCCTTTCTGCAAATATGGGATCCCTTTCATGATTTCCCAGTGAGCAAATGCAATAGCTTCTATAATCAAAGATGACACTGTAGCATATGTCCTGCCACTCTTCTCTTGGCAGCCATGACACTTGTATTGCATTCATTCATTAATTTTACAAATATATAAAGATACAAAATGAACAATTTAGACATGCTTTCTATTTCTAATCTTCAAAACCTTATATTCTAATTTCTCTGTTTCTATGAATTCTCTAAGTCACCTTCACTGGATCCTCTTTTCCTACACATGTTTAATGTATGCACCTCTTAAGGCCCTTTCACTTCTCTTTTCCCAACATACACTTGTATGTGCAGACACACACACACACATTCAAGGTGTTGAAGAGAAGAGTCATGACTTTTGATTCCACAAATGTTGAATATGTGAATTTATGATTTTCCTAATATAACAATAGCACCTGTACTATTATTTTTATTCAAAATGAGGATTGTTACATGAATGAAATGGGAAGTTGTTGATTTTTCCTATGATAGATAGGTGTGTATTGAGTGAAAGTCACAAGTGGATTTCAGAGGACTGTATCGTACATATGAAAAAGACATTTAAGCAACTAGCAGATAGTTATTGAGAACTTCTCAATTTTCTGTTAAGAAGTGATTAGGAAGATGTCAGATGAAAATTTTACCATACCATAAAATTTTACCATAAAATTTCTCTGGAAGTGCATAGCCATAAAATAAGCAAAAAGAGTTTTTAAAAATCACTTACAGCTGCAAAGAAGGAAAGGAACATACCTAAGCCTGCAGTTCTCAAGGTTAGGTCTTAGGCATTGAAACCACCTTGGGAACTTTCAAAAATACTATTTGGACTTCTCCAGAAATTCTAATTAAATTGGTCTGGGGTGCAGCGTGAATGTACAGTTTTTTTTTTTTTTAAAGCTCCATACCTGTGTCTAAGGTTAAAAACATTGACTTGGGGTGCCTGGGTGGCTCAGTTGTTAAGTGTCTGCCTTCAGCTCAGGTCATGATCCCAGAGTCCTGGGATTGAGCCCCATATTGGGCTCCCTGCTCCGTGGGAAGCCTGCTTTTCCCTCTACCAGTCCCCTTGCTTGTGTTCCCTCTCTCACTATGTCTCTCCTTGTCAAATAAATAAATAAAATCTTAAAAAACAAACAAACAAAAAAACATTGACCTAAGAAAAACATTACAAAACATGGTTATTGAGGGGGTGAAAAAGATTCCAGAGAGTAGTAAAGAAGAGTAGTGATGTTATGTTCCTTCCTCACTCCAAATCCTAGAGGACAAACTTCTGAATTGGCCAAATACAATTCTTGCTAATGTCACTAATTCTAGAAAGAAACATAATGAGTAAGTATTATTATTTTTCTCTTTTCCTTCTGATCAATGATTAGTAGGAACTGCTGCTAGAAAGAAACTGGTGATAATGAAAAATGAACAATGAACCTGCCTCTCTCTTATGGAAGGGAGGACTTCAGAGCTAAATTCAAGAAATAATCTAAAACTTGAAGGTCTTCCTCCGTTGAATGGTATACCACCCTCCACCCCAACTATAAGCAGAGAGAAGCAGAGTGTCCTAGTATAGAATATATAATAAAACCTCAAAAGAGATAGCAGAGAATGAGCAAGATGAAACAAAATGATGTGGCAGTGATGCAGAAATACTATAGCACAACATGAAATCATGCATTACATGCAAAAGATAGAGTCCAACCTAAATGAAAATATAAACTAGAGGAATAGAAAATAATTTATAAATGCTGCATTCTATAGAACTTAATGAGAACCAGTATTCAATGAATAAGAGCTCAAAGATGAAATGACAGATGAAAAGAGAGGTTGCCAGCTTAAATGAGGACCCAAATCAATGTCATTACAGAACAAATAAGTAAAAAAGATGCAAAAACTTAACTTTAAGATCAAAAGAACATCCTGTGTTTTTGGTAAATTAAAAACAGAATACTTAGCAGGAGGATATATCCTTATTAAACTATTAAACTTCAAGGTTCTACTATAATGCAAGTTCCATGAAGGCAGGAGTTTGTTTTGTTCACTGCGGTATTGTTAGTGCCTAGAACACTATTGAGCAAATTAGAGGTATCCAGTAGGTATTTGTTGAATGAATGAAAGGATGAAGAAAGATTTCTTCACTTATTCAGGCATGAAAACCAACATATCTAATCTCTAGTTCCACTTATAGGGAGGTTGGAAGTCACCACTAGAGCTTAAAAACAAGTAAAAAGCTGAACGGACTGAAAAATTAACCAGTGTTCTTGGATCCATAGGAGGGGAACACACAGGGCAAAGTGTTGCACGCAAGATTGGAGAGACAGGAAAATGCAGGGAGCCAGGGACTATTGATGCAGACACTCACAAGCAGAAGCTGCTGCCGTGTCAGGTAGGAAAACTTGACTGTAATTGTTGAATAGCTAGAGGCTCAATGTGAACAACTCAGAAAGTTAAAATCTCCAGGGGAACGAAGACATGGTGGGGTGGGGTGGGGTGGAGGTTCCCACAAGAGTGTAAGATTTCCAGGATACTAAGTATCAGAGAAAAATCCCTGGGGGCTTCCAGGTGAGAGAGGGAGAAAAGGAACCATTTTGAAATACACCAGAGCATTCTGTTTTTCTTAGTAACACGTGCCTTTCAGGGAAAACTAGTTAACCAGAGCCTAACCTGGTGTATTTTTTTTTTTAAAGATTTTTTATTTATTTATTTGACAGAGAGAGAGAGACACAGTGAGAGAAGGAACACAAGCAGGGAGAGTGGGAGAGGGAGAAGCAGGCTTCCTGCCAAGCAAGGAGCCCGATGTGGGGCCCGATCCCAGGACCCTGGGATCATGACCTGAGCCGAAGGCAGACGCTTACCGACTGAGCCACCCAGGCACCCCTCTAACCTGGTGTATTATCAGAACCTAAGTGACCTGGAAAGGAAATACCTCATTCCAGTCCTCCTTAGCCATCTTGTCCCACCTAAGAGGGGAGGAAAAAAACCTGAGAAACACTTGTGAAGTTCACAGTCCAGAAGCATAATCTCACTAAAACACAGACCTAATCATAGGACTATAGAATGTTTTCCCTCTCCAGCACCTCACCAGCACATTATTTTTTTAAATTTTTTATTGTTATGTTAATCACCATACTTTACATCATTAATTTTTGATGTAGTGTTCCATGATTCATTGTTTGTATATAACACCCAGTTCTCCATGCAGAACATGCCCTCTTTAATACCCATCACCAGGCTAACCCATCCTCCCATTCCCCTCCCCTCTAGAACCCTCAGTTTGTTTTTCAGAGTCCATCATCTCTCATGGTTCGTCTCCCGCTCCAATTTCCCCCCCCTTCGACAGCACATTATTAAAGGCCTACTTACTGCAGTTCCTTTTGCCCATTACAGCATGTCTAGCTATCAAGATAGTTATAAGGCATAGCAAAAAGGAAACAAAACAAAACCCCTCCACAATTTGAAGAGACAGAGTATGTATCAAATCCAGACATGGCAAGGACATTGGAATTTTCAGACTGGGGATTTAAAAGAGCTATGTGTAATTTACTAAGGGCTGTACTGGATAAACTAGACAGCATGCAAGAATAGATGGGCAATGTAAGCCAAAAGATGGAAATCCTAAGAAAGAACAAAAAAGAAATGCTGTATATAAACAGTAACAGAAATGAAGGATGTCTTTGATGGGCTTGTTAGTAGATTAGACATGGCCAAAGAAAGAATCTCTGAGCTAGAGGTTATATCAACAGAATACCTGAAAACCAAAAAGGAAAGAGAACAAAGGCTGAAACAGAATATAGTTTCTAAGGACTATGGGACAACTATAAAAAGTGTAACATACACGTAATGAGAATACCCACTGGAATACTCGGTGGGAAGAAGAAGAAAAAGGGAAAGGAACAGAAGATATATTTTGAAACAATAATGACTAAGAATTTCTCCATATTAATGTCCGACATGAAACCACAGATCCAGGAAGCTTAAGAATACCAAGTAGGATAAATACCAGCAAACTACACCTAAGTGTATTAGTGTATCATTTTCAAATTACGGAAAATCAAAGATGAAGATAAAATTGTGAAAGAAGCCAGAGGTAAAACACACCTTACCTAAAAAGGAGCAAAGATAATTACATGTAACTTCTCAGAAACCATGCTAACAAGAAGATAGTGGAGTCAAATATTTAAGGTATTGTGAGAAAAAAAAACACTTCAACCTAGAATTTTGCACCCTGCCAAATTATTATTAAAAAGTGAAGGAGAAATAAAAACTTAGACAAACAAAAATTGAGGGAATTTCTTGCCAATAGATCTGCCTTGCAAGAAATTTTAAGAGAAATGCTTTAGAAAGAAAGAATATAATGCAGATCAGAAACTTGGAGCTACATAAAAAAGGAAAAGCATTGAAGAGAACAAGTGAAGATAAAATGAAAACTTTTTTCTTATTCTTAACTGATCTAACAGGTAACAGTTTGTTAAAAACAATAATAGTGATATATTCAGTTATGTGTATGTCAGATACACACACACACACACACACACACACACACACACACACACACACACACACATACAGCTAACATCATACTTAATGATGAGAAACTCAAAGTTCCCGCTATGATCAGGTAAAAGACCAGGATGGTCCCTCTCACCACTCCTTTTCAATATCATACTGGAAGTCTTTGCTAATGCAGTAAAGCAAAAAAATAAAAGGTATACAAATTAGAAGGAAGAAATAAAACTGTCTTTTTTCTTTTCTTTTCTTTTTTTTTTAATGGCACAATCATCTATGTAGAACATGGAAAAAAATCAGTCAAATAACTCCTGGACCCAATAAGTGATTATAAAGGGTGCAGAATACAAAGTTAATATACAAAAGTCAATTGCTTTCCTATGTGCCGACAGTGAACATGTGGAATTTGAAACTAGAAACACAATAATATTTCAGTTACCATCCAAAAAATGAAATACTTAGGTATAAGTATATCAAAATATATACAAGATCGATATGAGGAAAACTGTAAAATTTTGATAAATGATAAAGGGGAACTAAATAAATGAAGCGATATTCCATGTTAATTGATAGGAAGACTTAATATTGTCAAGGCGTCAATTATCCCCAACTTGATCTTTGGATTCATTCCAATCAAAATCCCAGCAAGTTATTTTATGAATTTTGATAAACTTATTCTATAGTTTATACAGAGAGGCAAAAGATCCAGAATACCCAACACAATATTGAAGGTGAAGAATAAAGTTGGAGAACTGATGCTACCTGATTTCAAGACTTACTGTAAAGATTGAGTAATCAAGACAGGGTGATATTGGTGAAAAAATATACAAATAGATTAATGGAACAGAATACAGAGCCTGGAAATAGAACCTCATGAATATATTCAACTGATCTTTGATCAAAGTGCAAAGGCAATATACTGGAGCAAAGATAGTTTCTTCAGCAAATGGTATTGGAACAATTGGACATCCATATCCCCCCACCTACTGGTCCTCACCAAAAAAAAAAAAAAAAATCTAGATACAGACTTCACATCCTTCACAGAAATTAACTCAAAATGGATTATAGACCTAAATGTGGAATTCAAAACTATGAAACTCCTATGAGATGATGTAGGAGAAAATCTGGATGACTTTGGCTATGATGATGCCTTTTTAGATACAACACCAAGGACATGATCCATTTAAAAAAAATTGATAAATTTAAAACTTGGGCTCTGCAAAAAACACTATCAAGAGAATGAGACGAGAATACACAGATTGGGAGAAAATTTTTGCAAAAGACACATCTAATAGAAAGCTATTATCCAAAATATACGAAGAACTCTTAAAATTCAACAATAAGAAAACAAACTGGTTAAAAAATGGGCCAGTGACCTTAAAGACACCTACCAAAGAAGATACACAGATGGAAAATAAGCATAAGAAAGGGTGCTTCACATCATATGTCATTAGGAAAATATAAATTAAAAAAATGAGATGCTACAACACACCTATTAGAATGGCCAAAATTCAGAATATTGACAACACCAATTGTTGACAAGAATATGGAAAAACAGGAACTCTCATTCATTGCTGAGTGGGAATGCAAAATTGCATAGCCACTTTGGAAGACAGTCTGGTGTTTTCTTACAAAATTAAATATACTTACCAGTGGATTCAGTAATTGTGCTCCTCATTATTTACTTTAAAGAGTTGAAACCATATGTCCACATAAAAACTTGCATGCTGACATTTACAGCAGCTTTATCCATAATTGCCAAACCTTGAAAGCAACCAAGATGTCCTACATCTTGAATGGATAAATAAACTGTGGCACAACCAGATAATGGAATATTATTCAGCACTAAAAAGTAATGAGCTATCAGGCCATGAAAAGACATGGAGGAACTTAAGTGCATATTTCTAAGTGAAAAGCCAATCTGAGATAGCTACATACTGTATGATCCAACTATATGATATTCTGGAAAATACAGAACTATGGACACCATGGACACAATAAAAAGATCAGTGATTGCTAGTGGGGGTGGGGGAGAGGAGATGAATAGGCAGATGACAGAGGATTTTTATGGCAGTGAAAACACCCTGTATGATATTATAAAGATGGATATATCTCATTATTCATTTGTCCAAACCCATTGAATCTACAACATCAAGAGTGAACCCTTAGGCAAACTTGGGACTTTGTGTGATTATAATGTGTCAATATAGGTTCATCGTTGGTAAAAAAAAAAAAAAATACTATTTTGGTGAGTGATGTTGATAATGGAGCCTGTGTATATTGTGGGGCAGAGAGTATATGAAAAATCTCCGTACCTTCCTCTCAATTTTACTGTAAACCTAAAATTGCTCTAAAGAAATAAAATCTTAAAAAAAAAAATAAATTACCTACAAGGGGAAAAGGCTTGAGGCTGCCTCTAGGCTTTTCCACAGCTAGAAGAAAACACACAATATCTACAAAGTTTTGAGAGGAAAGTGGCTCAAGAATTATACCCAGCCAAACTGACACTCTGCTGTAAAGGAACTGGACTAAGTCCTTACACATTATCTCATTTAGTCTTAACAATAAACCTATGAGAGAGGCATTATTATGATTCCTGTTTTAAAAAAGAGAAGTCTGAGGTTCTACAACATTAAATCACTTGCCAGAATTGTGTTAGCCAGCAATCTAATCCCAGTAGTATGACTTCAAATGCCTTTATATTAATTCTCTCATTTAATTCTCATAATAATTCTTTGGAATTTTTCCCCCTCAGATTAAAAAAAGACAAGTATTAAAAGATGAAATAATTTTCCCAAAGACATTACAGTGCTGGGATTCAATCCAGGCCTATATAATTCCACCAATCATGGACTTTCCAGTGTGCCAAGCTTTAGTATTGTGTGTGTGTGTGCAGGTTTAATTACGATTTCATCTGATTCTGTCATTATCCCCTCTTCACCTTTTCTTGGAAGACATACTGTACAGAGAAGTCTTAATTCCTAAAACTTTCACTTACCCTGATTTTATGATCTAGTAAACATGCCCTTGGCAATTTTTATTCAAGATCAGAACTGAACTTGGTGAGTACAGAGCTTATGGTTCTAAATGTGCTTCAGAAGCCCAAGAAATTGGAAAAGGGCAGAAAGCAGTGAGATTCTCACAATATAACTCAATACTATTGTTCTACTTAATTCCTTAGCCTGGAAACAAATTTTTCCTGAGGAAAACAAAACTAAACAAAAAACCAAAACAAGTCTATAAGCTCTGATTTCTCTGCCTGTTCAGATAGTTCCTTACTTGTCCTTTCTTCTGTCTCTCTGTTGTTTTTTTTTCTTTTCTTCTTCTTCTTTTTTTTTTTTAGGAGTGTCAAATTGCTTCAGGGATGAGCAAATCAATGAATATAGGTTTTATTTTCGTGTTATAGACCAACATATCTGTTCGTAATTTATGTCCTGATTTTATTCTACTGTGTCATGAACTCACACTCTGAGGTAGTAGGCTGTGGACAGAAACTTCTACCGTGCTTTGAATTGAGTTTTTAGTTTCTTGGATGGAATGGTATGTATGCCCTGTAAGAATCACAAAATCGTGGTTGAAAAAAAAATTCACAGATGCTCCTCTAAAAATTTAAAAACATGAAACTTTTTTAAAAAACAAGTTCTTTAAGCAGAATAGTAAATTTTACATTCTCAAGTAATAGATCCAAAATGTAGATAATCCCAAACCACAAATGAGCCACAAAGTAATTTATAATTAGTTTAAGAATGTGTTAATTTTGTTTGGTAATACTAGTAGAGTTTGTGTGTGTGTGTGCACACTAATTGTACCATTTTTAGGTTAATGGTAAAATTGATCTGATTTCTTAGAATAGTAAATGTTGACTGGTTGATTCAGGGAGGCAACTGGTCTAGGATTATAGCTTTGCAAATATATCTGTCTCTGGATAAGGAACACTTAAATAGCAATTAACCTTGAATCTGTTCACTTCATTCCTTACATACCTAGGGTGGGCTAACAATCATTTTATGAAGTGGCCATTTGAAGGGACCTTTTATAGTTGATTTAAAGTATGAATCCTAAAAGCTGTTTTATTCCAAAAAAATCAAGAAGACCTGCAATATTTATTCTAGGGAGGAACAGTAGCTGGTGCATAAAAATATTTTTTAATCTTCCCAAGCATATTTACATTATTTTTTGCACTCACTAGATGTTCCTGACATTTTCCTTTACAATGTGGACAGCGAATAATTGACTACTAGCATTTTATTTAAACTAGGAACTAATTTATTCTTAAAAACAGAAATTAAAGAAACACCTCAGAGGGGTGAAAGTGGTCAAAAGGTACAAATTTCCAGTTGTAAAATATTAAATCCTGGGGATGTAATATACAGCATGGTGATTATAGTTAATACTGTAATGTATATTTGAAAGTTGCTAAGACAGTCCTGACGGTTCTCATCACAAGAAAAAAAAAATTATGTCTATGTATGGTGATGGATATTAACTGTGCTTATTGTGGTGACCATTTTGCAATATACCCATATATTGTATTCTTATACAATATGAAACTATTATGTTATATGTCAATTATATCTCAATTTAAAAAAATAACAAAAAATCTTACCTAAATTTATGAAGTTGCTGCTGGTACTTTCTTTAAGAATCATTAAGCATGGAATTAAGCAGAGAGATTCTATTTGGAGTCAGAGATCTAAGTTTGTTTCCTGGCTGCACTTCCTAACTGTGTAAACATGAGCAAACTCTGAACTTCATTTCAGATAAATTTAACACTTACCTCAAGTGTTTGTTGGCTTGGCATTCATGAGATGTACGTAAAAGCATGTTGAAAAATGTAAAGCACTACAGAAGTAATAGTTGTTCTCTTCAGTTTAATTCAGGCATGAATTTCCCTGAACCTTTGCTCTAAAGTAGAGCCTTAGGTTAATTTTGGAGTTTCCTGACACTCTGAGCCTTATGACAGGCCCTGGCTATGATCCTGAGAGGACAGAGAAGTGGGGAGAGGAGAAATGTTCCTTCCATTCATCTTTCCCAAGCCATACAGAAAGGCCTTGTAAACCAGAGACTATGCAAATGAGAGTGAAACAATAAGAATTCACTTCCCTGTAAATTAAACTTGAGAAGTTTTCTTTTCTGTGTGAGCTGATCATGAGGGCCCTGAAAGCTGTCTCCAGAGTTCCCGTGATAAAATCCTTCAATGTTAAATTACTGAAGGGTGCCATAACTCCGAGAACGGAGCAGAAGAGGAGAGTGATGAGAAAAGAGAAGGCTTATGTTTACACACAGAAATGCTTCAGTAATCAGCAAGGAATGGAAGGGAATAAAGTGCACATGAATGTTTAATTGAGTTTTTAGGCAATTAAATTTTGCAGAAATATGCTGTAAGCATGTGGCATTGCTTAAGGGCTGGCCCCATCAGGTCAGGTGATCACAGTCTTGTTTGCACACTGTGTGGCAGGGAAGGGAGAGAAACACATACTTGTTTTTTGAGGAATATGGGATGGCTGCCTTAAAGCAGTGATCCATCGTTTACGTCTTTCAGTTAGCAGGAATCATTAGGCACCACCTACATTGGATCCAAGGACAAGGGGAGGAAATAATGCTTTCTAGAAAGAAAAGAACAAGCAAAGATACCTCCACTGTATCACAGACTGTGTTGCTAAAGGCATACTGTTGCTCTGTAGGGGGACTATCAAGAGGGGACAAGATACAATTACAGCTGATTCTGCATTTGTATGTTATCTTGGCAAGAACAGCAGCAGGGCTTAGCTTAACAAAATATTAACACACTTCCCAAATGCTAATGAAATATAAGTAGAGAAATTGGGGGGAATTCTGAATGTAAGTATTTTATTGGCTGATTCTTTTACACATTTGCCTTTTGCCTCATTTACACAGGCATAGACATGGAATTGGAGGTGAGTGTCTCCATGGCCCACACAATCACATTAACTGTCATCCTCAACTCACTGACCTTCAAACATCCAGATCTATGGTTTGGGAAAGAAAGGGAGAGAGAGGGGGAGGGAGAGAGAGAGAGAGAGAGAGAAAGAGAGAGAGAGAGAAAGAGGAAGGAGGAAGGAGGGAGGAAGAAAAAAAGGAAGGGAAGGAAAAGAAAAAAATGATAAATTGTGTGCAAACAAACACGATTTATCAAATCTCCAAGAAGTATGTGAAGGACTTAACCTATGACTGAGAGGTAGAAAAAGTTTAGGCCTTTAACTGCATCAGTTAGAAATAGCCTGTGGTGAAGAAACACACCCAAGCTCTTACACCTCCTCTCCAGTACGTTGTGCAAATTGATTAGAATACCTTTTGTAACTACTGTGGCCACATTTCCTAAGGAAGGAAATCTATCGCAGATAAATAGCTTAATATCCTAAAAGAGCATATAAGAGAGGGTCTCAGCATAATAAAATTTCAAAAACAGGCTTTTCCCAAATTGTGGATGGACTGAGGAGAGCAATTCATACCAGAATAGGCTGACTCACTCCAACTGTCTTATTAGAGTGTTTTTCACATAGACTGATCTGTTTGAATGCCTCCAATAGTTCTGTGCTCTTGAAAAGTCTATTTTTTTCCTCTGCCAAAAAAAGATACTCTACTTTGACTTCAGAGAAATGTTTTCTTATGAATCCATTGAAGCTGTGGTCTTACTCATTTTATAAGTCTCTTTACCTGGTAGGTTGTACAAATAGTACCAGACCACTTTATTTATTTTTATTTTTTTAAGAATTTATGTATTTATTTGAGAGAAAGAACACGTATGAAGAGAGTATGAGTGGGGGAAGGGGCAGAGGGAGAGAATCTCAAGCAGACCCCCCTTTTCTCTCAGTGGTGCTACCTGTCTGTCAGTCACCAAAGGTCAAAACTTGACTTGTATCCAGAACATGCAAATCTCCATCTACATTTGGGATTTCCGTATGGATTGAAGGAGGTCCACCCACATTAGGAAGGGCAGTTTGCTTTAGTCAGTCTACAGCTTTCAATGTTATTCTCATTCATAAATACCTTTACAGAAATATCCAGAATAATGTCTGACCAAATATTTGGGCACCCCCATGGCCCAGTCAAGTAGACATATGAAATAAATGATCACACCAAATCTTCTGCATGCTTTAAATTTGTGTTGTTTATCTTTTTATTATTAATTTGTACCAGTTTTACATGTTCTGGATAAAAGTCCTACACACACACACACACACACACACACACACACACACACACACACCTCAACTGAAGTATATGGCTTATTTTCAGATTTCTAATGATGTTTATTTAGAGTAAAAGTTTCCTATTTTCATGAGCTTTCTTAAAAAATGTTTTGTTACAGTTAGTGCTTTTGCATTCTGCCTAAGAACTCTGGTTACATCAAGTTTCAAAAATAATGTCCTGTGTTTTCTTCTGGAAGCTTTGTAGTTTTAGCTTTTAGATTTAGGTGTATGATATATCTCTAGTTGTTTCTTTTCTAAAGATTTACTTATTTAGTGAGAGAGAGAGAGTGAGAGCACGTGCGTGCACAAGTGTGGGAGGGACAGAGAGAAAGAGAATCTTTGTGCAGACTCCCCGCTGAGTGTGGAGCCTATCACAGGCCTTAATCTCACGATCCATGAGCTCACAACCTGAGCTGAAACCAAGAGTCAGATGCTTAACTGACTGAGACACCTAGACACCCCTCAACTTAATTCTGTATATGGTGTAAGATAGAGGAATTGAGGTTTTTTTTTTTTAATATATGGTTATTCAATTGTGTGAAAGATTTCCCCATTTTAAACTGTATTAATATTTTTGCTAAAGATCAATTATTATATATATGTGGCCCTATTTCTGGATTCTTTAATTTGTTACATTGATTTATTTTTCTATCTTTATTCCAATAGAACACTATCTTGACTACTGTGTCTTTATAGTAAGTTTTAAAGTCTTCTATAAGACTTTAAGTCTTATGGACTGTAAGACTGTAAGTCTTTCAGTGTTGATTATTTTCAAGATGGATTTTTTTTTTGAAGACTTATTTATTTGAGAGAGAGAGAGAATGTAAGTGGGGGGAGGGGTAGCAGGAGAGAACTTTCAAGCAGACTCCCCACTGAGTAGGGAGCCCAACACAGGGCTCAGTCCCATGACCCATGAGATCATGACCCAAGCTGAAACCAAGATTTGGAGGCCTAAGCAACTGAGCCACCCAGGTGCCCCATTTTTGAGATTGTTTTGACTATTCAAAAGTCTTTTGAATTTCCACAAAATTTAATAATTAGCTTTTAATTTTCTAACAAACAAATAAACCGTGCTTTCATTTTAATTCAGATTGCATTGGACCTATAGATCAATTAAGGAGACTAGAACTGGTCTTTTAACCTCAATTCTTTTCATCCATGAACACGGTGTATCTTTACCTTTATTTAGTTCTTATTTAATTTTTCCTAGAACATGTAGGTTTTTTTTTTTAATGTAAGTATAGCTAACATACAGTGTTATATTAGTTTCAGGTGTACAATATAGTGATTTAACATTTTTTTTTAAAGATTTTATTTATTTATTTGAGAGAGAGAGAGAATGAGAGATAGAAAGCACGAGAGGGAAGAGGGTCAGAGGGAGAAGCAGACTCCCTGCTGAGCAGGAAGCCCGATGCGGGACTCGATCCTGGGACTCCAGGATCATGACCTGAGCCGAAGGCAGTCGCTTAACCAACTGAGCCACCCAGGCGCCCATGATTTAACATTTTTTAAAGACTTATTTATGTATTACAGAGAGAGCATAAGCAGGAGGGAGAATCTGAAGCAGACTCCACAGTGACAGGTGTGAGGTGGTATCTCATTGTGGTTTTGATTTGCATTTCCCTGATGATGAGTGATTTTGAGCACTTTTCATGTGTCTGTTGGCCATCTGGATGTCTTTGAAGGAATGTCTTTTCTTGTCTTGTACCCATTTTTAGTTGGATCATTTGTTTTTTTGGTGTTGAATTGTATAATTTCTTTATGCATTTTGGGGCTACCTTTATCAGATATGTCATTTGCAAATAGTTTTCTACCATTCTGTAGGTTGTCTTTTTTTTAATTGTTTCCTTTTTTATGCAAAAGCTTTTCATTTTGATGTAGTCCCAATAGTTTATTTTTGCTTTTGTTTCCCTTGCCTCAGGAGACATATCTAGAAAAATGTTGATACAGCTGATGTCAGAGAAATTATTGCCTGTATTCTCTTCTAGTATTTTTATGGTTTCATGTCTCACATTTGGGTCCTTAATCCATTTTGAATTTATTTTTGTGTATGGTGCCAGAAAGTGGTCCAGTTTCATTTTTATGCATGTTGCTGTCCATTTTTCAACACCATTTGTTGAAGAGACTATGTTTTTCCCATTGCATATTCTTTCCTCCCTTGTTGAAGATTAATTCACCGTATAATTGTGGTGTTATTTCTTGGCTTTCTATTCTGTTGCGTTGACCTATGTGTCTATTTCTGTGCCAGTACCATACTGTTTTGATTACTACAGGTTTGTAATATAACTTGAAATCTGAGATTGTGATACCTCCAATTTTGATCTTCTTTTTCAAGATTGCTTTGGCTACTCAGGATCTTTATGGTCCCGTACAAATTTTAAGTTTGTTTCTTCTAGTTCTTTGAAAAGTATTGCTGGCATTTTGATAGGGATTGCATTAAATGTATAGATTGCTTTGGGTAGTATATACATTTTAACAATATTTCTTCTTTCAATCCATGAGCATGGAATATTTTTCCATTTCTTTGTGTTGTCTTCAGTTTCTTTCATCAGTGTATTATAGTTTTCAGAGTACAGGTTTTCACCTCCTTGGTTAGGTTTATTCCTAGGTATCTTCCTGTTTTTGATGCAATTGTAAATGTTTTCTTAATTTCCTTCTGCTGCTTTATTGGTGTATATACAAATGGAACAGATTTCTGTACATTAATTTTGTATCCTGCATCTTTACTGAATTCATTTATTGGATCTACAGTTTTTGGTGGAGTCTTTCAGGTTTTCTATATAGAGTATAATGTCATCTGCAAATAGTGAAATTTTGACTTCTTTTGGATGCCTTTTATTTATTTTTGTTGTGTGATTGCTGTGGCTAGGACTTCCAGTACTATGTTGAATAAAAGTAGTGAGTCCTTGTCTTGTTCCTGACCTTAGGGGAAAAGCTCTGTTTTTCCCCATTAAGGATGATGTTAGCTATGGATTTTTCATAAATGGTCTTTATTATGTTGAGGCATATTCCTTCTAAACCTACTTTGTTGAGGATTTTTATCATGAATAGATGTGCTTTGTCAAATGCTTTTTTAGCCTCTATTGAACTGCTGATATTGTTCTTATCTTTTCTCTTAACTAATGTGATGTATAACAGCAATTGATTTGTGAATATTGAACCTCTCTTGCAACTCAGAAACAAATCCCATTTGATTGTGGGAAATGATTTTTTATAATGTATTGTTGGATTCAGTTTGCTAGTATTTTGTTGAGGATTTTTCCATATATGCTCATCAGGGATATTGACATATAGTTCTCTTTTTTAGTAGTGTCTTTATCTGGTTTTGGTATCAGGGTAATGCTGGCTTCATAGAATGATTTTGGAAATTTTTCCCCCTTTGCTATTTTTTGGAATAGTTTGAGAAAAATAAGTATTAACTCTTCTTTAAATGTTTGGAAGAATTCACCTATGAATCCATCTGGTCCTAGACTTTCATTTGTTGGGGGTTTTTGATCTGATTTAATTTCTTTTCTGGTTATCAGTCTATTCAAGTTTTCTACTTCTTCCTGCTTCAGTTTTGGTAGGTTATATGTACCTAAGAATTTATCCATTTCTTCTGGGTAATCCAGTTTGTTAGCTTATAGGTTTTCATAATATTCTCTTGTGTTTCTGTGGTGTTGGCTATTATTTTTCCTAGTAATTTTTTTTGAGTCCTCTGTCTCTCTGTCTCTGTCACTCTCCCCCCACCTTTTTTTAAATGAGTGTGGCTAGTGGTGTATCATTTTTGTTAACCTTTTCAAAGAACCAGCTCCTGGATTCTTGAAGATGGCGGAGGAGTAGGAGACCTAAATTTCATCCGGTCTCAGGAATTCAGCTAGATAGGGATCAAACCATTCTGAGCACGTATGAACTCAACAGGAGATCGAAGAAAAGAATAGCAGCAACTCTCTGAACAGAAAAGTGACCACTTTCTGGAAGGTAGGATGTGTGGAGAAGTGAATCCAAGGTGATATTCAGGAAGATAGACGGCGGGGGATGGGGCCTCCGTTGGCCGCTACTGGCAAGTGATAGAGCCACAGAGCACAAAATCGGAACTTTTAGAAGTCTGCTCCGCTGAGGGACGTTGCTCCAGTGGCTACGCGGGGGGTGGAACCCTCGCTGGGACAGTGTGTCTCAGGACCCTTGGGGTCACAGAAAGACTGGGGGAGCCTGAGTGTGGCAGAGCTGCCAGGTATCCGAGCGGGGAAGCCGGCTGCAGAGACAGAGCCGAGGAGTGGGCTCTCAGCTCCGGGTTGCCATAAACCGTGATCCGCTGCACAGTCGGGCCACTGCTCTTCCAGCAGGGACCCAACAAGCCATAGATCCGGGGAGACTCCCCTTCCTGCCCAGGGAGGAGGGGCGCGGGAGCACATGGCAGCAATCTGATGGGTTTGGAGACTCCACACCGAGTTGGGTGCCAGAGATAGAAACGCTCGGTCACAGGCCGGGTGAGCACAGAGTGCAGCCAGAGACCGGGGAGATGGGAGTGACTGACTGCTTTTCTCTGGGGGCTTACTGAGGAGCGGGGCCCCGAGTTTTTGGCTCCTCTGGGGCGGAGATTGGGAGGCTGCCATTTTCACTCTCATCCTCCAAAGCTGTACGGAAAGTTTGCACGGAACAAAAGCTCCCGAGAGCAAACCCGAGCAGATTACTTAGGCCGGACCAACAAGGGCGGGGCAATTCCGCCTCTGCAAAGACATTTGGGAACCACGACAACAGGCCCCTCCCCCAGAAGATCAGCAAGACCAGCCAGCCAAGACCAACTTTACTGATCAATGAGAACGGGAGAACTCCAGCGCTAGGGGAATACTGTACATAGAATTCATGGCTTTTTCCCCATGATTCTTTAGTCTTTCGAAGTTAATTGTTTTAATTTTCGTTTTTTTCTTTTTCTTTTCTTTTTTTTTGAATTTTTCTTTTTCCCTTTTCCAACCAACATCTTATCAATTCCTTTTTTAAAAATCTTTTTTATTTTTCATTTTTAGAGTAATATTCTATCCCTTCCTAGTAGTTAACCTTATTTTTGGTTGTGTGTGTGTGTGTGTGTGTGTGTGTGTGCGTGTGTGTGTGTATAAGTTCTCTCTTTAAAATTTTGGAATACAGTTTCTTCTAACAGATCAAAATATACCCTAAATCTCTAGTGTATGGCTTTGTTCTAGTCTCCTGCCTGATCACATTCTTTCCCTTTGTTTTTATTTTCTCTTCATTTTTTTTTCAACCAACTTAACAATTCCTTTTATAAAATCTTTTATAATTTTCATCTTTACAGTCATATTCCATCCCTTCATCGTATTTACTCTTATTTTTGTACATATATAAGCTTTTCTTTCTTTAAAATTTTGGGAGGCAGTTTCTTCTAACAGACCAAAATATGGCCCAAATCTAGTGTGTGGCACTGATCTATTCACCAGCCTGATCATATTCTTTTTTTTTCTTTTTCGTTTTCTTTTTTCTTTCTCTCTCTTTCTTTTCCCCCGGTATCAGGTCTCTTCTGATTTGTTTAGTGTATATTTTTCTGGGGTAGTTGTTACCCTGTTAGCATTTTGTTCTCTCATTCATCTATTCTCCTCTGGACAAAATGACAAGACAGAAAAAAATCACCTCAAAAAAAAAAAAAAAAAAAAGAACTAGAGGCAGTACTGACTGCCAGGGACCTAATCAATACAGATATTAGTAAGATGTTGGAAGTAGAGTTCAGAATGATGACTATAAAGATACTAGCTGGGCTTGAAAAAAGCATGGAAGATATTAGAGAAACCCTTTCTGGGGAAATAAAAGAACTAAAATCTACCCAAGTCAAAATCAAAAAGACTATTAATGAGATACAATAAAAAATGGAAGCTCTAACTGCTTGGATAAATGAGGCAGAAGAGAGAATTAGTGATATAGAAGACCAAATGATGGAAAACAAAAGCTGAGAAAAAGAGAGATAAACAACTGCTGGATCACAAGGGCAGAATTAGAGAGATAAGTGATACCATAAGATGAAACAATATTAGAATAATTGGGATCCCAGAAGAAGAAGAAAGAGAGAGGGGAGCAGAGGTATATTGGAGCAAATTATAGCAGAGAACTTCCCTAATTTGGGGAAGGAAACAGGCATCAAAATCCAGGAGTCACAGAGAACCCTCCCCTCAAAATCAGTAAAAATAGGTCAACACCCTGACATTTAATAGTAAAATTTACGAGTCTCAGAGACAAAGAGAAAATCCTGAAAGCAGCTCGGGAGAAGAGATCTGTAACCTACAATGATAGAAACATTAGATTGGCAACAGACCTATCCACAGAGACCTGGCAGGCCAGAAAGGACTGGCATGGTATCTTCAGAGCACTAGATGAGAAAAATATGCAGCCAAGAATACTATATCCAACTAGGCTGTCATTGAAAATAGAAGGAGAGGAAAAAAGCTTCCAGGACGAACAAAAATTAAAGGAATTTGCAAACACGAAACCAGCCCTCCAAGAAATATTGAAAGGGGTCCTCTAAGCAAAGAGAGAGCCTAAAAGTAACATAGACCAGAAAGGAACAGAGACAGTATACAGTAACAGTCACCTTACGGGCAATACAACAGCACTAAATTCATCTCTTTCAATAGTTACCCTGAATGTAAATGGGCTAAATGCCCCAATCAAAAGACACAGTCTGTCAGATTGGATAAAAAACCAAGTCCCATCGATATGCTGTCTGTAAGAGACTCATTTTAGACCCAAAGACACCTCCAGATTGAAAATGAGGGGGATGGAAAACGATTTACCATGCTAACGGACACCAAAAGAAAGCTGAGGTGGCAATCCTTATATCAGACAAATTAGATTTTAAAACAAAGACTGTAATAAGAGATGAGATGAGAAAGGACACTATATCCTACTTAAAGGGTCTATCCAACAAGAAGATCTAACAGTTGTAAATATCTATGCCCCTAACATGGGAGCAGCCAGTTATATAAGCCAATTGATAACGAAAACAAAGAAAAACATTGACAACAATACACTAATAGTGGGGGACTTTAACACCCCCCTCACTGAAATGGACAGATCATCTAAGCAAAAGATCAACAAGGAAATGAAGACTTTAAATGAAACATTGGACCAAATGGACTTCACAGATATATTCAGAACATTCCATCCAAACAGAATACACATTCGTCTCTAGTGCCCATGGAACATTCTCCAGAAGAGATCACATCCTAGGTCACAAATCAGGTCTCAACTGGTGCCAAAAGATTGGGGTCACTCCCTGCGTATTTTCAGACCACAATGCTTTGAAAGTAGAACTCAATCACAAGAGGAAAGTCAGATCTCAAATACATGGAGGCTAAAGAGCATCCTACTAAAGAATGAATGGGTCAACCAGGAAATTAAAGAGGAATTAAAAAAATTCATGGAAACCGATGAAAATGAAAATACAACTTCAAAATTTTTGGGATGCAGCAAAGGCAATCCTAAGAGGAAAGTATATAGTAATAGAAGCCTTTCTCAAGAAACAAGAAAGGTCTCAAATACACAACCTAACCCTGCACCTAATGGAGCTGGAGAAGAGCAGCAAATAAAGCCTAAACCCAGTAGGAGCAGAGAAATCATAAAGATCAGAGCAGAAATCAATGAACTAGAAACCAAAAGAACAGGAGAACAGATCAACGAAACTAGGAGCTGGTTCTTTGAAAGAATTAACAAGATTGATAAACCCCTGGCCAGACTGATCAAGAAGAAAAGAGAAATGACCCAAATCAACAAAATCATGAATGAAAGAGGAGTGATCGCAACCAACACCAAAGAAATACTAACAATTAGAAGAATATATTATGAGCAACTCTATGCTAGCAAATTAGATAACCTGGAAGAGATGGATGCATACCTAGAGATGTATCAACTACCAAAACTGAATCAGGAAGAAATAGAAAACCTGGACAGAGCTATCACCACTAAGGAAATTGAAGCAGTCATCAAAAATCTCCCAACAAACAAAAGCCCAGGGCCAGATGGCTTCCCAGGGGAATTCTACCAAACATTTAAAGAAGAATTAATACCTATTCTCCTGAAACTGTGCCAAAAAATAGAAATGGAAGGAAAACTTCCAAACTCGTTTTATGAGGCCACCATTACCTTGATCCCCAAACCAGACAAAGACCCCATCAAAAAGGAGAATTACAGACCAATATCCTTGATGAACATGGATGCAAAAATTCTCACCAAAGTACTAGCCAATAGGATCCAACAGTACATTAAAAGGATTATTCACCACGACCTATGTGATTTGTCCCTGGGCTGCAAGGTTGGTTCAACATCTGCAAATCAATCAACGTGATACAATACATTAATAAAAGAAAGAACAAGAACCATATGATCCTCTCAAGAGATGCAGAAAAAGCATTTGACAAAGTACAACATCCTTTCTTGATCAAAACTCTTCAGAGTATAGGGATAGAGGGCCCATACCTCAATATCATAAAAGCCATCTATGAAAAACCTACAGCAAATATCATTCTCAATGGGGAAAAACTGAGAGCTTTCCCTCTAAGGTCAGGAACACGGCAGGGATGTCTACTATCACCACTGTTATTCAATATAGTACCAGAAGTCCCAGCCACAGCAATCAGACAACAAAAAGAAATAAAAGGCATCCGAATTGGCAAAGAAGTTAAACTCTCAGTGTTTGCAGATGATATGATACTTTATGTGGAAAACCCAAAAGACTCCACCCCAAAACTGGTAGAACTCATACAGGAATTCAGTTAAGTGGCAGGATATAAAATCAATGCACAGAAATCAGTGGCATTCCTATGCACCACCAACAACAGAGAAGAAAGAGAAATTAAGGAGTCGATCCCACTTACAATCCCATTTACCCAAAACCATAAGATACCTAGGAATAAATCTAACCAAAGACGCAAAAATCTGTTCTCAGAAAACTATAAAATACTCATGAAAGAAATTGAGGAAGACACAAAGAAATGGAAAAATGTTCCATGCTCATGGATTGTAAGAACAAATATTGTGAAGATGTCAATGCTACCTAGAGTAATCTACACATTTAATGCAATCCCTATCAAAATACCTTCCACTTTTTTCAAAGAAATGGAACAAATGATCCTAAAATTTGTATGGAACCAGAAAAAACCCCGAGTAGCCAGAGGAATGTTGAAAAAGAAAAGCAAAGCTGGCGGCATCACAGTTCCGGGCTTCAAGCTCTATTACAAAGCTATAATTGTCAAGACAGGATGGTACTGGCACATCAACAGACACATAGATCAATGGAATAGAATCGAGATCCCAGAAATGGACCCTCAACTCTATGGTCAACTAATCTTCGACAAAGCAGGAAAGAATGTCCAATGGCAAAAAGACAGTCTCTTCAACAAATGGTGTTGGGAAAATTGGACAGCCACATGCAGAAGAATGAAACTGGACCATTTCCTTACACCACACACAAAAATAGACTCCAAATGGTTGAAAGACCTAAATGTGAGACAGGAGTCCATCAAAATTCTAAAGGAGAACACAGGCAGCAACCTCTTCAACCTCAGCCGCAGCAACTTCTTCCTAGAAACATCACCAAAGGCAAGGGAAGCAAGGGCAAGAATGAACTATTGGGATTTCATCAAGATAAAAAGCTTTTGCACAGCAAAAGAAACAGTCAACATAACAAAAAGACAGAATGAGAGAAAATATTTGCAAATGACAAATCAGATAAAGGGCTAGTATCCAAAATCTACAAAGAACTTATCAAACTCAACACCCAAAGAACAAATGCTCCAATCAAGAAATGAGCAGAAGACATGAACAGACATTTTTCCAAAGAAGACATCCAAATGGCCAACAGACCCATGAAAAAGTGCTCAACATTGCTCAGCATCAGGGAAATCCAAATCAAAACCTCAATTTGAGACCACCTCACATCAGTCAGAATGGCTAAAATTAGAAGTCAAGAAATGACAGATGTTGGCGGGAATGCGGAGAAAGGGAACCCTCCTACACTGTTGGTGGGAATGCAAGCGGTGTAGCCACTCTGGAAAACAGTATGGAGGTTCCTCCAAAAGTTGAAAATAGAGCTACCATACGATTGCACTACTTGGCATTTACCCCAAAGATAGAAATGTAGGGACAAAGGGGTATGTGCACCCCGATATTTATAGCAGCAATGTCCACAATAGCCAAACTATGGAAAGAGCCAAGATGTCCATTACAGATGAATGGATAAAGAAGATGTGTTATATGTATGTATACAATGGAATATTATATAGCCATGAAAAGAAATGAAATCTTGTCATTTGCAATGACGTAGATGGAAGTGAAGGGTATTTTCCTGAGCGAAATAAGTCAATCAGAGAAAGACATGTATCATATGACCTCATTGATACGAAGAATTCTTAATCTCAGGAAACAAACTGAGGGTTGCTGGAATGGTGGGGGATGGGAGGGATGGGGTGGCTGGGTGATGGACATGGGGGAGGGTATATGCTATGGTGAGCGCTGTGAATTGTGTAAGACTGTTGAATCATAGACCTATACCTCTGAAACAAATAATACATTATATGTTAAAAAAAAGAAGAGTATAGTAGGAAGGGAAAATGAAGGTGGGGAAATTGGAGGGGTAGATGAACCATGAGAAACTATGGACTCTGAGAAACAAACTGAGGGTTCTAGAGGGAGGGGGTGGGGGGATGGGTTAGCCTGGTGATGGGTATTAAAGAGTGCAAGTGTTGAATGGAGCACTGGGTGTTATATGCAAACAATGAATCATGGAACACTACATCAAAAACTAATGATGTAATGTATGGTGATTAACGTAACATAAAAAAATTAAAAAAAAAGAACCAGCTTCTGGTTTCATTGATCTATTATTTTTTTATTTTCTGTATCATTTATTTCTGCTCTAATGTTTATTATTTCCTTCCTTTTGCTGGATTTGTATTTTGTTTGTTTGTTGTTGTTATTGTTTTTCTTGCTCCTTTAATTGTAAGGTTAGGTTTTTTATTGAGATTTTTCTTACTTCCTGAGCTAGGACTCTCTTGTTATAAACTTCCTTCTTAGAATCACTTTTGCTGCATCCCAAAGATTTCAGACTGCTGTGTTTTCATTTTCATTTGTTTCCATGTAATTTTTAACTTCTTTTTTGAATTATTTGTTGACCTATTCATTGTTGAGTAATATGTTATTTAACTTCCTTGTATTTATGCTTTTTCGGACTTTTCCTGGTGGTTGATTTTTAGTTTCATGGCATCATGCTCAGAAAAGATGCATGGTACAACTTCAGTCTTTTTGAATATGTTGACACTTGTTTTGTGGCCTAGTATGTGATCTATTCTGGAGAATGTTCCATGTACAATTGAAAAGAATGTATGTTTCACTGCTTTCGGATGGAATGTTCTGAATATATTAAATCCATCTGGTCCAATGTGTCATTCAAGGCTACTCTTTCCTTATTGATTTATTGTCTAGATTAAGTGGGGTGTTAAAGTCCCCTGTTATTTCTATTAGTTCCTTCATGTTTGTCATAAACTGTTTTATGTATTTAGTACTCCTATGTTGAGTGCATAAATATTTACAATTCTTATATATTCCTTTTGGATTCTCCCCTTTGTTATCATATAGTGGCCTTCTTTGTCTCTTATTACTGTCTTTGTTTTAAAGTCTACTTTGTCCAATATATGTATTGGTATCCCTGCTTTCTTTTGACATCCATTTGCATGACAAATGTTTCTCCATCCCCAATCTCCTGGTGTCTTTTGGTCTGAGATGAGTCTCTTGTAAGTAGCATATAGATGATATAGATGGATCTTTTTTTTTTTTTAAATCTACTTTGTCACCCTATGTCTTTTGATTGGAGCAGTTAGTCCATTTACATTCAAAGTAATTATTGATAGGTATGTATTTATCACCATCTTGTTCCTTTTTTGTGGTTGTTTTTGTAGTTTTTCTCTGATCCTTTATTGTCTTTCTCTATTTCATGGTTTGCTGGCTTTCTTTAGTGATATACGTGAATTCCTTTCTCTTTATTCTTTGCATGCTTATTATTGGCTTTTGATTTGTGGTTACTATTTGGTTGGTATATCACATCTTCTGTATATAGCAGTGTATATGAAGTTGATGGTCACTTAAGTTTGAACTCCGTATTTACTCCTCTCCTCCCCACTTTTTAGGTACATGGTATTATATTTTACATCTTTTTATTTTGTGAATCTCTTGACTGGTTTTTACACATATACTTATTTTTACTGCTTTTGTGTTTCCTACTTTTTATATGATTACTTATCATCTTTCCCTTCTACTCAAGGAATTCCCTTTAACATTTCTTAGAGCTGGTTTAGTCATCATGAACTCCTTTAGTTTTTGTTTGAGAAACTCTTTATCTCTCCTTCTATTCTGAGTGATAGCCTTGCAGGATAGAGTATTCTTGGCTATGGATTTGTCCTTTCAGCACTTTGAATATATCCTGCCGCTCCCTTCTGGCCCTCAAACTTTCTAATGAAAAATCCTCTCATAGCCTTATGGGGTTTCCCTTGTATGTAACTGTCTTCTTTCCTCTTTGTACTTGAAAATTTTTTCTTTATCACTACTTTTTGCTGTTTTAATTGCTCTGTGTCTTGGTGTGGACCTTCTTGGGTTGATTCTGTTGGAGGATCTCTGTCCTTCCTGGATGTAGATATCTGTTTCCTTTCCCAGATTAGGGAAGCTTTCAGCTATTATTTCTTCAAATAAATTTTCTGCCCCCTTTCTCTCTCTTCTTCTGGGGTCCCTGTAATGTGAATGTTATTACACTTGATGGAGTCACTGAATTCCCTAAGTTATTCTCATTTTGCTAATTCTTTTTCCTTCTTTTGTTCAGCTCGATTACTTTCTATTACTCTGTCTTCCAGGTCATTAATTTGTTCCTCTACTTCCTCTAACCTGTTATTTTTTCTATTGAGTGTATTTTTTTTATGTTTCATTTTTTTATTATTATTATGTTATGTTAATCACCATACATCACATCATTAGTTTTTGATGTAGTGTTCCATGATTCATTGTTTGTGTATAACACCCAGTGCTCCATGCAGAACATGCCCTCTTTAACATCCATCACCAGGCTAACCCATCCTCCCACCCCCCTCCCCTCTAGAACCCTCAGTTTGTTTTTCAGAGTCCATCGTCTCTCATGGTTCGTCTCCACTCCGATTTACCCCCCTTCATTCTTCCCCTCCTGCTATCTTCTTCTTCTTTTTTTTTTTAACATATAATGTATTATTTGTTTCAGAGGTACAGCTCTGGGATTCAACAGTCTTACACAATTCACAGTGCTCACCATAGCACATACCCTTCCCAATGTCTATCACCCAGCCACCCCATCCCTCCCACCCCCACCACTCCAGCAACCCTCAGTTTATTTCCTGAGATAAAGAATTCCTCATATCAGTGAGGTCATATGATACATGTCTTTCTCTGATTGACTTATTTCGCTCAACATAACACCCTCCAGCTCCAACCATGTTGTTGCAAATGGCAAGATTTTATTCCTTTTGATGGCTGCATAATATTCCATTGTATATATATAACACATCTTCTTTATCCATTCATTTGTCGATGGATATCTTGGCTCTTTCCCCATTTTGGCTATTGTGGACATTGCTGCTATAAACATTGGGGTGCACGTACCCTTTCGGATCCCTACATTTGTGTTTTTGGGGTAAATACGCAGTAGTGCAATTGCTGGATCGTATGGTAGCTCTGTTTGTATTGAGTGTATTTTTAATTTCATTTACGGTGTTTTTCATCTCAGATTGGTTCTTTTTTCTTTAAGGGTCTCACTGATGTTCTCCACTCTTTTCTCAAGTCCGGTGAGTATCTTTATGATCATTACTTTAAATTCTCTATTGGTCATATTGCTTATATCTGTTTTGTTTAGGTCTCTTGCCGTGGTTTTGTCCTATTCTTTCACCTCAGGTATATTCCTCTGTCCTCATTTTGTCTAAGTGTCTGTGTCTCTTTCTGTTTTGCAGGAAAGTCAGCTATGTCTCCTGCTCTTGATGGTAATGGCCTTATGAAGAAGAGGTGCTATGTACCCTACAGTGCTGTGTCCCCTGTTCCCCAGGACCTGGCACTTTAGGGGGTATCTTCTATGTGTGTTATGTTTCTCCTGCTATTGTGCCCTGGCTCGTTTTTCCTTCAGTCCAGTCATCTGCAGAGGCTGTCTTTGCCTGTTGTGGGCAGTGTTTGGTCCCTGGCTGGGGTGGTGTGCGTGGTTTGAGCAAGGGGTTTGCTGGACTGCTTGTGAAATGAGAGCTGCTGCTGTAGCCAGGACTGGAACTGTGTGGGCTGGGCACGAGTTTTAACATGGTGCACCTCAGGCTTCTATGGGACCTGCTCCCACCCTGCCACCGCTGGACCAAGGTCCCAAAAAATGGAGGGGTGGGGAGACACAGTTTTGGCCAGGTTTATGCGGTCTTTTGGGGGAGGGGACCTGCAGCTCTGGGACTGAGGCAAGGGTGACTGGAAAGGGTGGATCTGCCGAAGAGGGGATGGAGCTTCGTATAAGCCAGTTAGGTAGTAAGTATCTGCAGTGGGCTGGTTCATTCCCATAGGTGTTTATGCTGAGGGCCGGGGGAGGCAAGTAGCACCCTATAGCTCCTGTGTTCCTGCAGGGGTCTCCTGGAGATCCCTGCCCTGGGGACATGCTCTGAGATGAGTACAAATCTCTATCTCCCATATGCGTCAGGCATTTTTCAAACTGCTGCTTTTATTGTGGGTCACCACAGGCTGTTTATCATGCTGTCTCTTTAAGGGCAGGGACTCACCTTCCTAATGCCCTCTGGGCTCTCCCAGAGCCCAGCCCTCTGATTTTTAAAATTCCAGGCTTTAGGATCTACTGGTTGTAAGAAATGATGAAATTTGGCCCCTCTTCCTTCCAAAGCCAAATGTTATGATGATTTGTCTTCCCAGTGCAGGCTCCCAGTGTAATGGTCTTTTTATCTCTCCTCTCTGTGCCCCTGGCTCTCTCCTGGCTGCAGACAGGTGGGGCCCTTTTAGCTCCCCATTGTGTCTCCACCCTTCCTACCCTCTTCCATGTGGCCTCTTCTCTACCTTTAGTTGTGGAGTTTGTTCTGCCAGTCTTTGGGTTGTATTCTGGGTTATTTACGCTGATGTGTTATCTAGTTGTATGTATGGGACGAGGTGACTTTCAAGCCTTCCTATTCTGCCATCTTCCCAGCCTCCCTCTAGAACATGTAGTTTTTATATTATAGTTTTTATTCTTCAGGTCTTATGATATTTTGTTAAATTTATCTCTAAGCATTTCACATTTTTTTGTTCTATTGTAAATGGTAAATTTTTTTTATTACTTTTAAATTGATTGTTGCTAGCACATAGAAATGTAATTGGTTTTTGTGTTTTGACCTTGTATACTGCAACGTTGCTGCACAAGTCATCGGTTCTGGGGGCTATTTTTAAGATTCCTTTGGATTGTCTATATACTTAATCATCTGTGAATTAAGTTATATGCCTTCATTTTTAACATTTATGCCTTTATTTTATTGCCTGTTTCACTGGCTAGGATCTCTAAAACAATGTTGACTGAAAGTGGTGAGAGCAAACATCCTTTATTTCACCCTGACTGTAGGAGGAAAGGGTTTGATATTTCATCATTTATTGTGGCGTTATCTCTAGATTGTTTCATAGATGCTCCTCATCAGATTGAGAACATTTCTTTCTATTTCTAGTTTGAAGAAAGTTTTATTTTTAAATCATGAGTGGTTATTGAATTTTATCAAATGCTTCTGGTGTTTTTCATCTTTTGAGATGATTACATGATTTCCTCCTTTATCTTTAATGTGGTAAATTATAGTTATTGTTTCTACCAACAGTCATCTAGTCTTATTTTCCCAGAATAAATCCCACTTCATCATGATTTATTATCTTATGTCTTATTGGATATTTTTTAAATTAAAATTTAGCATTTCCCTCAATTATGATTGTAGGCAATAAACCATAATAATATTAGCAATACTTGTGGTATATTCACCAGTAAAAATGAGATATTTTCATATCTTGTTACAGTTGCAAATATCTTGGATATTTATACTCACTATTGCTTTGATATTATAGATGGTGGTTATTAGGCCCTCTGCTATGTCACATTACTTAATTAGTTAAAAAAGAAGTACCTTTTATTGCAATATAATAAATATTTTTTATATTTGATAATTCAGTTTCAATACAATTTATTTGTTTTGTAATACTCTGTATTTTACTTTATACATTTAAAAATGTTATCCTGTGAATGACTTTAACAGACTGCCAAAGAGGTTCAAGGAACCAAAGTTTAAGAATTCCTGAAATAGAACTAAAAATGTCAAAGTCTTTATCTTAAAACATTTGGGACTAGGTGGGATCATCTGGAGATGTACACAGGATTAGAGAGTAGGGGACAGAATCCTATGCCATGGAAATGAAATTTCAAAATTACGTATTTGCCTTGTCTTCAACATTTGTTATAGTTTTCTTCCTTTTAAATTTTTTATTGTGGTAAAATACATACACCATAAAATTTACCATTTTAACCATTTTAAATGTATAGTTTAATGATATTAAGTGCATTTATATCACTGTGCAAACATCACCATGATTCATCTCCAGAACTCTTTTCAACTTGCGTAACTGAGACTCTATACCCATTCCTTCCTTCTTCAGCCCCCAGCGTAGGTTTCAAGTAATTATTCCTAAAATTAAACAAGATAAACTGGTACAAAGGTTGCATAATCAAATAAACAAAAATTGTCCATTTTTACCCTTGCCCTCTGGACATCTGACTACGTTATTTGGATTTGGAGATTGGATCCTAACTCTATTTTTTAGATCCTAACTCTTTTCAGTTTATATATTTGCTTTCTCTTCTAGAGTCACGTTGCCTACGAATTGTTATTGTTGGTGACAGTGGTGGTGGTGGGTGCGTATATTTTGGTCTTCTATACATTGGTAAATAGGGCTGAAGAAATGCCCCAGGGAGTGCTCCTTCACTGTGCTGAGATCCTTTGTAATGAGAATCACACAAGCTTGAGGTACTTAGAAAGCCAACACTCATAAGTTGGCTTTGGGAGGAATGCCTCAAGGATTGCTGGCCTCCTAGCAGGTATCATAAACTCTAACGAAGGAAGAAACATCAGCTTGCTTGAAGGCAGTGTCATCATTTTATTCTCTTCATGTCCCTGGAGGCACTTTGCTCATGCCTGGCCTATGCTCAATGTTCAGAAGCATGTTCTTTGAGTCAAAATGAATTAAATACACACTAGGGACTGTAACTATTAGCTCTTTGGAAAAGCATGATAACTTTCTCAGATTTATTTTGTATTTCCTTATAGCAATAGTACTCAAAACTCTTAAAACAAGAGGATTTGTATACTAGTCCCTAGAAATAGCAAGAGAACAGTGAAACTGCATTTCACTCTTAGACAGTCTTGAATGAAGAAGAATATCAAGGAAAAAGTGAATGGTGGTAGAGTTTAAATTGGTAAGTCAAGAACATGAAAAAATATAGGAAACTAGTAGGAGTAGAGAGGTTCCTAAGAACATATCCTCTAACTGTTCTTATTCATACCATGATAAATATGTTGAAGGTGCAGGGCCTTAGCCCTAGAGCCAGCTGCTAGAAATCTCCCTCAAAGTAAGAGGCTGATCCATTAATCAATCCTCTTCGAATGGGCCTCCTTAATCTTATTCCTAAAGTTATGAGACCTTGTGAAATAACCTGCTATTGTCCAGATTTGACATGTTTTTGACATGTGTCCGCATATTCCATTTTAAAATTTTAATTGATATATTTAGAAATCTTTACCCAACAACTAATGAGTATATATGGTCGATTCTTGTTATTGGTGGTTGTTATGGTCTATAACATTGCAGCAGCACTTTTTTTCTTTTACTGTTTTTAAAAAAAGTTATTGAAATATAATTTACATACAGTGTTATATTAGTTTCAGGTATGCAACATATTGATTTGACAATTCTGTACGTTTTTCAGTGATTACCACGATAAGTGTTGTCATCATCTGTCACCATAAAATGTTATTACAGTATTATTGATTATATTCCCTATGATGTATTTGCATCTCTATGATTTATTTATGTTATAACTGGAAGTTTGTATCTATTAATCCCCTTTATCTATTTTGTCCACCCCTACCCACCTCCCCTCAATAACACATAGTGAATACTGAATCATTGGTCCAGGGAGAAATACAAGGATAAGTTCCTGTAAGCTTCTGATCATGACCTTTTTATCAACTGATCAACAATATGTAAGCTCATTTTATGTGTATTCTGTTTAAAGACACCTTATTTAATATAAACTGTTGATTTATTAACACTGAGCTTAATGCCAAAAGCACTGTAGCTCATACTTGAGTTACACTCTGGGACACCAGAGAGCACTTGGGCACTATGGTTGGAGGCCATTTCAGATAGAAAAATCAGCATAAGAAAGCACAAAAATGCAAAAATGTGACACTAAATAGATTGTAAAAAGGATACCTATTTAGTATATGAGAGCTGAAACAAAAAGGCTGGCTATCACCTTGTTTGACCTCAATTGAGAATGTGCACATTGGGCAATTCAAAGTTTTCACTGCTATGTGAGTATTCACAAATGACTGCAAAAGCTCCATGAGTATTGATTTTGGCATTTCACATAAATTTTAGTGAGTAGGTGAATTCACAAATATGAAATCTACAAATAATGAGGATCAACTAGGTTTTTCTTAAGCACACAAGAAGAATTTACAAATATTGAGCACATTCTAGGCAGAAGAAACCAACCCTCAACTATCAAGGGATAGGTATCCTACAGATTATATCATATGTCTACACCGTAATTGAAGTATAAACTAAATTTTCCCTCCAAAAAACTTAGAAAATGCTTAGAACTAAGTAGTGATAAAAAATAATATGATTTAAAATGTGTGGGATATAGCTAAAACAATGGGTATAGAGAATTTTGTAGCTTTAAATGTTTTTATCAAAAAAGAAGAAAGTGAAATTTAATGAGCTAATGGTAAAATTTAAGTTAGAAAAGGAACAATAGAACCAATCTAAAGAAAATAAAAGTAATGAGATCATAAAAGCAGAAAGGAGAAAACAGAAAATAAATATACCATCATTTAGATCAATGTAGCCAAAAATTAACAGACACACCTCGGTGAAACTGGTCATGAAAAAAGTTAAAAGAAACTCTTAGGAATGAAAAGTGGTCATAATACAGTACCGCATAGTTAGTTATAGAATAATATGTTTACATTTTGTCCATAAAATTTAAACATATACAAAATGAACATACTCCTCAAAGAGAAATAGAAAACCTAAAAAGTCCTATAATTAAAAAAACCCAAAAAACTCCATTAGTAATCAACAGTCTTCTAGAATAAAAGCAGTTTGAAATGATTTTACAGGTGAGTTCCACCAAACTGTAAGGAAGAGATCATTTCAGTCTTACACAAAATCTTCAAAGCAGTGGAAAAAAAATAGAAAAAAATTTCCCAACTCATTTTATAATATTAAATACCCTTTAGAATAGTAATAACCAGATCTGGACAAAGAGAATAAATTAAATAAAATACCAATAAATAAATTGAATAAGTAAAATAAAATACCAATCCACTTTTCTTTCCCCTTTAGAAAATTAGAATTCTATTTACCTTTACTTCTTATATCTGCTAAGACTCCTTCTCTACTTTAGAGTTCACTAGTATGGATACATTGATTTTGCCTGTAAGATTTCTGAGTTCCCTGGTTTTAATCCACTGGAGAACTTGAACTCACCGGGAGTGGCAGATGATTGCTTACAATCTCTGTATCTACCTCACCCATTTTATTCTATCCTTTTCAACATAGAGATAATTTTCCCTGAAAGGGCAGAAGTAAAACAGAAATTGCACTCTATTTTTTCTTTGTTATCCATTAACATTACACCATCATTCTTAAGTTAATGCCTGAAATTATTAATAACCCATAACTTAATAAATTCCAAAGTGTGATCCCATACTTGGCATGGAATAGTTATTGTAATTTAGCAAAGAAAAATCATGGATAAAACTTGAACCAAAACCAAATAGGACAGATGGTTTCATTCATTTATTCAACAACTATTTATTGATTATCTGTTATATGTCAGGAATTATGCTAGGCACTCTGGACAAAAAGTTATATGGTCCTGACCTAGAAGAGCTCACAATTTAGGAGGTGGGAAGGGGGTGGGATGGGGAGTTGGAGAGATGGGATAATCATTAGGCATTTTAATACTAGAAAAGAAAGTGGTTATTGTCAGGAGGCAGAGTGAACCATAAAAAAGGATTTATTTTCCTTCATTTTAGACCAGGGAGTACTATACAGAGAATATATCTTGATTTTAACAAAACACCATAGTTTCTTATTACCTAACATGGCTCCTCAGTTAAATATTCTGGTGAGCAAAACTGAAAGACATGGAGTGACTGATAGCACAGTGAGGTAAAATTTAGAGTTGTTTGCATTTCAAAAGGGTGATTAATAACTAGATTAATAACTAAAAGGATGTCTTTCATGTGCTATGGGGTTCTGTTCATGACTGTCCTCTTTAGTGAACCTAGTGAAGATGTGGAAGGCATGCTCATTGAATCTACAGAAGATGCAAACCTTGCCAGGGGGAGCTAGGGTGGACAAGGACACTTAGATTTAAAGCCATCCTAAAAAGTTGGAAGGATGTACTTAAAGCAGATGAAATGTTACACAGAAAAAAAAAACACATAGAAATTTGATTGCATGTTATAGGAAGGAGAAGACTTGAAAAGGGGGTAGTTTCTAGGACAAAATCTGGAAGTTTTAGTTGACCACAAGCTCAATTTTAGCCAGTAGTTTGATATGGCTAGTAAAAAGTGAATGCATTCATGTGCTATGCTAGGGAAGTATACCATGAAGATATGCTTGTGCATACTGCTAATTTAGCAAATACCAAGCTATATTAAAATGATTTGTTTAGTGTTTTTCCCATTAGATTGTGAAATATTTGAACACAGGGATTGTAAATTGTTTATATATTTCCAGGATTTAGATCCATTCTTGGAATATAGTGAATGTTCAGGAAATAGCTGTTGAATGACTAATGAATAGTAATTATGTGTAGAGGCTTCCCTGAGCATTTTAATGTAATTAAATTAACTCATTTTATCCTCCCAAAACACCTATTGAAGAAAGTTTTCTTATTATTTCCATTTTATAGACGAGGAACCTGAGGCCTCAGTACGTGATTTATGAAATAGGGGACATAGAAAAGCAAAATACACAAAAACTTTCAAAATCTCAGTATAGAAAATAGTTTCAAACTTTTCTTTTCAAGGTTTTTTCAAGAAACAACTTGTCCAAGGTCACATGTCTATCAATGGTAGAGCTGAGTGTTATGTAGTGTCTACATAATGATATGCTATTGGACTGCGTAGCTTAGAGCATAATAAGGCCCAAGGGTTAATGGAGATACTCGCCCTTCTTCCCTCCCTCTTTTCTTCCCTCCCTTTCATTACCTTTTTATTTTAAAAAAAGATTTAAATTGACTTATAAAAATAAATGTAACAAAATGAAAAAAAAGGAGAAATTCCAGCTAAGAGAAAAGAAAGGTAGGTAAATAGGTTAGCCATGGTGAGGCTAGGACACAAAATACATATAATGTGTTCCTATCTTCATGAAATTCTTTGTGGCTGACTTTATAGCTCCCTTCTTTTGCCTTCTATTGCATTCCTTGTCTGCGTGATGCATTTGGCACTTTATCATGGACTTCTAATAATTTTATGGGTATAACTTTTACCCCCCAGTAAGGTTGTATACGTCTTGAAGTAAAGACCTAGTCATATTGTCTTTAATATTCTTTTGACCCCTAATATAATGCTAGATTCATGGTAGATTCTGTATAAGTAACTACTGAATTGAAAGAATTTTCAATTATTGGGGTTAATATCTACTTCTGGACTTTTCCCAAATCCTTTTTTTTTCTTTCTTTCTCTTTCTATCTTTCTGGAACCCCAGGCAGAATTAACTGTTCTTCCCCAGTGTTCCTGCAAAAGGCAATTTTCTTTATATTTCTACTCTAAAACTTGGACCTACTACTTACATGTTGCCAGCTGTAGGTTGTAATCTATTTTTAGACATTATTTATGCTCATTTTCCACTCTGAAGTCAATTCCTAGTAAATATTAGGATTCAGTAAATAAAATTGGGAAGGAAGGAAAGAAGAGGGAAAGAGGAAGGATTTTTTTTCCTTTTGTCTATTTGATTGCTGGTCATTACCAGAAAGACAGTAGGAGAAAAGACTTAGGTGACAAAACTGCATCTTGAAAGAGTCTTGATGAAGGAGAAAATTGTTGAAATTACTTGCTATAATGAGATTTTGGAATTTGTCTTTTGTTTTTCCATGCTCCCTTTCTATGAATAAAGAGCCTAGTAATTAAGAGTCTGAGACCTTACTATTTGGATTAAATGCTAACACTATTACTGTCTAGCTCTATGACCTTGGGCAAGGACTTTATTTCTCTGTGCCCCAGCCTCATCATATATCAAATGGATTTAATAAAAAAATACCTACCTCATAGTGTTGTAGTATGAATTAACTAAATTCGTATAGCTGGAAATAATTTAGAGTGGTACCTGGCACATATATATAGTCTTAAAGAAGTATTTACTATTATTATGATCCTTGTTTTGAAAAATTGTATTTCTTGTCTGGTATTGCAGTTTGGAAAGCATCAATTGCCCTTTTAGTACTGAAAACACTCCAGGACTCACTTTTAGCCAGGGCACTCTGTATTTCCCAGAGCAATGCTGGCTACAAAAACAATGCTCATAGAAGATAATGAAGTACCATATGATTGCAAAGTCAAAATGTGTAACCCCCAGAAACACCTGAAGGAACTTGGCTTAGATTTGTCCTATGCTCGAGAGCATAATTGGTATGAGGCAGGCAAAGGTCCAACTGATGGGTGGCCCCGGCTATGGAGAGGAGGTCCTGGGGATGGGAGGATGGTCCCACCAAACACCCTGACTCAGCTGTGACATTCATGACAGCTGGACTTAAGAGCTGGATCCAGGATATGAATCCAAGTTTACAGATTCCTTAAATTAAAAGACATGGAACAGAGGCAACTGAAGCCGGCTACATTTTTATTCTTATAAAAATAGCTTAACTGGCATAGTCTTTTGAAGTTTGCAAATACTCTTTTCAATATATTATCTCATGAATTCACCTGTGAGAAATAAAGAGTGGATATCTTCATTAAAAATGTGTAATATAAAAATAAGTGTTAAGGAGAAGATACAAATTCACTTATCACTTCCAAAGTTATTTCTAATCTTTCTTCTCCTATCCATTGGAGTACAGTTTTCTTAAAAAGAGACAAACAAATTTGTTTGTAGAGAAACAAATTTGGGCAAATGGAATTATTGACAGGATCTTCTTGGGGGTCATCCAGGTAAGAAGAGCAGTAGTGACATCAGGAATATGGCTCAAATGTTTGGAATTTGACTATATACCCTCAGCCTGTCTAGAAGGTCATGACAGACACAACTCCTCCAATCCTATGGTTTACTGCTTCAACTCTATCCCAAACTCTGATTAGAATCCACTCCAGATTCCCGCTTGCCCAAGCTGTCTAGCTTTGCTCAATCCAGATACTCCCAGTAGGAAGTGGTAGCTGATGGGCAAATAGGGCAGTTAAATTCAGTTCAACGTTTACTTATTGAGGCCCTTATAATACAAATTACATGTATATGCTAATCCATGTGAATGAACTACGTTTAGGATTGGAGATACAAAGACATTAATCTAAGGTATTCTTGCCTTCAAAGAGCTCACAATTTAATGAGATAGACTTACATAAAGCTATGAATAAGGGCTAGCTGTGGGGTGTCTGATAAGAGACATTAAAATAGTGGACTATGAGGGCACAGAAGAAAGTGGTTATTTTTGATGGGGCAAGACAAATGCCCCAACACACAATATCTCATTTAATCCTGTGAAGTCATCAACGTGGAAACTGATTATCCTCATTTGAGAGATGGAGTAAGTAACAGCCTGAGACAAGATGCCTAAAGTTACACGGGAAGTAAGTGAGCAAACTTAGACTGGAACCCATGTCTTCAGGAGCTGACACTTGTATTCTGTTCAGCACATTTCGCTGATGATCCTAATCTGATTAGGGGCCTGTAAATTCCTGTTGTAGGTCCTGAAACCCGATGTGTTTCATGGGAAGCCAATGCCCTGTCCTTAGAGGGGTCAGGCTTACCCTGATGTTACTTACGGTGGGAACGTAACATCTCAGTGGACTTGTACAGCTGGATCAGTAAGGCCATATGAGGGAACTATACATCCATAATTGGAACACACTTCAGGAGAAAGAGGCACAGAATCCCAGACATCAGTCCAGGAGTGGGCTCTGCTTCTGTATCTGCAAGCGCTGTTGAGACCCCCAGCACTGCGGCAGCCGGAGAAGCGCTTTTCTCAGCGAGAACAAAGGAGTGCCGCAGAAATGTGAGCCTGTTCCAGAACCATCATTCTGCAGGCTCTTTATTTGCAACACTCACCTTGGGAAGCTAATGCTTCTAAGTGATGCCTAGGCAGGCTGCCAGTTGTTTTTGCTTATCATTAATGTGTGCTTCTGATTTGGTTACCATGGTTACAGGAAACTCCAGCGTTGGCTTTCGCTCAAATCAGGGGTCCCATCTTTTACCCATGGTGAATGCTGCACTCCGATCCAGCATTCCACTCTGGTCCCACCCACACAGGGGCCCACTTCCCTGTGCATTGTAGTGTCCAAGAGCAGGGGGTTGAGTAAGGGAGCCTTACTTTTTTTTTAAATGTTTTATGGTGTGTTTTTGTAATTAAATAAAATGCTACTCCCTGAAAGGAAAATAGGATATTTACTTCTAATAGGAGTTGGGGACCTGCCTCAGGTAAGGGCCATTTGCCTCAAATGAGCACTTTATGTCCAAGGGAAAAATTAGTTTTCTTTGCATTTCTCCTCCAGAGTAATCAGAATTTAACAGAATTACTCTCCTTTATCACTACATAGTGGGGGATCCCAAATCTCACGATTGGTCTCAACTTTGTCTATTATTACCCAAGGCAGAATCACCACCAGCCTGTGAAATTACTTCCCGTGTTAGCAGGATGACCTTTGGAACTGCGGGTCTTCAGAAAAGTGCCTGAGGAAGCCTTAGCCCATTCTACTGCTCCGTTGCCTAACTGCCTCTGCCTATGATGAATTAGACATTCAGAGGGCACCAGCTAAGATGCTGTGAGCTTTAAAACAGGCATATGCTTTACGCATCTACGATCAGCCACCCCCTTTGCCCTCTCTGTTCAAGCTACTCAGATAGGAAGTTGGAGGTTGTTGGTAGAACCACTAATGTACTCCCTGCCCCCTTTCAGATCTGCCCTTGGCATTAATTTTTCACTAATTTCATCTGCACACAAGTGTTGGGCGGGGCAGGTGAAGGAGCCACTTAGAATGGTTGGTCCTAGGTCTCACCACCAACTTTTTGGCTACAATAAAAAAATGCTCTTTCTCATCATACACATATTATTTTGATTCATCACTGTTTGCAGTGGCTTCATTTTGTTCTTTCTGGAAAGGATTACAGAGAATTCTTTTACTCTGGGTCTTTAAAATAGGAACCCTTTATTTGGCTCCCCTAAAACCCAGGCAGCAGGCAGCTCTGGCAGTCCCCCAGAGCAAATAAGGACTCGGTATTTCAATATTCATTCTGAGCACTGTCTAGTCCCCTGGGCAGCCAGGCTCATGGCCCTCTGGAAATCAAACAGCAATAAAATCCAGTTTGAGCTGGTCAAAGTTAAGACATTTCAGGGAATTTGGGTTTGTTTTTTCTACAAGCATAAATCGGACCACACCACTGTCTGAGTTTCTCCTCAAGGACAAGTAAAGTTGCCTATTCAGGAAGGGATCTGACTTAAGCAAAAGAGGTCAAATTAACTATATGCTGGCTTGACAACCAAAACGTTCCCCATAGCCAGAGTCACAGTAAGGATACCTAATCAATTCTTATTTGCCTGCAGCTTGACTTCAGTTGGGGAAAGTTTAATTTAGTGCTTGTGTGGGTGGGCATGTGCAAATTTGCAGAATAACTTGCATTAACTGTTTATTTACTTGTCCTTTGGAATTTGGCATGCAGCCTGGCAGCCAGTCACTACCCAACACTTAGCAAAAGTGGGGAGTAAGGAAAGTTTATTTCAGACAGCCCCACTGCCTTTTCCTCCTCCTCCTTTCCCCATCCGTGCATCCCCGCCCCCAGATGCCCTGAGCTATTATGTTCTCTCCACACCCCGCCCCCCCAAATTTGCTCTGGAAAGAATCTGAATAACTCATTTGTTCTAAGTTATGAGAAATCATCTCGGTGGGACAATAATGACTTTTTAAGTCAGAAATATTAGGAAATGAGGCATAAATAGAATATGTACATAACTAAAATTTCCGGATAAATGAAAATTATATGTTTTAAGTGCCAATTTAAAAAATGAATTGCCTCGGGTAGAGGCATTTAAAAATGCATTATGTGTATCCCTGTCTTCATATGCTGAGGGCATTACAAATAATTGACTAATTGTGCATTTTACACCTTACATAGGGCTTTCAAATACATTTTCTCATCAATTTTGACAATTTTTAAAGGAAGACATTGAGCTCATGTTTGTAGTGTGGGAATCACTGTTTCAAGTACAAGTTGCTGTAGTAATTCATACCACACTGTGATACAATGATGTCTTTCATGCTCATTCATGAGTGTACATCATTTGCCCCTTCTTAAGGTCCTCATTTGTTTGCAGTGCTTTCTGGGCCTTTGTGCCTCCCCCCTCTGCAGACATAGCTCCTATTTCTCATTGCTGGAGAAGCTGTATCCAGCAGTTTGAGCCATCCAACTTGGTTTACTATTCCTCCTTTACCTAACTGCTTCTAACCTCTTGTGGGCTGGGAAACCAGATGATTAGCCTATTAGTATAGTGTCTTCAAGTAAGACCAAACAATCCATCTTTTTATGTTAGCCTCACTTTCAGAATGACTTTATTTCTCAGATAGAAAGCTTTAAAATTCTCTTCTCTCACCACATTTTCTGAGACCACAACCCTACTCTGGTTTTTATATCCTTCCTTACTCAGACTGGATCTCACTGTGGGCCAAGCCTATGATGCTTTCCTTAGGATCCCCACATCTCTTCACTTCTGAGGAAGTCCAGTGATCAGGTTCTTCCCATCCTGCCTTTAGGCTGCTAAATATTCCCAGAGAAGTTCAGGAAAACACGTTGCATAACACATTATAATTTTTAAAAATATTTATTTATTTTAGAGAGAGAGAGAGAGTGAGAGTGAGAGCGAGAGCGAGAGGTGGTGGGGGAGGGACAGAGGGGGAGGGAGAGAACCTTCATGCAGATTCCCCACTGAGCACAGAGTCCGACTTGGGGCTTGATCCCAAGACCCTGAGATCATGACCTGAGCCGAAACCAGGAGTCGGACACTCAACTGACTGAGCCACCCAGGTGCCCTGCACATTATAATTTTAAAACTTTGTAAAAGTAATACATTATTTATAGAAAGGTAGAAGATGAATTTTGAAACAGTCCTTTCCTCAATAAAGGAAATAAATTGCTAACCACCTACGATCCTCTTCTCTGATACAAGCTCTGTTTGGCAGTTCGGTTTATTTCTCTCCAGTCCTTTTTCTGGGTGTGTATGCACAACTGCACGTGGATTTGTGTGCATTTAGATCATACTTTTAATTTTGCATTCTTCTTTGTACACGTATGTTTATATCATTGGTATATTCTCTTGTCATTGTATACTTTTTATAGCCATCATATTTAATGATGTGGAATATTTTGTCAAGTCATTATATCATAAATATTTTCAATTTTTTAAGATTTATTTAATTTTTTGAGAGAGAGAGAGTGTGTGGGGGGGTGGGGCAGAGGGAGAGAGAAAATCTTAAGCAGACTCTGTGCTGAGTGCAGACCCCGATGCAGAACTCGATCTCACAACCCTGAGATCACTACTTGAGCTGAAACCAAAAGTCAGCTGTTTAACTGTCACCCCAGCACCCCAAATATTTTCAATGTTAGTCATGATTCTGCTAGTAGATATTTAACTTCTTTTCTCTATTATGGTTTGTGATATTGGAGGTAACACTGCAAAAAAACTTTTATATTTACACATTTTCTCTCATTAAGATTATTTAGTAATTCCTAGAGTTAGAATTACTGATCAAATGGAGAGAGCATTTAAAAAAAGGTGAAGTCTCTAGAATCTTAAATCTTTCCTTCTTCACTTACATTGTTATCTTTTCCTATTAACTATGCTCACTAATCAAGCATTTATCTTGTGTATACTTTGTGTCAGGCATTGGGAGACCCAGAGGAATAACACATGGTTCCTAGCCTGTTCAGAGTTATCCTGTGATTAGTGCCATAGTGAGGTATTTACTTGGTGTACTGGTGACACAGAGGAGAGAATGACTAACTCTTGGCAGAGGAGACCAGATGTTTGCATTAAATTTTGAATAGAGAGCAGGAATTCACCAGGCAAAGGCATAGATCCCAGACAAGCATGTTGTGCTCAGAAAACTGCAAGCAGTTCATTTTCATTTGAACATAGTGGGGGACCGATAAAATCAAAACACCTGCTACAATTTATTGCAAACTAGGTATCAAGTACTTGCTAAATGTTTTCTAGACATCCTCTCCATCAATCTTCACAACCTGTGAGGTAGGTATTATTAGCCCCATTTTGCAGTGGAAAGATTACTTACTCACTGATTACTGATAAGCAGTAGAATGTGTATTTGAATGCAGATCCTCCTGACTGCATAGCCAGTACCCCTAATCATCGTGTTTTACTCTCAGCTAGATGCAAAGGAGAGCATTATGGGAGCTGAGATAAGGAGAGACCAGCTCATAGAGGTCTTTATAATTTATGCTAAAGAGTATGGCTTTTTATTTTTAATGGAGCTGGACTGATTATTCCCTCTTTTATGCTCATGTCAGACCTATACATACTTTTATCATAGCACTTCTTACACTTATTTGTAGTATTTGTTTGCAAGTATGTATCCCACATTAACCTGAGGTTCTCCAGTGGAAAGGCCGTCTCTTATTTATATTTTTCTTCTCAATAACCAGCTCAGTGCCCAGCAAAGTGCAGAGATGGAATCAATGTGAATGAATGAAGGAATGGATTTGGGAATTGTTAAGTTCCATCACTGATATGCTATAGCAGGCCCTTTCTGGCTTGCAATTGCCAATCATTTGTTTTCAGCTTGTTAAAATATATATATAATTATAAAAAACTAAAGCATATAAATTTACAACTAAGTGCATTATATTAAAGCAAAGTTCATAAACTGTCAAAACTCATAACTTCTTAATTATTTTGCAGTGCTTTGCTATTATATATGGTCTTGAGGTTATTTATTTCATCTCTTGCCTCTGAATGGAAATATTCTATGATGGTGAGCTTTTCTTCCAACTCTGCATTCACACTGGTGACTGAAAATTGATCATAGCGCCAACCTCCTCTTCTCTTGTGAAACTCATCCTTAGCTTTTGTGATATTCATTGTGCTAATTTCCCTGGTTCTCTGCCTATTTTCTTTCCTTTGCTTGTTCCTCTCTATCTTCCTGTCTTTTAGAAGTTCTTTTTTTGGCCCTTAAATCATACTTTTAGTGATTTCACCTACTTCTCTATAGAAATGACTTTCTCATTTCTATCTCCAGCTTGAACTTCTCTTTTGGACTCTGAGTGCATATCTCATTTCCAATTATCTGCTGGTATCCTGACCTAGATATTGTAGAGTAAATCTCACACTGCACTCCTTACATTCCTGAGGCACCCCCGCCCAACCGCCTCATGGCCATTCTGACTTCCATGATTATGTTGATGGCAACTCCTTCGTTTTACTTAGTTACCTGGGCTTGGATAGTTAAAGTTGTGCTTGTTTCCTTCCTCTCATTTCCCCTGACATTTTTCTTAACATTTTCATCTGATAGCGGTCTTCCTTGTGTCTCCTTCCTGCTGAAAGTTGTATGGTTGAGATAGCTTGATCACATTTTGCTTCGTACTACACTTATTTATGTACTTGTCTTATACTTCTTAGATAGTGAGTCTTTTAAAAGGCAGGAACTAATTTTTGGCGTTCTTGATATTCCTTAGAGCACTAGTAATATTATATATAGTAAATGCTTTATCTTTATTCATCAAACTTAATTGAGAAAAGCCTGAGGGAATTCTCTTATGAATAAATTGTGTGGACTTTATTTTGGTGCCTTAAAGGATTTTTTTTTTGACTAATTTAAAGTTCTCTGCTAAAGCTTGCATAATTGAGATTGACTGAGAAATAACTTCAAAGTCCAAGTTTGTAAGTAGAGTAGGCTGAATTGTGCGCTAGCCCCCACCCCCCAGCAAAGATGTTTACATCCTAATCCCCAGAACATATTATCTTACATGGGCAAAAGAGACTTTACAGATATGGTGTTAAGAATCTTGAGATGGGGATATTACCCTGGGTTATCCGTGTGTCCAATATAATCACAAGGGTCCTCATAAGAGGGAAGGAGGGGGTCCAGAATCAGAGAAGGAAATATGATGACAGAAGCAAAAGTTGGGGTAATGTGGAGCCAGGAGCCAAGGATTGCAGGGATCTTCCAGAAGCTGCAAAAGACAAGAAGACAGATTCTCCCCTAGAGCCTCCGGAAGGAACACAGTTTGGCTGACACATTGATTTTAACACACTGAGACTAATTTTGGACTTTGGAACTCAAGAACTGTAAGATAATAGAGTTGTGTGGTTTTAAGCCTTTAAGTTTGTGGTAATTTCTTATGGTAGCAATAGAAAATTAATACAGGGGATTTTGCTGGAATGTACATTTTAATATTAGACAAAGCAAGGAATCAATTCTTAATTGTGGAATTTCAAGTTTCTGTAAGCTGGTTGGAGAAGGTAGGCTTTGGCCAATACATCAAGAGATTATGAGACTGTTTGGCCCCAGGACAAGTAAGCACTAGTGAGGCCTCCAAGGCAGAAAGGTTCAAATGTACACATGATGTTCGGATCAGGAAACAGCTCATCGTAACCCCAGGAGTCAAATTAGCCTTCAGAGAATGAGAAATCAGAGAGCTAGAGCCTTCCCAGAAAATATTCTTTACTTTAGGGATGAAGACAGCAGAGACTAAAGTGTGTGAAGTTAGGGCTCTGATGCAGCCCCCCATGAATGATCGGGGGCCATAGTTCCCATTGCTTCTGTCCTCATTTAGCTTTCTTTCCTCTTTCCTTCACCTGAGCCACCTGTACATTCAAACCATCAGTGAAGAATTTTACCTTCCATTCTTTAACAGGATTTTGTGCTAATGTGATCATGTGCATTAGTTATCTATTGCTGTGTATCACATTACCCCAAAACCTAGTGACTCAAAATACATTTATTATTTCTCACAATTCCATCAATCAGAGCTCAGAGGTGATTGTGTCTGGCTGATTCTGTCTGGCTCATAGTCTCCCACGTTGCAGTCAAAGTGTTGGCTGGGTTCACAGTCATCTGAACACCAACTGGGGCTGGAGTACCCACTTCCAAGGTTGAAGTTGGTACTGGCCGTTGGTGTGAGGCCTTTGTTCTCTCCTTAGGGCTGCTTGAGTATCCTCGTAACAAGGTGGCAGGTTTCTCCTGGATCATGAAATCCAAGAGAGAGGCAACAGGCAAAACCCTTCCTTTTTGTAGTCTAGACTCAGAATTTGCATAGCATGACTTCCATTGTATTTGATTTATTAGAAGTGACTCACCAAGTCTGGCTTGCATTCAAGGGGTGGAGGATTAGATTCCACCTTTTAAAGGAAGGGTATTAAATAATTTTTGGACATATTTTAAGACCACCGCATCATGCCTTAAAAGCATAATAGCTAGAGCAATTATCAACAAAGATATATATGACATTTTGCATTTCATGATGTATTTTTATATACACTATCTCATTTAACCTCATAAATGCTTTGCAAAGCAGGTATTATTATTATTAGCCCAATTTCATAGAGAACAAAAGTGAGATTTTGAGACCTTAAGAAGCTCGCCAGATCTAATCTCTGTGGCTTCAAAACTAATGCTCTTGTTTTATCTTCCACTTTGACTTTTTGTTTCCCAATACCAGTGGGTCCTTAGGGAGCAAACACATGAAGGATACAGAATATGTCCCTTTTTATCTACATACTTCTGTAGCTCATTAAGAAGAAGCATATATTAAAATCTAATATTTTCTATGAACAGGTCAACATACGTTTTGACCTTCAATCTACTTCCCACTTTTACCTCCTCTTGTTCTGCCCTTCAGTGAACAGATACTCCAAAAGGACAGTCATGTAGAGTCTGCAGCTATCAACTACTGGGTGCTCAGCGTTGTCAGAAGACAAGGAGTATGGGGTGCCTGCGTGGCTCAGTCGTTAGGGGTCTGCCTTTGGCTCAGGTCATGATCCCTGGGTCCTGAGTCCCCGTGTTGGGCTCCTTGCTTGGCGGGAAGCCTGCCTCTCCCTCTCCCACTCCCCCTACTTGTGTTCCCTCTCTCTCTTTGTCTCTTTCTGTCAAATAAATAAATGAAATCTTAAAAAAAAAAAAAGACCAGGAGTGTGGTAATTAACAAGGTAGAGAGGCTTCCTTCCCCCAATGCACAGATACGCCTGGTGAGACATAGATGTTGCTGCCATTTTAATTCACATGGTCACCTGCGTCTCCTTAAAGTCCAGTGACTCTACCAAGGGTGAAGAAAGAAAAAGCAATGCTCATTGATCATCTGGTACATCCCAGATATGGTGCTAGTTACTTTACATACTGGTGAGCTCCTTGAGGGTGAGACTTATTTACCTTTGTCTCTTCCTTCTCGTCTCCTAAATTCTAAACAGTGGAGTTCTATAGAGCTTGTTTTTTGCACTTCTTCTCTTCATGTGTATTGACTCATGGATGATCTCATTCTGTTATGGCTTTAAATGTCACCTGTATCCTGAAGGTTCCCACATTTATATCACCAGCTTTGATCTCTTCCCACAAGTCCATGTGCTCCTACCCAGATGCCTACTGTACATCTCTGTCTGGTGTCTTAAGCCTAACCTGTACAAAACAGACCTGTTAGTTTCCTTGCCCTTACCAGTCACAGTGAACTGTGCAAATATTTATCCGGTTGCTCAGACCAAAAACCTTGGAGTCCTTCCTGACTTCTGAAGTCCTCTCATACTCACATCCAACGCATCAGTAAATTCTACTGACTTTATCTTCAAAATCTGTCTCAGACCCAATCACTTCTCAGCACGTCTGTCAGTACCTCCCAGTCCTACTCATTATCCCCTCTCCTAATCTGTCCAGCTTTTCCTGCTTCTGTTCTCATCTGTCCTTTTCCAGCCTGTTCTCCCTGCAACTTCACAGTGATCCCTTGGCAATTTAAATCCCTATCTAGTCACTGCCCTGGTCAAAATCCTCAGGCAGCTTCTTACAACACTCAACTTCTTCCCAGCATTTCCAAGACCCAGTCTGGCCCTGCCACACTCACCCTTGCCCACTTTGCTTCAACCACAGGGGCAGCCAAGCTTTTACTTGAACATGCCAAGCATGTTCTCACCATCAGGCTCACATCTCCTCTTCTCTGTGCTGGAATGCTCTTTCACAAGATAGCTCCTTGGTTTGCTCCTTCACCTCATTCAGCTTCTACTTACACGCCCTCTCCTCCGAGAGGTCTTCCCGAGCCACTCCATGTAGAGCAGACCTACCCTTCCCCCCTCCGTCTCTGCCCCCTTATCCTGCTCTGTCTTTGTTTATAGCACGGATTAATTGTGCTATAAACACATAGTGCATATTTATGGACTTAAGGGTGGTTTTTTTGCCTATATCCTTCAAAAGAACATAAGCAGGAGTTTTGTTTTATTCATTAGGCTAATAGTAGGTACTTAGTAAACATTTTCTGAATGAATGAATGAATGAATGAATGAATTCATCCTTGTATCCTCAGTATCTAATTAAATATCTGGAACATAAGAGATGCTTAATAATGTCTACCTGAATTATCTCAATTCTCCTAACTAACTTGAGATGTAAATAATTTTCTCATTTTATAGAGACATTATGTAATTGGCCTTAGGGCACCCAGCTGAGCAGAAATTTGATTTCCGGTCTCTGCAACTTTAGAGCTTCTGTCATTTCCACTTTCCTCTAGAGTTTCCGTTTCCTTATGCTCTCTCTGAGGTCTTGGAATGGCTCAGATGGTAATGGAAAGGCTCCTTTGCGTTGTGTTCATATGAGAAAGGTTAGGGGAACTCAAAGTGTATGGGCTCTGGGTCTCCACAGAGAGGTCAAGTACCATGTCTTCTCATAGGTGAGGGCAACGGTATTCTTGCCACTTCCCTCCTCAGAGAGCTGTTCCAGAGTGCGTCTTGTGAGTTTTTCCTGGGCAAACAACAAAACATCCCCAAATAGTGGTCTGAGGCCAAGTCTAGAAAGCTTCAGAACCCACATCCTGTTGCTGTTCTTCTCAGGTCTCAGGAGAGGAGATGGTAGAGTATAACACTCTGCATACCATATGTGCCTGTCTCAGAATCCTTAGGAAACTGTGGGTGGGAGCGACTGTGGCTCTTCCTATTTATAGGAAGCATTAGTGAGCCAAATCAGTTACTCCTCCAAAGGTCTACATGTCAATAAGCCTTGCAAATAAGGAAATTTAATGTAGCTGTCATTTACTGTGTAGCTACTGCTCTGAGGCTACTCAGTCTCATGGGCTATTTTCTCCTCAAAACTACCTTTTGTTACTGTGGCCCAAACTAATGAATCCATCACTGGCCATTGGGTTTTATAGTTTGTCCTTCACTTATAAAGTTCTTTGATAGTGCTCATGACTCTTTCATGGTGCATGGCTTGGTCCCCTAACAGGATTGTTAGCTCCTTGAGGGCAGGGGCCAAGCACACATCCCTCTCTTGTCCTCACAGAGCCCTTTGCTTCCCCTCTCTTAGTCCCTGTAATCAGTGAAGAAGCTCATTGCTGTGGAGGTTCCTGAAAGAGTTGAGGCCCAGGTAAAGAGTATATTAGGAGGCTTCCTACCCCACTTTCCTATATCCCATCTCAACCAGGTCTCAGAGTCTAGAATTTATGGTGCTATACTGACCCACAAATGACATGCCTTGAGGGAGCTCTGGGCACTTGCCCATTTAGCTGTAGTCTTCCCTGAAGTCCTCCTACACAGGTCCCATCAGAACACTCAGGCATATGCTTTGGTTTCCTACTCAACAGTCCATTTTCCCACTGAGGCTACATCCCCTTCCTGAAGGCTGGTGGAATTTGACAAAATTTGGAACTCATGGCCAGGCTGGACTCTGTTTTCCATGTCACCCAACTTCTGAATGGAATTGTGAATTGATAGAGCTGTTTTGCTCCTACCTGGTTGAGTATAATATGACCTCTTCCTGTACTCCCCTGACACTGGGTCCATCCACTGCTTTGGTTCTGGAGGACCTTGTAGTTTTGAACACTGACATTTAGACAGCAAAGTCCAAGGCTTAGGGACTGGTTGCCTCAGTCCTTGTGTCAGTTTCCCACTTTTCTCATTGACCCATGTGACTGAGGTCCTTGTATGCCTTTCAGCCAAGCTCACGGCAATTATGATTGCAATGAAGTAGGTACTTAATAGTCTAAGAATGAAGAACACGCATTTGTCTCTCAAATCTTTTCATATAACAAGAAATATCCACAGTAGAGGTTGATAATATGAGCTTCACTCCATGGAAGAGAAACTAAAGCTTTCCTTAGCAAGACAGGAGAGTCCCAGAGCAATCAGGAGCCGTGCTGTGCTTCCTGATATCCTATTGCCATCAAGTTCATCCACCTTCCACATCCTTCAATGCCTCTGACTTAAGGCCCTTCAAGTTCACCTATCAAGGTACTTTAGATCTTCATAGCCTACAGTGTTATGGAACAATTAAGATCAGATTAGTATACTTACTCTGTTCACTTAGCGTCTTTGCTCAGAACACACTGCCATTTAAAGTCCTTTGCAGAGGTATTAAGTGATGACCATTCTCTCATATAAAAAGGACACATTTGAAAAGTTCATGTTTATACTTGAAAAGTTCATATTTATATACAAAGATGGTACTCCTGACCTTAACAGGAGAACACATACTTAGAGTTCCTTCTCCAGGAATGGAGAGAGGTCTGCTCTCAACTACGTTGTCTCACCCTGCAGTCTGGGGTTAGCAAGAAAAGGATCTTTTTTACAAGACTTTGGCTTAAGGTCCAGTTCTCTTACTCACTGACCCTATAACTTTTGGCAAGTCATTGCACCTCTCTTCTAGTCTCAGTTTTCTCTATCTTTTGGGGCTGTTTGTGCAGACTAAATGATGCTGTGTATCTTAAAGAACTTAAATATAAATTTTCTTACTATATTTCTAGATATTTATAAGGGATTAACAATAACCAAGGTTAATAAGATAGCAAGATGTGGTCAAGAAGTGGAATTTGAATTTTGTGCAAAGCCACTGGCTTGTCTGGGCATTCAACCATTACTTTGTACAGAGGACAACTCTCTGTGTGGGTTTTTTTTTCCAGAACTAATTCCTAAGGCAAGG